>NC_142785.1:15109477-15429477 GCF_988280905.1 Pimephales promelas
GGATATTACAGTATTATGTGCTTATTTTTCACAATGTTACGTTTTTCTTCGCTCACAAATGCAACCAAAATATAACAGGAACAATTAACAGAAAATTGCAAGTCCTGTATCTCATCTGGAACTTCCACAACAAATAAATAATATGAAAAGTAATAAAAAATCTCAGTGCCAATTTCACCTCTTTTTTAATACTTTGACATCTTTTTACACATTGCATCATATAATTTGTTAATCACTAAATGTATGCATTGGTCCAAATCGATGTATCATTGGTTAAAGATTGGGCTAGTAATTCATAAATTGGTGGTTCAAACCCAAGTAATTTATCTAAAATCTTTTTTATAATTTTTAAGATGCATTTTTCTTCTTTGCGATTACAATTGTAATCATCCTAACACATTTATCTGGTATTGATTTTGTTTTTCCCCCGTCAGGTTTCATCTGGTGAGCTTGCGACAGTGCAGGAGCAGTTGCGAGATGTGAGTTAACCACCCAAGAGTTTAGATGAGGCGTTCCTGCTGCTTTCTGCTAGATCTGTTCATCACCTCTCTCTGTTGTTTCTGATTCCAGGCTCTGGAGAAGAACCATAACTGGCTTGTTTACGACCAGCAGCGGGAGGCTTATGTTCAGGGCGTCTTAGCCAAGACCAAGGAGTTTGAGATGCAGTTAAATGAAGCAAATAAAGCACTCCAACAACAGCACAAAGAAGCCAGTTCAGATGGTCAAAATTCCTTAAAGACCCTCAAAGTGGACAGAATAAAATTGTGGCTCTATGTAACCCAGCATCATCATTCGTTCTCTCTTCTTGCCACACAGGCCAGTCTGCGCAGGATGCTCAGCGTGAGCTGGAGGCCGAACGGGCCCGTGTGAGCCGCCTCCAGGCAGAAGTTAAGGATCTGAGAGGGAGGTATGAGGAGAAGAGCAGGGAAGCGGCTCAGGCATGGGAGCAGCTCCTGGAGGAGAAGAAAAGAGACCGAGAAACTCTGCAGGAGGAGAGGAGGTGTTCATCAGAGCGAACCGCTCGACTGCACGCTGAGCTGGAGGACGAGAGGAAGAGGGTGGCCGAACTACTCATGCAGGTACACATGCAGAATTTGCTGTTATAAATTATGAACCTCATTTTGGGTGTTAGGTCAATGTGGACTTTTTATTTGGTGAGCAGGGAGGCCAAAGGTCCTTCTCATGCCAATATACGTTATGCAGATTTAGTTGGCAAGTACATATATTGCAATTTTGTCAATCATGTACATATAATTTTACGTATATTTTATTTGGATAATAACAGAATACAATGGACTCGTTTAGCATCAGTGGCCAGTCTGGTCGCCACAATTTCAATATTAAATCTTGAAGAACAGGACAAAGCAATATGGAGCTTATTGAGGGTCGTTGATGTTATCATTTAATATAGTAATATGGGTAACGCTTCCTTACAGTGTACTTACCTAGAAAGTACTGGCTAATATAAGGTAAGTACATGGAACTGGGGTAGGTTCAGGGTTGGTACTAGTTATTACCCAGTAATTGTAGTTACTAAAATAAGTACATAGTATTTACATGGGTAACTGGGCTGTAAAAGGAAGCGTTACCGTAATATGTTATGTTTACTAGACCTGCAATAGTGAATTTTGTGCTGATGATAAATTGTCATACAGACAATCCCGATTAATGATTTACTGTAATTCTCTGCAGTTTTGTTTGTCGCAGGTGGATTAAACCCACAAACCTTTATTTCTTTGTGTGCTTTGCAAAAGGGTGGCCGTTTATTGTTTGGCAAAAATGTGATTCAAATAGAATATCTAAAATAATCTTGTTATAATTGCTTATTAATATTTGGATCAGTTAATAGAATCAACTTAATGTTTTACAATTAATATTATAATCAATTAACCACTTAGTGTTAATGGTTTGTCAATTCTTAGAAATGTACATTTCCGAGGTATGGTAAATGTGTTTGTTATTGTACAGTAATATTCAGAGCCTGTAGTCAAAATCTGCATGAACAAGACTTTATTAACTTGACTAAACAACTCTAACATACACATACATACCTGCATACAGTTTTCCAAGGGAAAGAGAGCTGGAGCAAAATACACAAAAGCAAGAAGTTATAGCATTGTTTGAAGTTCAACAGATCAACAGCTTTAGCAAACCATCAGTTTAGTTCTAACACGCATTTCTTTAAAATACTTAATGTAGCAAATAAGTTTGATACTTGCAAGTCTCACCCATTTGAATTAAACTGTCCTAAGAGAGCCAGTGGGAGTCAGAGGATCTTTGGTGAATGGAAAGACAAGGCCACAGCCTGGCGCAAACTTGGGGTCCTTAAAAAACTTCAGTTAGGCGTCATCTTCACATTAGGATTTCAGAAATGAACTAAGAGGCGTGATCTTAAAGCGTGAAGATGTCACACGCTCTACAGGGTTGTGAGCCAATGAGAAGTTGTTGCCTTTTGAGGGAATTTCTTTATGACCTTTTATTCTAGTAGGCCTCTGAACATGTAATTTGATTGGGTGTTTAAAAAAAAAAATCTTTAAGACTCTTATAATACTAATGCGTCACAAAGTTAGCAAAATATAATGTGAATTGAACAGAAAACTGAAATCTACCCGATTATCATCCATGAGTAATTGCCTGATTCCCTTTCGTTGTTCTGCATTTGGACATCGTCTTTGCAGTGAAAGCTACTAATCAGTGGAATGCCCTGATAAAATTTTTTTATAAATTGAAGTTAAAATTTTTTTTTAAAATCGAACCAACATTGTAAACATTGAGATTGAGCACAGAAACATTTTGATCAAACTCAGCTCATCGCTCGCTCGCTGGCTAGAAAAATGAGCACTTCAATGAATCAATATTGCTATACTGAATTGCTATTTTTTTTTAAATCGAATTGCAAAAGTTGCGTCGATGCCCAGCTCCAATTCCCAAACACTGTCCATTTTGATTTCAAGTGCTTTTGGGAAACGCATCCATCTTGGTTGATATATTGGTATATATCTTCTCATTTGATTTGACTGACATATTACCTGTATTTGCTAGACAAAATGAGCTATTCTTTTTTTTTTGAAAGGTGAACCGAATGCAGAAATCCCTGATGAATCAGCAGGAGGAGCAGAAAAGAATCGCTATATTGGAACAACAGGTATTCAGATCACCCTTCAACACCAGCTTTCAATGTTTCATTCCTGGGTCAATGACATGAAAATCTTGCTCATGTTTTTGACTAATATGTATTTTGAGTGTATGTGCTGCTTGGACTGATCTACTTTAAACAGCGTTTCTCACAAATCGCTTACTACGCCTTTAATGGTTACACCACATGACATATTTTTAAACCAAATGAAGCCAACATTAATTTCTAAAACGTGCATTTTGAACATGGATTTTAAACTAGCTTAATGAAGGGTTTTTTTTTTTTGTTATCACCCTTATTTGCCATTGACCATCCTACAGATCCTTTTGTCAGCCAAAGAATCTGAAAATGAAAAAGTAGACCGTCAAACTTTACAGCACCAACTGCACAAAGTTTTGAAAGAGCTGCGAAAGGCCAGAGACCAGATTACACGCCTGGAGTCTTCCGTAAGTTTTGAGATACTCCTTGATGCGTCCAGACATGATCATTGACGTTTTTAACGTGATTGTGTAATAATATGCTTGTATTGACCTTGTGCCTCAGAAACAGCAGAGAGAGTCTCGTTTCTCTGAGCCCAGCTCATGTAACAGGATGGATTTTGAAAGACTGACTATTCAAGATCGAACCACGTCTCCATCTAAAGTCCATAACATGCTAGATGAGAGTATGCTGGAGTGTCCGAACTGTGGCGCTTCTTACCCCACCAGCCAGCACAGAGAGCTGCTCGCACACCTCGACTACTGCTTCAGATAAAAGGCACCATTCTAAAGAAATGTTTCAGTATTTTCGATTTATTTGTTTCATCATATATATTTTTTTATATTTTAAGAACAAAGTAGTCACATTTTTTAATTCTTGATTGTGAAAAGTTTGAAGGGACTTTTATTCTTATAAGTATGTTTACATGGGGCATATTTAAAAATATTTTAATTTATAATAAGTTTAAATGTGTATTATTTTCTTAGTTTGCTTTTGGTGACCAGGTTTCCCTTTTTATATGCAGTTCATATAATCAGTGTTGTACCCCCCAAAAAACTAAACATTTTTCACATAGTCCTTCACCGAATTGTCAACTCTACTTCAATAAAAGGAAAAAAGACAGACAAAACCCCTGTGTTTGTCTTGTATCCTCATGGCACCTCTGAAGTGTTACTTGTCTAGAAAAGACTCCAATCCATCAGTCCTGACTTTGCAAACCAAATCTGTCTTTAATTAGACTGCATTAAACTATTTAAAGGTGGGATTAGGTGAAGGAACAGTAGCCACAGGAGAACGAGTTTATTAACTCTTCGATCCCAGGAAGTGTCATACATTATTTCATTGCCAATTAAGCAATATATTTGAGTAAGAATAACTGACAGCAACAATAAAAAAAATTATAGAATCCTTCTGAGTGAGAGAGAGAGGGAAAAAGCATTTACATAATTACATAGGACATAAACTAGATTGAATTATTAGATCTCTGGTCATCTGTGAAGGCATTGGACATTCAATATATTTAACTTTTTTGCTCACCAGTCACTTGGTCTAATTTCCCAATAACATAATTGTGGCCAGTGAAAATGCTGGGTTAAAAAAAAAAATAAAAAAATATGGGAACCCAATACACAATATTGGGTGCACAAGAATGAGATGAAACGATATTTTAAAGGGATCGTTCACCCATAAATGAAAACTCTGTCAGTATTTACTCACCCTCATGTTGTTCCAACCCCGTAAGACCTTCGTTCATCTTCGGAACACAAATTAAGATATTTTTTTGATGAAATCTGAGAGCTGGATCACTCATCCATACTAGTCCATAGGTCTTACGGGGTTGGAACAACATGACGGTGCGTAATTACTGACAGAATTTTAATTTTTGGGTGAACTATCCCTTAACACTTTTTAATAGTCTTTTATTCGCCTGAAATTCACAAAATGCAAAACAATGCAGGTGTGTTTTGAAATGGTATAACTAATATAGGGCTGTGTCACTAACTATTATTTTGGTAATCAAGTAATCAGTCGATTATTTTGACAATTGAGTAATCGGATAATACACTCACCTAAAGGATTATTAGGAATACCTGTTCAATTTCTCATTAATCCAATTATCTAATCAACCAATCACATGGCAGTTGTCAATGCATTTAGGCGTGTGGTCCTGCTCAAGAAAAATTTCCTGAACTCCAAACTGAATGTCAGAAAGGGAAAGACCCTTCATGCCTTGTTACCAGGCTGGTGGTGGTCAGTGTTGGGAGTAACGCATTACAAAAGTAATACATTACAGTAACATATTACTTTTTGCTGTAACGCAGTAGTGTAAGGCATTACTAATCAATTTTCAGTAATATTTTACTCGTTACATGTTCAGTGAGGCTTGTATTACAGTTGTATTACAGTGTATTGTCTGCTTTTACTTCTTAAAGGCAACAGACTATGTGAAAGTTTTAAAGCAGTCTTTTAGTGCCAGTTCAGAGCGGTCGCGTCTGTAACATTGTTTTTTCCTCATAAATGCGAACACGAAAACTAAAATAAAATGAATATTTTAAGTTCTATGGAGACTGGAGAGCCAACCCTTCCTCATCCGATTTGCGCAGTGTAATTCACAGAATTACAAAAAATATATTTTGCCTCCTATTTTTTTGTCACGCATGAATGTGTGTCTTTTCCCTAATATTAAAAATAAAACGCACTGATATTTGTCTAATGTCTGGAGTCCTTTAAGGAAGTAGCCTATATACGTTTCAATACATGAATTTTCTGAGAATTTTTATTTCAAGTTTTGACTGCAAATGTCATGTCCATAATGCTGGACTTCCCCAATTTTAAATAATTTATCCTCAACTAGTTTTGTGGTGTAGGTCTACGTATTTTATAATGTTAACTTCAAATACTAATAGCCTAATTTAAAGATAAGGCAGCATTGGATATGGACGGTAAGGAGAATAACGCTGGGAGTTGGAAGAGGTGTGTCGCGATTCTGTAGGTTCGTTGATCTGAGTCGTGTGGCGAATCGCGATTTCGGTTTCATATTGCATATCGTTACAGCCCAAAAGTTAAGTTCTACTTAGTTATTTTGGTGAAAGTAACTCAAAAGTAATACATGAGTAATGTAACGCATTACAATTCGGAGACAGTAATATTGTAAGGTAATGAATTACTTTTAAATAACAGTAACAAGTAATACCTAATCTATTACAGTTTGGAAGTAACTTGCACAACACTGGTGGTGGTGGTGTAATTATGTGGGGGATGTTTCCTTGGCACACTGTAGGCCCCTTAGTGCCAATTGGGCATCGTTTAAATGCTACGGCCTACCTGAGCATTGTTTCTGACCATGTCCATCCCTTTATGGCCACCATGTACCCATCCTCTGATTTCAAATTGGGTTTCTTGAACATGACAATGAGTTCACTGTACTAAAATGGCCCCCACAGTCACCCGATCTCAATTCAATAGAGCATCTTTGGGACGTGGTGGAATGGCAGCTTTGTGCCCAAATCTCCATCAACTGCAAGATGTTATCCTATCAATATGGGCCAACATTTCTAAAGAATGCTTTCAGCACCTTGTTGAATCAATGCCATGTAGAATTAAGGCAGTCCTGAAGGCGAAAGGGGGTCAAACACAGTAGGCCTATTAGTATGGTGTTCCTAAAAATCCCTTAGGTGAGTATATGTGTGTTAAACTTTAAAATGACTTAAAATACATATAAAATAACAAGGCAATAATTTGCTCAATAAAGATTGTTAAAATGTACAGCATGGTCAAATACTTGAAATTACTTCTTCAGGTTTTTATGTCTGACATACGCTTACACGTGATTTGCATAACAAATCTGGTGAAATGACGCGTGTTACATTCCCAGGCTAACGTAATAAACAACCAAAACTCTCAGCATTTGGAGAGATGGAGTGGAAATGATGACAGTGCAACACTTCACTATGAAACAAAGCGTATCAGACTTTATATTTTTTCCCAAAAGCACTTTATTTTAAACTCAAACACATGCAGAGACTGAGCATTTACTGTAAACTGAGACGCTGAAAGAAAGCGTCGTACTTCACTCTAAAACCTGCAGGATATAGTTGGAGTTACAAAACACTGCTAAAATCGAGTGTTAATGTATGTATATTTAACACTCTGTTTTGTTTTATGTCCACTGACTCCTCCTCGCAGAACCTTTCAGAGATGCCCAGGTTTTGTGTATAAATGCAGTGGTGGGCCGCCTTCTCTGCTGGCCTTGTCAAAATCCCCCCAAAATTGTCATAATTAAATAAATGTGTCTAAATGGAATATTTTTTATGAAGCTGAGCTAGGTTTTCCAAGCGTCGTCTAAACGCATCGCACTAGCATAGCTTGCCTTCCGTCGAAGCTTCCTTTTCCATCTGATAGCTTTGACTGACGTGTGTTATCAGTCCAGCGATTTGTCGTCGGCTAGCCCCCGCTGATGTCATCAACAGGGGAGGAGGTTGTTTTATTTTATAGTCTTATATGTTGATAAGACTCTTAAAAGATAAAACTTGTCAAATACATGTTCTTGTAACGCATTTCCTCATACTGACCTATAATGTGTGTGCTGACACCCGCTGGTCTGTATCATGGTGCAAGTTGCGCAACGTTTTGTCAACAAAAAACATTGATTTACGTTACCACAGTGCTGTTTGTATTGTTGGGTCATGAGTTTACCTTTGACTTTGACTCGCTAAACTACGGTGATAAATCAATCACTAAATTAAAAAGGAATTCATACTTGTTTTTTTATGTTTATTTGGAAAAAAAAAGTTACACCATGCACTTTACAAACATTTTATTACACATTTTCACTTTTGCTTTGTGCAAAATTATTATCCATTCATTATTAAGTAATATGCGTAATAATTTACATATCAGCTTGAAATATATAACAGATTACATCCTCAGAAGCTCTTTTAGGCAGTGGTCATTTAGGCAGCCTCACAGAAACCTGTACAATTAAAAAAAGCAAAAACACATCAGCCCATTTAGATCCGAACAATGTCTGATCATGAGTGCATACTCGTGATGATAATTCATGAGGCTCAACCATCTTACCAGTGTGTGAAACACGTCTGTATTTGCCCAGGAAGCAGATCTCCTGTTTCTTCTCCGTCACAATCTTCTGGTCTTCAGGCCTGAGGCCTTCAGGGTGTCGGGAGAATATGAAGGAATAACCATCCAAGCAGGTTCCATCCTCATCCAGCTCTCTGCACGAGTAGTGGATGGCGTAGTTATCGTAGTCGGTGTCAATGATCCAGTGGTCGTCATCTGTGAAACGGTCACAAACAGTTCATGAGCAGATGACCTAACATGACATTAGCACATGACAAATCTACACTTACATCCAGTCTGGAGATATGCAGCAGCTCCCCAGTATTTCATCTTGAACCTGGCGGGGTCTTCGGTATCTTCAAATGTGCCAAACATGTTGGCGCACATCTCCCAGTTGCTAAAGAGCAAAAACGGCATGCGATAATCGAATGTTTTTTTATTGCGCAAGTGCACGGCGTCAACATAAATTCCCACTTAAACTCACTTGAGAATGATGACTCTGCCGATAGCGGTGGCTGTCATGGTTCCATCTTCCTCCACTTTGAAATTGGCAACAATATTATCAAGAAGGAAAAGACCGACAGGGTCTTTCTTGGCCACGGCATACCATGTGCCTTGATACTGCAAGGTCAGTGGAGATGTATGAGGAACAAAAGTTCAAAAACAACGACTTAAAAAAGACTTAAAGACTTACCCTCGTCCTGTCGAAGTCCTGTTTGACGGTGATGTTGCTGACCAGACAGTCCTGCGCCCAGCATGTGGCCAGGACACAGAGAGCTATGCAGAACCTGAGCATGGTGCTTCTGTGCTCGAGCTGTGGGAAATGAGTACAACAGTTAGGAAAACACCAACACATGCATCGCTCTGTCGTCCGTCAAACAAATCCTAAAGTGCGTACCTTGATCACAGTATCTGAAGTGCCTATCTCTCAGCTGCAGCTGCGTTTATATAGGGCCAAGATTCTGGGACCCTACATTCAAAACCCCACCCAACGACCCAAAATTAGGTCTCCACCATCCCTGTCATTGGACAAAAGCCATTACATAACAGCAGTGTTTCAGGTCTCTGTAGAGCGCGGTAGCGTTGACCTCTGCTCCCCAAATGTGTTTTTCATCAGATTGCAGCTGGGTTGTGCAAGAGCTTGAGCTGAAGCTTAAATAAACGGAATTCTTCAGCACATGCCGGCTTGAGTGCATTTCTGATTCATTTTACCTTGAAACCGGTTCAATCGGGAACATTTCTGTTTTGTTGTGAGTGTAAAACCATTTCTTTCAGGTTCGTAACTCTGACATCATTGACGTCGTTTAGTATCATTGACATAAGTTAAGTAGTTTTGCAAAACTAGGTTTGCGATAACCTCAATTCCTGGGGAAACCTTGAAAAAGGTAACTTATGTAACCTTATATATTGTGGTGGAATGTAACGAAGTACAAAGACTTTGTTACTTTACTTAAGTACATTTTTCACGTATCTTTACTTTACTTAAGTAGAATAAATAGTGCATACTTTTTACTTTTACTTCGTTACATTTTGCAGCAATTATTATACTTTCTACTCCACTACATTTCTACAACATGTTCATTACATTTTCTGATCAGTTTTTCCCCTGCCAAAACGTAATCTGACCATCCGTTCGTTGCACGTTTGTCTCACCAGTGACGTTTGGTTGCCATAGATGTATCAACCCGGTCACACTAAATGCGTCTAGCACGCAGTGTGTTTTTATCGTGCAATTTTTGACGCGAAAATGTGTTTTTACGTGCATGGAAACACACCGTGTGTAATATACGTTTGGTTAGGATTATGGCAAGCCAAGAGGTTCAGAATTACACCATAAATTAATCGCGTTATATTGCCGAATTGCAAGCTTGTTTCAGAAATGGTGACAATTTTTTTCCATCATTATTGAACATCATTATAGGAGTATTAGGTTGAATGAGTTAGAATTAAATGTTTTATTAATCATTAGAAAATAGTCATTAAGAGAATAAATTGTTATGCAAGTACTTTTACTTTTAATACTTAAAGTACATTTAAAATCAGGTACTTTTTACTTAAGTATGGTTGTCATTGTGTTACTTCTACTTTTACTAAAGTAAATATTTATCTGGTTATTTGTACTTTTACTTAAGTACTGAGATTCAGTACTTCCTCGACCACGCACACACACACACACACACACACATATATATATATATATATATATGTGTGTATATATATAATGGCCACAAATTATGTTCAAATTATTGGTTTAATTGAACTTGTAGGGTCATTAAATACAAATATCCCCCCGGACATATCCCCTCCCCTTCCTTAAAGTTGTTTGGTTACTTTTAAAGGCCAAAAAAGAATATGTATATACACAGGTTAATAACACGACGAGGCTAGGTTCTGATTCTTTGAATCAAATTATTTTTTTAATTATTATTTCTTTTTTTGGCCTTTATATGTCTGGAAGGGGATATTTGTATTTAATGACCCTAAAAGTTCAATTAAACCAACATAATTTGAGGAACATGTCCAATCTGTGCAATAAAGGTGTAACTAATAATGTGGCTAAACAGAGTTCCTGTTCATGGATGGGGTTTGATTCTCTTGAAAATGGCAAAATAAATAAAAATTAAAGAATTCTTACATTTCCTTGTTAATAATAGAGATCAATGAAGAGATTGTGCTGCACAGTATTTCATGACTCATTTTAGTATCATTGACATAAGTTACATAGCTAGTTTTGCAAAACTAGGTTTAATGACCTAAATTCCAGGGAAAACCTTGAAAAAAAAGGTAACTTATGTAACTTGTTACAACACCTCTTTTTTGGATGTTAATAAGGTAGCAAAACATTTGTTAAAGGGATAGATCTCTTTAAAATTAATTTTTGATCTTACCTTAAGGCCATCCAAGATGTAGGTGTCTTTGTTTCCACAGTATTTTCAATTTTAATATTTTTAGGTCCAACCGTTGTTGTCTATCAGTCATATAATGGAGGTTTAGGGGGTCCACGTCAAAGAGCATGCACAGAGAAGTCCAAATTAAACATGATTTAATGATTTGTAAATGTAAGTACACATTGATGGCCTAAGACACGAAACGAACGGTTTGTGTGAGAAAACGAACAGTATTTATAATCGTTTTCCCTTTTGTAACCACAGCCACGTCCAAGTGATCTGAGAGCGTGGATGCTTTCAGTCTGCGCATGCGCCGGACGTGATCTCTCACGCGTTTTTTCCCCTACTATGGAGGTCAATGAGGCCCATCAACTGTTTGATGGGTGAAAAAAAAAACGTAACACCACAAACTTCTGAATGTTATATTCTCCCTGAGGCCTGGGGATGGTTGTTACACTTTTTGCTTCGGCACCTATAACTCAACTCGCTGATTTTTTTTTAGCTTGAGTTCTCAAACTTTTATACTAACCACATTTGTTTACTACAAATGGAACCAATTCAGCCCTCTACAAGAATATCACTGTAATATCACTACAAGAATACATATCATATAGCCTGAGAAACGACTATTTAATCTAATTTAAGTGATATTTTATCTGCAATAGTACAGATACTAAACAAAATTTATGTCAAAAATGGACAAAAATGGTCTTGGTCAAAAATGTCACTTTGTAAATGTGCCTGTTTCCAGCCTTGACAATCACCATGATGGATCGGGGAGGTGATCACATGACTCATGTCTTATCCCTAATTGGTGGAATTGATGGTGTTACAACCTGGTTACAACCTTCCCCAGTTAAGTAAAGCAGATCTGATATCAAGCTAATTAAGCCTAATCTCAGCTCATTAGATCTTGATTGTGTAGGCTGACGATGAGTAGCAGACGACCCTTGACACACAAATGGTGATCCTTTTTGAATGTTTTTTTGGGAGTAAAGGGGGTAAACATCTGACAACTCTGTGTTTTGGCTCAAATGTGATGATGATGGATTAAAGATGTCTTAAATGTATCAGGGTCAAAAATTCTAACCTTTACTGTTAGCCTGAGGCCTGATATCTCCATGCACACTGCTCTGCTCCAAGCCAAGATCACTAAATAAATACATGAACGCACTTTAGGCCTGGGCGAAATTTTTTTTGTAAATTAAGTAAATGGGGTTTTTGTGTAATGTCACATTTTTGGCTCCCCGGAGTTTTCGTAGCGTTAGTTTCACTCACATAGAATGGCAAGCGACAACAACATCATCACAGCACACACAAAAAGGCGACATCATACAGCAAGCGACACATGGCTACCGGTGAGAGTGGGAAGTTTGTTCCTTTAGTGTAGGAGTGAACTAGAGCTTATTCTGCCCGAGCGGGTCGGGCTGATATTTCCCGTCTCTATCCTCGGGTCGGGCCAGGCCCTTGAGAGACGTGCACTGCCAGCCTATAGAGTGCGTCGCGGGACTAGATTTGATGGCCGAGCGCGAGCGGCTTGCGGGTGAATAAAATGATTCATGGGACTCCCGCAAACTAGAAATAGAATCAAGAACAACTAAAACAAAATAGAAACGATTTACAGGCCAGAGTTTCTATTTATAACATGTTTGCAGCCTTCAGCGATGTAGCCAATCATAGACATACCGTATGTGTTGATTTCATGAACACAATGGCCAATTTAAGCATTTAAGAGACTCCCCTCACCATTCAAAACACACTTTTTGTTCATAAAATCGTAAATAAATCTTAAATCGAATTAAAAAAATTAAATCAGAGATTTTATTTTTAGGCCATATCGCCGAGCCCTAACGCACTTGTTTGTTTTCGTTTGCATGTACATTTGACCCTACACACATTTGGTTACGAACAGTAGTCTGGAAGGAATCTGTCAGCATTAAAGACTTTTAGCCCTGAGGCTTTTAGCCCGGCAGGCCCGTTTAAAGCCCTGGCTAGCACTGACATGAAGGTGAAAACGCAGCTAATGTGAACTTAAACGTGCCAAGCCGAGCTCTCTCCCTACAAGAGAGTATATCCTGATAATCACTTTTACTTAATCCTGGATATACAAAGCCAGGTACATATGATGCAAGGCTTTTTCCTTTTACATACCGTATGGCTGCTACCTGATCCTTCTCTTCATAGAAAAGGAAAAAGAGACAGATCCCTTTATTTGTTTGGCAGACTGACAGACCATATTGGTGTAAATAGATCAAGGATCATTACTGAGTGCAGAAAGGGCAAAAGGGCTAATAATAGCCCGATTCAGAGAATCTCTCTTCTTAATGGGAGAGCTTGAGGTTTAAGAAGGGCAATGCTTCAAAGAATTTGCATTGGGTGGTTGGCATATCATTTGTTAACTTTTTTGTATTTGGGTGATTCTCATGAAAGCTTGGTTTTAAAAATTTCAAACATGAAAATTTTAAAAATGCTAGAATTAACAAAACAAGAATTCAGACATTAGAAACAAAGTCGGGAGAATTTGTGAACATTCATTTAAAAACATTTACTTACAATTTAAGACCTTTTTGAGCACAATTTCCAAAACAAGTGTTAAAAAATGTAATTACCGCAACAGTGTGAAAACATCAACACTATTTAGAAAATAAAATACATTTTCACATTTTAAAAAATGGATTATTAACAGTCATGCATAGTTACTTGGAAATCTGAAATAATATTTAATTTTAAATTAGCATTATTTAATTTTTTGTTTAATTTCTCTCATTACCGCAACACCTTCCACAATTTACAACCTTTTATATAAAAATGATATGACAAACCTGAAAGAATATAATGTTTAGATACTGTACATGCATTTAAAATCATGCTACAAATTTACATTTTTATGATTATCTGCTGCGGTAATGGAAATGAGGTTGATTATTTCGGTAATGATAATAACTTTACTAGATTTAATGTTGAAAAAATTATAATATATGCAAAATCATGGATTCAATTTCAAATCTGTTCAATACATAACATTAGCAACAGCAACAAAAAATACAAAAATAACTTTAATATTCGTAAAACAATAACTTACAACTTTAATATTTGTCAAAGTGTTTCAGAGAGGGAAAAACCTCTTCATAACTAGGTAAATGCCTACTGTTGGAAACATTTGTCTATGTATACACCTGGCTGCACAGAATAGATGACTAGGAGATGAATGAGAGGAAAATATTGCCAAAAAAGAAGAGGAGAAAGTATTTACAACATAAAAAAATTAGTTTTTACTAAATCTTTCTTTTTAACAAATGTAGAGGGAATAGTATAGCTGTTCTTGAATATGGAGAAACATGAAATACTGTAACATACACACATCCACTACATTACATGAGCTTGGCATTTACAATAACTTTTTTTCGGTTTGGTAGGCTAACTGGATAAATAGTCTAATTCTTAGGATAAGGAGAAAAAGAAATGGGGAATCATTGCACAAATGTAATTGTGCCATCCACTGTAAAACCTAATATGTACAGTACTAAATAGAATTGAGTTCACTGCACTCAAATATTACTGAAACTTGAATGACTGAAACAGTACTCAAACTGAACGAGTTATAGAACATTTCTAGATACCAAAATGATAATTGAATAATAATTGTATAATTAAGTGATGATTGAGCATTAGTGATGAACACCTGCTGTTAACAAGCAGAATCACCGAAGAAAAGAGAAATACAAGAACTACAACTGACTTTCAGCCACAGCCAGATGAAATCAACTGAAGATAAAAGGTGTTAAATCTCTGAAGAACTCAGCAGAGGAGGATTAAACAACTCCACAAACAGCTTCACTTTTTATTAAAAAGTTTGACTTTACTACTGCTACTCGTCTACAGAAGTTCTTATTAGAAGTAACATTTAGAAGTTGATGATTTGAGTTTTGTTTAAGGTCACCATGATGGAGATCAGCGTTTGCTTTAGTTGTGCTCTTGTCCCTTGACTTTTGCATACAATTTTTTCTTTGGCTGCTGTAACTGAGTGTTTATAAAGCAAATATGGCACAAAAGTCAAGGAAAAGTATGAACGGGTGTTGATTGTTAAAGCTTCATGAAGACAATCATCATTTAGAGACTTGTTTCACTGATCTCATTTAGACTAATCTCTGATTAAAAGGGCATCATTACAATTGTTTTATTCAAAACTGTGAGTCAACAAGCGAGACTGTTGTGACCATCAGATATTGTGAAAGACTTTACAAACAGTTTGTGCAAAAAAAAAGTTTCACAGAAAATGTATTGAATTACCAAGACTCACACAGACATCAAAATCAGCATATAAATCTCTACAATGGTGACTATTAAAAATATGACTCTTGATGCAATGCATGTTGGGTACTAGCATTATACAAAACTTATCCATGGCTCCCAGCATGAATTATTTTTGAATAGTCACCATTGTTGAGATTCATATGATGATTCTTGATGTTTGTGTAAGTCAGCATACCATATGGATTTTTTAAATCTGATTGTCACAACAATGGACCTTACAGTAGAATCACAGTTCTACTATAATGTTTAACACAAGTTATACATCACCTGTTTATTCAGAGATTATGCTCTGAAAAGATCAGGGAATCAAGTCACTAATTAATGATTTTCATCACAAACGCAACCATCAACACATGATCATATTTCTTTTTGGCTTTTGTGCTATAACAAATGTGTTTTATAAACACTCAGTTCCAACAGCCAGAGAAAATCTGGTGTTATAAAGTCAAGGGTCAAGAGCTAAACTAAAGCAAACACTGAGCACTATCATGGTGTCTTTAAATGAAACAATACATCATCTTCGTCATCAAAAATCATCTAAGCCTCTGTTCATTCTCAATTGCAACTTATGTAGATGTCTGACAGAAATAAAGCCAATCTAGTCAGTAATAAGTGAAGCTGGTAATGCTGTTTGTGGAGCTGTTTAATCCTCCTCTGCTGAGATCTTCAGAGATTTAACATCATCTTTTATCTTCAGTTGATTTCATCTAAGACTGTGTCTGAAGACAGTTGTACTTCTTCTTGTGTTTCTCTTTCCTTCTGTGAGTCTGCTTGTTAACAGCAGGTGTTCATCACTAATGCCCAATAATCACTTAATTAATCACTTAATTCTTGACTGCAATGTATATCTACTTTTAGTGAACTCAACTGAAATAATTTCAGAGTAGTCATAACTATTGTTTTTATCAACTTAATTGAATTCAGGCAATCAGTTTCCTCAAATGAAATGAGTTAGCTCATTTTACTTTCTGTGTGATAATGTGAGCTTTTTGAGTTTTGAGTTCATTTAAAGTTTGTTATTTCACTGTTTTTACTCAATATAGTGAAGTTTCAGATATATAAAGTATTTAAATGCAGTGTAGTTTAATTGTGTATTAAGACATATCATTGTTTCAGTGGACTTGATTAAAATAAGTACTTGTTTTTTATAAACTTTTGAATTGAGGCAATCCGTTTCCTCAAATGAAATGAGTTAGCTTAACTTGTTGGGTTTTACAGTGAACAGAAGCACAAATTAATAGAAGGCTGACTGCCTACAATGAAACAAACCATGAAGCAAAATATCAACAGTTAGAAAAAAAATAAATTCATATTAAATCCATGAGATATATTTAAAAGTAGTACACAATGATTGCATTCTCATTTCCGAAACAGAAGTTCTCTCTACCGAAATGGTTGCAGTATATGAGAATGGTGTTTTGGAGGATGAGGCTTTTTGGTCCTAACTAGTCCCATCGTAGTCTGAGATCAACAGGCCAGAGACTATTAGTTGTCCCCCTTTCACATTTTAAAACTAGGGGGGACCGTTCATTCCAAGTTGTTGCACCCAGGTTGTGGAACGCTTTGCCTCCTTCCATACGCGGCTTGGATTGTGTGGAAAAATTTAAAAATCATCTGAAAACTCTGCTTTTTAAAGAGGCTTTTAACTAGATTGTAGGGTGGTTAGGCTGGTCTAATGTGTACGTATTGTTTATTTTATTTATTTTATGTATTTTATTTTGTTTTGTGATGCAATGTATTTATCAGAGTTGTAAATGCTTTCTTTTGTTGCGAAGCACTTTGTGATCTTCATCTGAGAAAAGTGCTATACAAATAAATTTTACTTACTTTTTTTACTTTTTTTTTACTTGGTATGTTTTGCTAACAATAGAGAATCTATTGACTTGATACTCAGTGTATATAATTAAACATTATAAAAAAAAATTGTAAATCTAACAATTTTCTAAATGAAGAAAACTTCTTGTTTCGGAAATGATAATCAATATGTCGTGCACACATTCTGACAAGTGAATATTTTACATTTAATTGGAGAAATATAAAGAGATCGTCTTACCTGGAACTGGCCCATGTGCTTCTTTAATCAAAATCAAACTTTATTTAAATTCAGAATGTGCGTTTTAACAGTCCTCAAAAAATGTTTTGGAATAACTTAATTATTCCAAACTTTTGACCAGCAGTGAATACATTTATAAATGCTTCATTTTCAGCAGCTAGGAATCAGTATAGGTCTGGTGTCAAATTATACGTTTTTCCACAAATCTAAGGATCTAAGCATGTCCAAGGACTGCATCTTCCCATACTGTCTGGGCCCAATGAACACACATGCGCTGGTGATGGTGGTGGTGCATTAGATCAGAAACACCATGGGTCTAATCGACCGACGGATGTGACAAATATTTTGTCATGTGCCAACACTTTCGCCATGGGAGAAAACTGAGGTGTTCGGCTATGACTGGATTGTCTAACATAAAATGATCAGGGTGGGGATTTGCAGGTTAAGGAAGCTTAGGGGTTTAATGTCATGACGTCACTTTAATTAGCGGCCGCTTTGATCCCTTCAGCCTGTAAGCCACTATTCTCTGGAGGAGACCAGCACTGGAGGATGCACCTGTCTGAAGCAGGCCACTGACAAGCTTCACTTTCCACCCTGACATCCCACAAGTAATGAATCTGTGAGAGGACGAGCACAGAAGCGCACTTCAAAATGGCAGACAAGGATAGTGTGGAAAAGTACTTGGAGAATAACCCCCAGTTCGCCAAAGAGTATTTTGAGAAGAAAATCCGATGCGAGGCCATCGCCGCCGCTTTTTCCGAGAACCTTGACATCAAAGATCCGTCCTCGTTCAAGGATGTCAGCCAAATCCAGGAGGCCAACATCATCTTCGACATGGTCAAAGACATGCATTCGCAGCCCGTTATGGAAAAGGCCATGCACAAGGTCCTGCAGAGGATATGTATGCTGGTGAACGCCGACCGCTGCAGCTATTTCATAAACCGAGCGAGAAATGGCATCCCTGAGCTCGCTACGTGTCTTTTCGACATCACCCCTACCTCGAAATACGAGGCCAACCTGGTCAACCCTCAGTCTGAAATTGTGTTCCCTACTGACATTGGCATAGTTGGCCAAGTAGCAACCACGAAAAAATCAGCTAATGTTCCCGATGTCAAACAGGTGAGTAAAGTAAAGTTCTCTCTCATTGCTCCCCTAGTTATTCTTTTCTGTAATTACACTCTGCAAATAACAAATGTGTTAAACACAAACACAATAAATCCAACAGCATACATTGAAAGAGAATTTAAAAAAAAAAAGATTAAAAAAAATGAATTGATAACAAAAAAAATTGTATATCATCTATACACAGTTCATGGAATATTTTTTTTCCCTTAAATGTTTGTGTTTTAAATGTTACTACCTTGTTCAGAACGGTCAGAGAACACACAAAAGTAACGTTCCCATAATGTTTGCAAAATGATAAAATGGAATATTCCCTTAATAAACTGAATAACCAAGAAAAACGTTTTTAAACTTAAAAAAAAAAAAAACCTTGACATTTTGAAACAAAGTTTTCATAACTTAAAACATTATAGCAAACCGTTTTTGGGACATTTTGGTTGCTGGGTTAATATATATTGCCGGCACTTCAAAGAGTTCATTTTTAGTAATTTTTAAATGCCAAAAATCTTGAAGCAACTTTTTTGTTTGGTGTAAAAACAAATTCAACCTCTTTGTTTTGCATTAAGACCATGTAATTTTTATGTCCAGCCAATTTAATTTCCTGTAAACCCTTTAGTGTTTTTTAAAAAAAAAATAGCATTTAGTGATATGTAAATTGTGTTAATTGTGAAAAAGCAGTGTTTTATATTCCTAATAAATTACGATGTACGCATACACCCTAAACATATTATGTGGTAACAATTAAAAAAAAAGTTTTTATTGTAGTCAAAAATATTATTATAATATTACCTTAATATGTAATATGACTTAATCACCCAGATTACACTAGGTGCAGTGAAAGTCATTAGTAGTTCAGGGAGACAGAGCTCCTCAAGCAAGCCACAACTGATAAAAAATGAACATAATTAAAGATAGGATACTTTCATGTGCTATATACTAGCTTTGTGTTTAATCATTGTACATTCACTGGGGGTGCAACCTCAGCTTAAGTGTTCAGGACAGGGTTAAATGTATTAACCTTTGTTACATAACACAGAAGTGTAGGCTAAATTTAGGTGGACGATAACTATAAAGATAAAGATATCGTTCTAAAAATCGTTCTCAATATTAAAGAATAGCAGAGTTCACACACCACATCTTATAACTATAACGACACAGAGAAACAATATCGCTGGAATCACTATCAGAACGATTTTATCCAGCTGATCAAAGAGTATAGAAGAACAAATACTGCCATTTTGGGGTAAAGATTCCAAGTTCCAACTGGAGTTACTGTTAACTCACTGTTGCTCACCCAAAATTAGAGAATCTCCCAGGCAAATCAGAATGGCAATAGAGCAATTCTTAAATTAAATACATCATTAAATACACGAGGTAGTGTTTTTCTTGCATTATTGAGTTTTTCCAATTTATGCAACTTTACACATTTACTACTAGGCTATTATTAGCCTAGTTACCAACTCCACTAGGCCTGAAATAGATTTTGTACGTTTTAATTCCCTGGATCATGCTACAAACTCGATGATCTTATAGAACATGATGTATTGCTGTGTCTGTTATCCCTTTAATTACTACCTGGACAGTGGCTGTATTTTTTTTTTTACATAGTCTTGCTTAAATGCTCATTAATGTAAGATAGTAGCCTACTGCAAAAAAAAAAGTTTACTGTAAAGCTATTTTATTACTGTTATATAGGCTATTTATTTAACAGCATTCCCAATTATCTGATATAGTCCTTTACTTAAATTTATGTTGGTAATAATTCAGTGTTTGTAATGCTAATACTAAAGGTTTTGTGGGTAAAGAGTAGAAAACTTGTGTATGTGGAGTAGCCTACCTTTTTCACAGCTTTATCATAATGATATTCAATTCTGTCGAAATACATATTTAAATAATTTTTAAATATGCCTGACATGAATGTCAGATGTAGGCAGGTTAGGTAGACCAACAGTTAGTTACTGTCTAAAATGGTGGAGGGGTTTTTTCGTAATAGGTAAGTAGCTTAAGTTAACCAATATTTGAACCATTTTTTCAACGAATACAACACTTTCCTGTCTTTGTTCCTTAGAACCCCAGATTCAGTGACTTTGTGGACAAGCAGACAGGATACACCACTAAAAACATGCTGATTGCGCCTCTCATGAACGGGAAAGACGTACTTGGTGTGGTTACGGCATTAAATAAAGTCGGAGCAAATGAATTCTCTAAAGCAGACGAAGACGTAAGTATGCTATAGCAACTTGAAATATGACATCAAACAGTTTTTTTTTTACATTCACAATGGGTCTAGATGTAAAGCAGAAATCAGTATGATACTGACCTCAATATTTGTGCTGAATCGGCATGACCAGACTGTTAACGTTTTCTGGGTGCTGTTACATTACATTGCGATTTAATCAAAAAATTTCGATTATGGGAGGCATTTCCGGTTCCACTCAAAAAGACTGAAACAAATCATTTTATTTAATACAGTTGCGGTACAAACAAGCGCCGAATGAGCTGTAAAATTTGTTCTATTTTCAAATTTCAGGAGAATAAAATGCTTGTATTTGTGAATGGAGTGCTCTTTTCAGCCACTGCATTCTTTTCCTCCTTATTTTTTTTCTTTTTTCCTTTGTATCCCCCTGTAACACAGTATGAAAAAAAACTGAACATTTGTGGTCTGCTCTCTTAATTTATCATAGATCCCATGAATAATTCACTGGAACGCACTAAGAATCAGGTTTTTCTCCCCTAATCCTCAAGTGTCTTTCCAGGGTTGTTTTCAAACCAGTCCTTTAAAACACAATTATCTCATCTTTTCACTTCTAATCCCTATTAGCAGGGTTTACTGAAATGTTTTTAAAGCAATATTTATTGTCCCTCAAAATGACAGAAATCACTTTGAAATATTATCACTCAATGTTCCATGAACATTATTGTTTAAAGGAGTAGTTCTTTTCTTAAAAAAAAAAAAAAACTTTTGCTGATAATTTTCTCACCCCCATGTCATCCAAGATGTCCACGTCTTTCTTTCTAAGAAATTAAGGTTTTTGATGAAAACATTGGATTTTTCTATAATGGACTTCATTGGGTGCCAAATGGTTCAAGGTCCAAATGAGAGTTTCAGTGCAGCTTCAAAGGGCTTTAAACGACACCAGACAATGAATAAGGGTCTTATCTAAGACCCTTCGAGTCATGTATGAACAGGAGAGTCACGAACGCTCATCACAGAACAGAGCAAGGCGAGCATTTGTGCTTATAAAACTTCAACTTTTTAATTCATTTGTTAAATAACTGATCATTTCGCTAGATAAGACCCTTATTCATCGTCTGGTGTCGTTTAAAGCCCTTTGAAGCTGCTCTGAAACCGTACACATTTGGACCGTTTGGTTCCCAATGAAGTCCATTATATGGAGAAAATCCTGGAATGTTTTCATCAAAAACCTTTCTTTTCAACTGAAGAAACATTGGGGTGAGTAAATTATCAGCAAAAGTTTTTTTTTTTTTTTTTTAAGTGAACTACTCCTTTAAGGCAATGTATTTTGCATAATACAGACCTACCCTATCTCATGACCAATTCGTACGAGTGATTCAAAAGTGGCTAATTCGTACTAATTCATACGACCTCACTCGTACGAATTTGTACGATTTGTCTAAACCCACGTGATGGTTATGTTTAGGGGCGGGGTGAGAGGTAGGTCATTCGTACGAATTCATACGAATTGGCTAATTCGTAAAATATGTACTATTTAGCAAAATCGTACTAATTGTTATGAATTAGCAACCTTGTAAAATTCGTACAAATCGGGTTGTACAGACTCATCTTGAAAACGTCTGCTCTGTACAAACATCTGATAAACATCCTAAAAGTCAGTTTTACATACATTCTAAATCATAAACATCATAAAGACGTTTTCTAAATGTCTATTTAACATCTGACAGGAAATGTCTTAAGAGACGTTTTAGCAAAAATTATATCTTGCAGATCAAATAGACGTGTCCGAGATATTTGTGTGCTATCAGGGGATGGGCCGTAGGTGGAATATGAATCTACACCATTGGGAGTTCTCCACACAGATTTCGCCAGTATTCAAGTAACCAACAGAAAGCTTTTGAAGCCATTTGAATAATGTGTGAACATTGCCTCATACATCTCTATGCTAACTGACAATGAGCATCCCTTTGGGACCTAAAAAGTCACCCTGAAATAGAAATTGCCATAGTCTTCCATATTGCTATGACTGAAACGACTTGTTGAACAAGAAAAAAAATGTATGGCAGGACTTGATTTTGTCCATCTGGAATTGATTTGATGTTTGGTCGATCTCAAGTGAGTGACAGGTTGTCCCGCCCTCATGCCAGTAATCGCGTCATCAGAGAAGAGACGTCGCAAGAGGGAGGGGAAGTTATTTGGATTAAAGATTATGAGGGCAGGGCACATTCATTCACATTCACATAATACAATAATGATGTGCACAGAGAAATTATTTATAAAAAAAAATCCATAAAATGGATTCAATTTTGATTTTAATGTTGACTAAGTAAATGTGTTACTCATGTTTTTCAGCTCTTCACCAAGTACATCATTTTCGCCACAGTCATCGCCCTACAGCACTACACTGCATACATGTATAATGTGGAATCTAGAAGAAGCCAGGTAATGCTGTGGCACCTAATGATACTACAGCACCTAATGATGTTTGACTGTGTTTTGAATCTTGATTCTGACTGTAAAGTGCCACCACAGGTTCTTCTGTGGTCTGCCAGCAAAGTCTTTGAAGAGTTGACAGACATCGAGCGACAGTTTCACAAGGCCCTGTACACCGTCAGGACCTATCTCCTGTGTGAGAGGTACTCTGTCGGCCTCCTGGACATGACCAAAGAAAAGGTTTGTGACATCTGGTGAACATCCTCCATTTGATCATTGATCAGTTCATAAAACGCTCGACTTTGCTTTTTGATTGTTTAGGAATTCTATGATGAGTGGCCGATTAAACTGGGAGACGTGGAGCCATACAAAGGGCCGAAGACGCCTGACGGCAGGGTAACACATTTTTTTTTTCTCTTTGGTAAACAAGTCGGTATTACTGGCTAGTAGGATTATTATAAACTTATTGTTTCTTCTAACAGGAAGTCATCTTTTACAAGATCATTGATTATCTACTAGAAGGCAAAGAAGAGATCAAAGTCATACCGTAAGCATAATTATTTAATGCATTAAAAGAACATTAATCATATTATGAAAAATCACACCCATAAGTCATACGCTACATGGGACAAACTATTTGGACACCATTTTCTAACGAGCTTGACTAATCAAGTAATAGCTATGAGATCAAATCTTGTACAGAATTGTGCACAAGGCCTGAACCAGACCTTTTGGATGAACTTTATTGATTGACCAATAATTATTCAGATATAAAAGCATTTTTCAGAAAGTTTAAAATCATGGGTGGACACTAAGTAGTTAATTACTATAATAATCACTTTTCCATTGAAAAAGTAAAGTATGGTATTACTCTTCTTTTTTTCTTATATAACTTCTTAAGTAATTACAGTTAATTCTATAAAACAATATTGGATTTAACATCATCTGATGTTAAAATATGTTTTTAATGTAACCTTCTCCCTTTAAATGCTTTGGTCAGTTCAAGAATAATTTATGAAATTTTATATTTAAAATGTATAGAGAGTAATTAGGAAAGTAATCAAATTACACTGTTGAAGGTGTAATTAGTGGATAGTAATTAATTCAAATTTAGAGTAAGACTGCTTATGAGATGCACACTCACTTTAAAAGAATAAAATAGTGCTGTTGGCAGGCATTTCATTACAAAATAACCATGAACATGAATAGGCTAATTGGAAAGAGACCAATTACTGTTTTCTTTGTTGCTTCTAACAATGTCGGGAGAGTCAGGACACATGGGCATTTCTTCTCTCTTTCATTTTATCAAGTTATTAGTAAACGCAGTTAAGCTTACAACTAAAGTCCCTTAAGGCAAGTCATTTCACTCGGCGGCCATCTTTGAAATACCTCTTGCCTCAGCTATTTCAGTCATGCAAGTACAGTTCCTATCGTTTTGAATGGGGAAACATCAACTTCTTCAAAATCTGTACTCCAAGCTTATGATTAAATTTCATATTTAAATCTGTTTGGACTTCTAACGGATGCTGTAGTGACGTGATGACTTTACCAATTAGCGACTTTTATTTAGAAGGTCGCACTTATTCCGCCATATTGTGCGTTGCACTGTCTCCTTTTCATAATAAAAGTGCACAGTCTTTGTATATCTAAAGACTTTGTTTCAACACAGTTTAGAGACAAAGATTCGCAACCAAAACACTCAAATCTCTAGAGTGAATGGCCAACTAATACTTATTCCTGGGTTTACATTCAATACTTTAAATTGTACTTTTAAACAAGTGATTACATTTATGCAAAGTTGATTGACTGGCTTTATTTATGTTCTTAATTTGAAGACATTAGACTGTTTTTAATATTGTTGTTGCTGCTGGTGTTATTTAAAGCTACACTATGTAACTCTTAGTTTATTCTTAGCTAAAAACACTTAGTTCTTCCAAAAATATATGTGCTCATTAATGTACATTTACTTCATTCAAGTAATAAAGTATTCTCGTGAGTGTATAATATGCCATTGAAAATACATACGGTAAGGGGTTCTAATGTCGGTCGCAATGTTGCCCCTCCATCTTGAATGTACATTAGACATACCCATTAATTCAAGCTTCGCCTTTCGCGTTTACGTTTGAGTTAACACTCATAGACGAGGTCGAACTGGAAGCCATGTTAATCTTGGACTACATTGGCCACCGTAGGAGTTAAAACGAAATCGGAATTGAGAGGAACAGAAACTAATATTCACTGGATGGTCATATACCTTTTCACTGCTAGATGGGGATAAAAATCACACAGTGTAGCTTTAAAAATTGTTTTTTTTTTTCATTGTTGTGATATGATGAAAATCAGCAAAAACAGAAGTAGAACTTTAAATATTGGTTCGGCATATCAGTTATCGGACATACAAATAATTGGCATTGCTTATTAAAAACAATATTAGTTGATATCTAATGAACTTAAACACCAAGACAAGTGTGGTCTAGTCAAAACCAACTAACTATTAAAGGGGTGATGAACTGAGAAATCAAATTTTCCTTGAGCTTTTGACATCTAAGAGGTCATCATATTATAAGAATATCCTGTAAGTTTCAGAACTGAAAACATCCTTGTTAGTCCAATAAAAGCTTTTATTGACACCAGGCTCAGCAAACGACTTGTTTTTCAAAGTGGGGAACTATGACGTCAAAGAGGATAAAACACCAGCCCCGCAGAAGAAGATCAACGCCTACAACGCCTAGATCAACACAGCCGGTTTAGCCCCGCCCACCCATTCGTGCATTACACGCATAGCTTAATGACATAGATTCCTACCTTGTGATGACAAACCGGATCGAGCTACCTAACTCATTATAATATGCAAAACTGTTATCCACTCACAGCAGTGGGCGTTTACTTCCAAGTCTTCAATGCGAGACGCCCATAAAACCAAGCGTTTTTGAGCTAGGCTCAAAACTAGGGTAGACAATAGCCTATTACTTATTCATTTTGATGTTTTTTTAATGTAAAAACCAAGCGAAAGTCATAAGTTGACCTCCTAAGATTTAAAAAGGCAGTTCATGACCCCTTTAATGCCTATAGTTTTGAAGTGAAATACTCGACAGGTGTTTGTTCGTCTACATCCTTTTTGCCCATATAACATACTAGCTTGTCAGTCTCACTTATTGAATGTTACTGCTTCCAGGGGCCCTCCTGTTGACCACTGGGCACTTGTTAGCGGCCTCCCCACCTATGTGGCTGAGAACGGCTTTGTAAGTCCAAAGCATTTTCTTTAACAAAATCAATAACTATGCAGCTGTGAAGGTACATTATCCTAAAGCCATGTTTGATAATGTTAGTGTGGTTGGAAATGGATAAGCCTCAGGGCTAGATTGATTTTTCACCATTGTGCCCTTATAACCACGTTAAATCACCACTTAACTTAAGTTAAATACTTAATGGGTTAAACTTACCACCTTCTTGCCTATGTTGATGGGGGAAATCTTGTTTTATTTCTCTTTCTGCAGATTTGCAACATGATGAATGTTGCTGCTGACGATTACTTCACCTTCCAGGTACTGTAAGCCATCCCAGGATAAATCCCTCTCAGAGCTCATATTATTCCTAATCCACACCTAAAATAGACACAAACCTGTTACCTTCGAAATAGATTTAACCTGAGCTCGAATACACTTTATTTTGCTTAGTTTATCAGCAAGCCAAGGTGGCTGTAAGTATTTTTTCTAATGATCACACTGTTTACAAACCTGTTTTAATTGGACAACTTTTCAGAAAGAAGCTGTGGACGAAACGGGTTTCGTCATCAAAAACGTCTTGTCCCTTCCCATTGTCAACAAGAAAGAAGAAATTGTGGGTATTGCCACTTTCTTCAACCGAAAAGATGGCAAGCCATTCGACGAGCAGGATGAACAAATTACTGAAGTGAGTCGTTAGATGCTCACCATCCTTTTGACTCCATGAATCTTGTGCAGCAACACTAAAGTCTGTTTTTGGACTTTGTTTCAGGCCCTGACACAGTTCTTAGGATGGTCTGTACTGAATTGTGACACATATGACAGACTGAACCGGATGGAGTGGAAAAAAGATATTGCACAGGAAATGGTCATGTACCAGACCAAAGCCACTCCAGTTGAAGTCCAACAGATTCTGGTGAGGCATCATACTTAACTGTAAGAAACTGAAATCTGTTTTATTGTGTTGACTAAACACGTTTTTTTGTCTTGTTAGAACACGAAGGAGAAGTTTGACCAAGAACCTGAGGACTGCGATCAGAAAGAAATGTACAAACTCTTGGTACGATTTCCCCCCCTCTGAACCAATATACTCCAAGTGAACATACACTCTAAAAAATGCTGGGTTGTTTAAACCCAAAGTTGGGTCAAATATGGACAAACCCAACTCTTGGGTTAAAAAATGTAAATATAAGACTTAACCCAATGGTTGGGTTTGTCCATATTTGACCCAACATTATTGATCTGATGTTCAATGATATGTCTGATTTTTAATGCATCTACCTGTATTTCAACACACAGAGATCCACCATTCCAGAGGCCAAAGATGTCGATCTCCTATTATTTAGTTTTAGTGACTTTCCTCTCTCTGAGGTTGACCTTATCAAGTGTGGCATTCGTTGTTTTTTTGAACTTGGAGTGGTGGAGAAGTTCAAAGTGCCAGCAGAGGTGAGACTGGACTTTACAAGCATTCCCACATTGCCTTTGAGCACGCAAAATTTCAGCGGACACTGCAACAGTTTTTTTTAACCTTCAAATGGTCTTCGTTTCCTGTTTACACTACTGGGCTTCGGGGTCTACATGACCCCAACAATTGATTGAGTAATTGTACAAAAAATATAAATTTTTAATCATACAACTAATATATATAAATATTTTTTTGTTTACTTCTCATCTATTCATTAATGCTGTGTTTTTGGAGAAATAAAGTACTTTTGTATCCATATACCACACAATTCCTCAACTACACCATTGGCTTGCATTTGAAATATTATTTTTGTATGATACATTTATGCTCTAGTACTGTAAAAAATTTCAGATTTATGCCGGATTTTTTTTTTTTTTGACACATGAAGAAATTTTTTTTTTTTAAATGTATATATATATATATATATATATATTTTTTTTTTTTCATTATATTGTGGGGTCATATTGACCCCGATGACCAGAAGTGTAATTTTTTTTTTTTACATACCTTCAGAACAACCGAATCAAGCCCAGTTTTTGTACGTGTGTATAGATATATAATGTATGAAAAGTCACAAAATCTTATTCCACTGAGATGAAGGGAACCTTTTTTTATTAAGTAAAACGATTGGGGTCGTAGAGACCCCATGACCCGATTGAGGGCTACAAACATAAATTCAACATATAGCAAATAGTAAATCCTAAATGAAAACCTTCACATTCTACTCCACTTTCCCGCAATGCAGCAGATTTGAAGTTTGTGCGACTTCATTTCAGGAAAGAGGTCAAGCCGTGACTTATCATAATTTTTTTGGTCTACCAAACTTAAACTTTTCAATATGTGACACTTCTTCGCGAGCTTGCTCTTGCTGTCTCCAGCATTCATATGCGTATAAATTGAAGTGAATGGAATGAAAAGGATTGTGTGAAATCTGATTTTCCAAGTTGCAAATCAAACTCAAAATGTCCACAAAATGTCCAGAAATCAAAATGTCCACCTTTCACAAAGTTTTACATATTCCTCAGCCATTGCAAAAATCTGGACCTGGCCTGAACTTAATACAAATTTGTGAAATCAATAGCATGGCATGTTCCTTCACTTTTGAGATGAAACTTTTTTGGACTTAAATGCCGTCTTACACCAGGTCCTAACCAGATGGATGTACACCGTACGAAAGGGCTACAGAGATATCACCTACCACAACTGGAGGCATGGCTTTAATGTGGGCCAGACCATGTTCTGTCTCCTGCAAGTGAGTTTTTTAGTCCACACATCATGTTATTTACCATTAAAGAGGTCAAAATATGAAATATTTTTTTTTGCTTGGCCAACAGACCGGCAAGCTGAGAAGATACTACACAGACCTTGATGCCTTTGCGATGGTAGCGGCTGCATTCTGTCACGATATTGACCACAGGGGTACCAACAATCTCTACCAGACAAAGTAATTTAGTATATATATCATTTTTACTCACACTACTTTTTCAATAAAGCAAGGAAGACCTTTTGCTCACAATCCATTTCCAATGTAGGAGCGGATCACCTCTGGCCAAGCTTCACGGCTCCTCCATCTTGGAAAGGCACCATCTTGAATACAGCAAGACGCTGATGGCAGAAGAGGTTTGTTAGGATACAAAGCACAAGTGTTCCAGAGTTTAATGCTATAACCAGGACCAACGTTGTTTTTCCTCTTTTACAGAATGTTAATATTTTCCAAAGTCTGCAGAAACGCCAGTTTGAGACAGTCCAACACTTGCATGATGTCTGCATCATTGCGACTGACTTGGCCTTGTATTTCAAGTAAGCGTTCAAGAGCATATCTTCACGTCAAGTAGAGCCACTCCTGAAGATGTCATACTGATGATGGTCTTGTTTCGTTCCCCAACACAGAAAAAGAACAATGTTCCAGAAGATTGTTGATGCCACCGAACCAATGACTGATGAGAAGGAAGCGGTCGCCTATGTGGCCAACAACCCCATTAGGAAGGAAATCATTATGTAAGCGTCACTTCTCATTGAAACCCTGCTACTTGAGAAAATATTGAATTGAGCGTTTGAAGACGTGTTGTTTGATTCCAAACAGGGCAATGATGATGACCGGTTGTGACTTGTCTGCCATTACCAAGCCATGGGAGGTCCAAAGCAAAGTATGTGCAACTTTGGTTATTCGTGGTCAGGATTATCCAGTCCATGGGTTATTGTGAACTAATGGCCCTTTTTTTTTTCCTGAAGGTGGCTCTCATGGTGGCAGCTGAATTCTGGGAGCAGGGAGATCTGGAAAGAACTGTGCTAGATCAACAACCCATTGTGAGATTGTGAAGATCAATTTCACCTAGTTTTGCTTTTCAATTGGTTGCATTATAAGAAAACTAGTGCCCGAATGAGAGTACATTTCTTTTGAATCTCTTCTCAGCCCATGATGGACAGGAACAAGTCAGATGAACTTCCGAAGATGCAGTGTGGTTTCATTGACTTTGTGTGCGCATTTGTGTACAAGGTAAATCCATCAAACTGTCAAGCTGGAATCAATTTTACTTTTGCAAAAATGGGACAACTGTCCATAATGACCTTTCCTGGAATGTCAGCGCAACTTTGCTAGAACGTTCTGACAGGGAATGATGTATCGGCAGGGCTTGTGAATGCTTGCAATAACAGGCCTTTTTCTCATTCAGGAATTTTCAAGGTTCCACAAAGAGATCACTCCCATGTTTGATGGCCTGAACAACAACAGGGTCCACTGGAAGGAACTGGCTGATGTTTGGCAAGCAAAGGTGGACGCTTTGGAGAACGAACGAAAGCGACTAGAAGAGGAGCAAGCTAAAAAGGGTGCGTTGTTCTTTTATAGACAAGAATTGTAGATAAATGAGAGGAAATGATAAGGGAACTGGATCAGAAACTGGAAAGAATTAATTGCTAGGATAAAGCTTGTTGTGATTTTGGACTTTTGCTTTCATCTGCATCAAATTCAACAATTCGTCCAACCAGGCTAAGGTTGAAAGCATGTGTATGTGGGGTATCTTGTGCTAATCATAGCCTTGGGGGACCGAACGTACATGACATAACTTGTTACACCACCAACTACTTCATTTCTCTTGTTGTTCTTCACTGCAGCTGGAGGTGATGAAGGAGGTGGAGAGGGAGGAAAGTCCAAAACCTGCACCATATTTTAAACGTCATCCGCCAGAAATTCAGAGCCACAGAGAAGTCTGGGCCAGCTGGCGATCATGTAGAGGGAGGTGAAATGTGCTCCTAGGATCACTACATTTTCACCAGTTTCCTCCATTTTCTGTCTCATTTCCCTGGACGTACCTTCTCCAAGTGAACACGTAGGCATTCGCCAGAAATGGAAGTACTGTACCTGTCAGGTTCTCTTTCTGATGGGGTGCCAGCCTAGAGCACCAGCTAATTTTCATCATATAGACAATTTCATGCTTTTTCCTAACCGTTGATTTCACCTTGACTGTACCTTTTAACGTCTCACTACACTGGAGGAAGTAATGCCACGCAACGGTGGCCGAAACACAACTCTATACATGCGTCGAATGTGTAGTAGTTCACAGAGCTTACCTGGAGTATACGGCTTTTGAGTCCATAAAAGATTTGTCATCATGAAGTAGAGCAATAAATGTTAATAACTTTCTTGACAGTAACTAATTGATCAAAATAGCATAATTCTCGAATGATTCCAGAATCGTGTGGTGTTTAGCTTCTCTGTAAAATGATCATCGAAGCTTCCAATTTGACTGGATTCACTCCCATTTAAAGGTGAAGTGTGTAATTTTCCTGAGCGCGAACCCATCTGTAATTGGTCAAACAAACAGATAGCCCCACCCCCAAACAAACGCCATTGGTGTTGCCAGGCTGTTTATTGTTTTGATAGCACCTTTTTTTGGGGGGATGAAATTAACTTACTAATGACTTGCTTATAGCTCTCTATGCCTACTAAACAGGAGAGAATGGATTTTAACATCCCATAAAACTACACACTTCACCTTTAAACTACCAAAAAGCATTTTAATACATGGCAGTTGCTTTGTTTAGAGTTGAAGGACCAACTCATTTGAAGAAGAGCTTTTAGAAACTGTGGCCGAAGGCTTATTAGCAAGGGATTTGTAAAATGCATCTCATGCTACAAGTCACTCTGACAATGAGTTGTTCTTGTTCAAGGGGCGATGGCACTGCTAATGCTAAACATCTTGTGCAGCGTTAACCACTTGTTGCGGTTGTGTTTGGATGGATATGAGACAGGACGTTTGGATTCTTAAAAGATACACTTTTCTACTTTTTTTTTTTTTGTTCTTTAAGGAAGATTAAGCTGAGAAGGTGAAATGGTCTAATTCAGTGTCAATGGATTATGTGTTCAGGAACATTCCAGCTGTGAAGAAACATTTATGACCAGAACTTTGATGTTTGTTCTTTATTCATTTAATGATACCTAAGCATTGCACATAGTTTTCAACCTATTATCGAAAGTATAACATTGAGTGTATTACATAGAATATCAATTGATAACATAGAGGTATTTGTTTATACCAAACGTTTAAATTACTTTTAAGGGGTATTCTATGGAGGTACAAAATGTCAGGGAATATTAAAAAAAAAAAAAAAAAAAGTCATGCTGTGACAAGGCAAGAGGGAACGGTCAGTTCTTGAACATGTGTAAACCTATAAGGAGATTTGAAGAGAGTTTGATGGGGGAGCAGCTCGTGAGATTCACTCAGATTTAATCTTTAAATACCATGCTTATTTAAAGCAGACTGCTGAAGCCTCTAGATATCTCCTCTGGCAGAAGGCACTTACCCAGTCCGTAAGGTCAAAGTCTCCTTTTTCTGATCTTGTGAGAATCAGCAGTAGCATATAAACAAACAGTTTATTTCAGGTAGCTGCACTCTGATATCGCCTGATGTCTAAACACCTCATTCTGCTTTAGGAAATATACTAGGCCCCGATTTGACCAACCAAATAAGTGTATATAGCCTATATAAAATGACCACTGATGAGATTTAGTAAATGTACCAACACATACGATTTTTATGCAACATCTGCTTGTTAGAAAAATCTAGAGGGTTTGACATTTAAATGCAGTTAGTAGTTCCAGTGTAGTCAAACTGTCATGGCCCCTGTTATTGGATTAAAGACCTTAAAGGGATAGTTCACCTAAAAATGTTGTCATCAACATGTTGTTACACACCTGTATGAGTTTCTTTCTTCCGTTGAAAAGTATTGGTAACCACAGTTGATGGAAGCCATTGACTTCCATTGCATGAAAAAACCCAATGGACGTTGATGGCTATCGACAACTGTTTGGTTTCCAACATTCGTTAACATATCTTCTCTTGTGTTCAACAGAAGAAAGAAACGTTACAACATGAGGGTGAGTAAATTATGCTAAAATGTTCGTTTTTAGGTGAACTATCCCTTTAAGGCATTTAATCCAATAACGGGCCATGGCAGTTTAACTACACCGGAACTACTAACTGCATTTAAATGTCAAACCCTCTAAATCCAGATCAGATGGTAGAGGCCAAAAGTGAGCAAATCTCATCTCAGGTTTAAGGTTTGTACACTTTGTTAGGCTTGTGTATAATAATATACTGCATCTTTTGGAGTGAGCATGGAACTGATATTCTCTTATTTATTGAATACTACCACACATATAAGATACTGTAAATGATGTTGTGAACAAATAAAACCATTATTCAGAGCTTTCTGGAGTAGTCTTTGACCACATCTGCTGTTAGGTGACCGCACAGTCCAGTCAGGTTGCTTAGAGGGCATGTCAGGAAGCTCTCATGACTTTTCTATCATGCAGTGGATTATCTTATAAAGCTGGATCATCCCCAGGTAAAGAGGCTCAGGTGATTGGCTGACAGCCGAGACAAACGACTTTTCTCTTTCAGAGGATCTTATTATAAATATAACTTTTACAATTACACCTCAATTATCATTTTAGGTTTTGAGGAAATCCAGAAATGCAACAAAAGCCCAATCGCAAGGGCATCTGTCTATATGGAAGAATAATAGACACGGATCTCATTGAACAAAAGGTTTTCTGCCCCTACCTGCCTGATTCTTCACATTGATTGGCTGGCAGCCACCGTCAGGTAAGCTGAGGCCTGGGACAGTTTGACAGTCTAGCCCGTGACCACGTGAGCTTGTGCAGAGAGTTTGATGTGAGGTATAAAATAGAAATCCTGTCTATTTCAGAAAGTCAGTGGTTGATGCTTATGCGTTGGTGAACCGACCGAGAAAACAGCACATCAGTCACAGTCAGCCATTGTGTCAACATTTAACGGGTCAGATAATATAAACACTTGATATTTATATACTCTTTATATATATATATATATATATATATATATATATATATATATATATATATATATGTAAAGAGAGAGAGTTTACATTGAAATTAATTCTAGTAATGTTTTTTAAATAAGGCCTGATGTGTTACAAACGCATGTATAAAATTCTTCATATACAATTTCAACTTAAATGAGGACCAGTGAAAATTATGTAAAAAAAAAAAAAGATTTAATTATAACAATCAGTGAATTTTAATCAAACCACATACTTCTAAAAAAAAAAGCTAAATGAATCTGTATATAAAGAAAAGCATAGGAATGAGATTCTTTTGGATCCTCCTTTCGTAATCTCAGAGAAACATGTCTTCAAAATACTCATCAAACTCTTCCTCCCTGAAAGAGAATCAGACACACCAGGTTTGTCAGTGCACCGTTTTAGAAAGATTTACAGACACACTCCCCACATTCGTGTTTGTGTAGAGTAAAATACATCATAATGCCGTTACGCACCGTGATTTCTCCTCCACAGTGGGAGCTGGACCTCTCCAGTGCTCTGATTCTGAAGGACCCTCTTCTTCTTCATCCTCACTTTCTGCGTTTGGAAAATACATCACATTAGACTCATATCAGGATTTTTGCCTGATAAAATTACTGTGGTAAAAGATATTACTGTACATCATGATATATAATAAAAGCTGACCAATCAGGTTGTGAACACACCGTTAGAGGTCTGAACATATTTATTAGGGTGTACCGAGTACATTCTCTACCTGAGGGCCAATCATCATTGTTGGGGGAATGAGGGGCAAGCATACCTTTATCTGACTCCTGAGACTCCTCTGAACTTGAAGATGAGTATTCTGTAAAGAAAAGTGTTTTTTATGTTTGTTTTTAAATAACTTTTGCAAATATAAAACCTAGAATTTAAACCAAGTGTTGATTTGGGAGTGACCAAAAATAGACGGCAAATGGGCCTAATCTGCTTTAGGAAAGGAACACTTGTGTCAAAATGCTTTAAATCATAATCCATGACATGTATGTTCTCTTTTAAAGACTGCAAATCACCGCCCCAAAAAAATCTGTTAAAGTTAAGCAAAGGTATGCAGTTGATTCCTGCTCAAACAAGCTTGGAATCTTAGAAATGTCTGGAGGCTTGATCTGCAAAGAAATCATGCTTGCCTTTGCGCCTCTTTTTGTGTTTGCGCTTGTCTTTGCGCTTGTTCTTTCTGGAGTGGGGCGATTTGGATTTCTTTGAGAGTGGCTTGTTCACGTTCTCTTTCGATCGCCGTCTCTTCTTCCCTGTTACTTCTTTTCTCCTGGAACAGAGTTTAAGCGTTTCCAGCCAGCCCGATGATATCTGAACATTCAATTGTGTTTGTAATGGTGGAATGTACTTACTTGTGATGATAGTTAAGTTTGAATGAACACTCTGGACACAGACCTTGAAAACAATGTGACGATATCAAAATTAAACAGTGAATGCAACATTAAAGGGATAGTTCACTTTGAAATTAATTTTTGATATGTTTTAGCTTACCTCGAGGGCATCCAAGATGTAGGTGTCTTTGTTTCCACAGCATTTTCAATTTTGACAATTTTTGGTATTATTTAACGTTAGACGATATATATAAATATGTTTAGTGAAAGGCAAACTTCCGAAATCTCTGTGTAAACAATGCGTGACGGGAGATCACTTCCGGCGTAACGTCTGGGGACGGTTCAGTTCGGTTCAGTTGGATATCTGATTCAGAAAAGTTCGACGGCTGTTAACAAGAGGTAAAAAAACTATATAAATAATGTTCATTTTCTCACACAGAACGCTCGTTTCGTGTCTTAGGCCATCAGTGTGTTCTTACATTCACAAATCATTAAATCATGTTTAATTTTGACTTCTCTGTGCATGCTCTTTTAGGTGGACCCACTAAAACTGCATTATAGGACTGACAGACAACAACGGCTTGACCAAAACATATCAAAATTGAAAATGCTGTGGAAACAAAGACACCTACATCTTGGATGCCCTTGAGGTAAGCTAAAACATATCAAAAATTAATTTCAAAGTGAACTATCCCTTTAACAGTGTCTTAATGTCCGTTGGGGGAAAAAATATAGCAGAGTAAACTATTTACAGCAGGGTTCCATTATTTTCATTTCACATTTTCTCAGTTTTTTTAATTGTTGACTGTCATATCACCGATTTGAGCAAGAATTAAAGTGCTGTTTTGGTGGTAACGCAACGTCCAATAAATTTCACAACAAGTTTCAAAGGATACATTTTGAGTGTTTAAGCTTTCCAATGATAGCTGATACGAAATATAAATAAGGAACTCTTAATAGATTTCCCTGGTTCCAGCGTCGCTACTTCATGGCTCCATGACTTCTGGACCCACTTCGGCTTTTATACCATTGATTGGACAAACAAAATTGACAAAGAGTATGCGATATACAAGAACTGTCTGGTAAAAGTAAAGTGCACTGGTAATACCACGAACATGCAAAGCCACTTGCATCGCCATCACTAATTTACAGACTGAAAAACTTTTAGTGCTGTTTTCTAATACTTTGGACTAAAGAGAGAAAACCTGCACCTTGCATTTTGTTGTCATAGTTAGACACTACAGATATCGTGATGTGTCATCATAGGATTGTCTAGCAATATATTGATTATCGCAGAATTGATGTATTATCTGTATCTGGAGCCATGTATTGTGTATCGTATCATGAGGATGATTACTAAATGTGATGGGGGAAATGGCAATAAAATCCTACTTGTGGGAATCTGACAGGCTATATGATAATATATTATCAGCATGACAATTTGAGTAAAAGTTTAACTAGAAAAAAAATTATGAAGTTCACAACAAAGTAAACAAAATTATAATTTGATTGGTACAGAATTAATATTTTCTTAACATTTCGTATGCTCAATAGGTTGTGTATCTTTCTTTTTTTAAATCAGAATGCTAAAACCTTTTTCCAGGTATAATTTAGATTTTAAAATAAATGTTTATTTTGGTCTCAGACTTTTGGACCCCTATTTGGTATAATATTTCAAAGGCATTTAAATGCACTGTAGACAGTTGAGGATAAGTAGCATTCAACAATAAGCATGCTATGATAACAGTTAAAACAAGGCAGTCTCACAAATAGAGACTTGGGCTTCCCTAAATCCAGGCTGATTAGATTAGCTCTACCCCCGTGTCCTGTGAGCGGAGGGGGATTACAGCATGCAAGGTTTAGACGGCCACGTGGTTTCGCAGCTCGGGCACTCACGCAGTTTCACCAGGGCGTTCCTCTTCTCCTCTTGCTCCACATAGGCAAAATTCACCTCCCAGCTCTTCAGACCCTCCTTACTCTCACAGCGCTTGTTGCCGCAAAAGAACTGGCCTGTGTGATTAAGAATATATCCACATGTGAGTTGCATCGAACATACTGTACATAAGAAATAGAATATAAACTTCAGACCATGATCAATCCCAGTAAATCATACTGTATCATTTTTATTACAAATGTGACTACACTGGCCACAACAGCTGGAGGGTGTCTACACTGGACGCGTGGCAAAAACCATGCATCCGAAATCGAGTTAATACTACACTTGAATTTGAACTTACTTCACGACTGTTAAAGAGTTTGTTTGGTAGCACTTTATTTTACAGTCCTGTTTCGCATGTACATTTGATATGCATAATTAAAGGGACACCATGCAGGAATTCCGTTTTTGTCAAACAGCGACCCGGAGTACTTGTATTTAACGTTACTGTCGTAAATACCACTCACGCAGAGCGTGACGTGTGACATAGTATACAATAGTACATTGTGTTTAATTTGTTGTTTAATGAGATCTAATATATGTTGTTAGTGGTGAGAATTTTCATTGGATTAATTACATAGATCCAACAGTTATCCCCATGAACTTTAATGGTCTAGTGGCAGAACTTTTTTCCAAGCGTGTCAAAAGTTCTGGGTTTTAATCCGCATTAGTAGTGTAGTTTATTTTCCTCATCAAAACTGATTGTTTTTAAATGGTTGTATATCAAGCAGGGACACGTTTATTTGTGCATGAGGTTTTGTGATTTCACCATAACAAATATAGTGAGTCTCTCGTTCTCCGCAACGGATTGAAGCGCGCGTCCGTGTGAAGACTATGCGAGTCACAACAGAACACTGTGGCCATGTCCACACTAATACGTTTTCGTTTGAAAACGTATATTTTTCTCTCCGTTTTGGCCTTCCGTCCACACTAAGACGCAGTTTTAAGTCAATAAAAACGTATCGTTTGGAAAATGCTCTCCAAAGTGGATACATTCGAAAACGCCGTTTTCGCGTTGTAGTGTGGACAGTGAAACCGGAGGTATTTCTAAACGATGACGTAAGTTTAGTCATGTGATTCATGTAGTACCAATCAGGGCCTGAAGTTAATTTTTTCGGCCACCGGCCACTGTGGCAGGTGGATTTAAAAATTCACCCGCCACAGAGACTTTTTACCAGCCATTTTTTTTTTGCCTCATAAACGTAAAAAAAAAAAAAAAAAAAAAACGGGAATTTCACAATATTGTTCTTTAACTTGTAAGAACACACATTTTAGTGCTGTCAAGTAATAATAACTCTAATAACATACATTTAAAAAAAAAATCTTTTTATTCATTGATTTTGACAGACACACACACAACATAGTATATACTCAACAGATAGACCTACCGCAGCTCGTAAACAAATCACACGCGGCTGTGTTGATGGCGGATTTAGTCACGTACAGGTCTTACTCTTAACAGCTTTTAGTTACAGCGTTCAGGAACGGTTAAATATGAACTAAATTAATAATGTTATTACTGATAAAATTACCGGGTACCGGACATTTTCACCGGTTCCCAACTCCCAACATGCACAGTTGCACACGCACACACATCTGTGCAACTGTCATTGTACTTTAACCTACAACAGCGACGCATTACATTATCTCATCCCATCTCATCAACAGTTTCATACTCGCACACGTAACGTTAGTCAGAAAAAGAGCCTCATCTTCTTTCTGATCGCATGAACGTTACGAAACAACAGTCGCTGTCATAAATCAGCCGCTCACGAACCTTGCCATTGCCGCCGATTGTTCACTTTGTATTAAAATGTCTTCTTTACTTTTCTTTTTCTCATCCTCATCTTTTTGTTGGCTGTTTGTTTTGTTTCAGCTGGCCTCTTTACCCCAGTAATGTGCCGCCACATTTTAGCTAAAGTCCACCGCAATAGCGGACTTCGTTGAAATGTAAAAATCCTAATGAATCACTCACAATTCTCATTGGCTACCCGCCAATGTGGCAGGTAGATTGACGGTGTTACCCGCCAATAGCAAAATTCACCCGCATTTGGCAGGTGGTCGGGTGTTAATTTCAGGCCCTGGTACCAATAGATATTCATGTTTATCGGTATTGTGCCTGTTATGTGTTATTCATTTTACACTATTGCTAAAATATGTTACTTTCTATGTTACTTAATATGTGCTATTCTTCATAGCACTACAAAGATGACAGATAATGTACTTACATTTGGTGTCCTGCGGCAAAACAGGAGAGCAGTTGCATTTTAGACCAAACATAGGGTGACTGAATGCGACCTGGGTGCATCAGTGATGTTGAGATATTTTGCTATATAAAATTATCCTGTTATTGTGCGATAACATTATTATCTCAGTGAGCTTTTGTGAAGTTTCACGCATACGCAGTAAAGTGAATTTAGAAGTTTCTCATCCACACTGAATTGTCGGAAAACGGCTGAAAACGCTAGTGTGGACGGAGAGCGTTTTTGAACGAAAACCCAGTTTTCAAATGTATCCGGATTAATGTGGACGTAGCCTGTATCTGCGCCACTGATCGCAGTGGCAACGAGCACTTTGGTCACTTGATTTCAAAAACACATTTCAGATCGCCTCTTATTTAACAAACGAACGAAATGAATGTTCTACTAGAGTTACCTGGAGATGTTTTATTTGTTTGTATTGGTATATCTGTGCCGCGAGATGTTTCAATGGGTAGTTTCCTCTTTCTCTGTTCCTCCGACACTGCTTTTCTATCTTTCTGCATCTTATATGCCGGGTCAGCCATGACGATAGTGTGACAAACTCCATCCCTCTCTACCTTGATCCTGGATGGGGATGTGTGCAGTGCCGTAAAGGAACATGTTACATCGCGAGAGCTGAAATAACGCGATACTGACTTATTTCAACCCGAAAAAAGTCATATAACCATTTCAATAACTCCGAAGCAGTTCAGTTAAGCTAAAAAAACTGCATAGAATCCCTTTAAAGTAATAATTACAATTACTAAACCTACTCCTTAACCTAACCTTAAACCCTGTAGTTACCTTATATAACCCAGTAGTTTCTAAGGGAACTACACTGTAAATTCACATACTGTAAAATAAAGTGCAACCGTATGTTCTATGAATGTAATCCGGACATGCTACACTTACTGTGTTGTCATTATCATGTAACCTAATAGCGTTGCTTCACTGCTATTCATAAATCCTCTTTTGAGGCCTCATGGGATAGTAAAGTGTCCATCACAAGCACACTTCAGAATTTTGTCGGAAGTAGTCTGGGGACTTCTTGTCAGCTGTTTTATTGTATGCTGGCATACTGTTTTTCGCCTACTATACAGTAGGGAAGTATTTGATTTCAAAGTATTTTGTTATCCGGAACAGAAATAGATCTGTCATGTCATGACACATCCAGTGTAGACAGCATCACTGATTATAATGGGTTATATCTGCTCATGTCTGGTTTAGACAGTGTAAGGACTCTTTATCAACATGATCAAATTATGTTATGTTATACTAAAAAAATGGAAGCTGGAGCGCTGCTGGTGTCCCTTGTATCCTCTGGTGCTCTTGGAAGGGTTGAAAGTTCATAAAAATTGGAAAGAAATCCAAGTCCAGGCACTCAGGGTTACAAAAGTGAAAAAGGCCTTTATTAAACAATCCATTTGTTTAATCCAATCCGATTGTTTAATAAAGGCCTTTTTCACTTTTGTAACCCTGAGTGCCTGGACTTGGATTTCTTTCCAATTTTTATGTTATGTTATGTTGATACAAATTATCAACATGATCAAAACTTTGCTCAAAACCTGTTGCACACGATCTACTACATGCCTACTGTCGTCTGATTTTACGCACCGTTACTGACAGACAGACAGAGCAAAAGCCACTCTTCTCCCATGACCTTGGCCTGGCATTTCACCTCAGATATCATTGGGCTGACGTTAGCCCCAGAAGGTTTACAAGGGGATCCTCCAGAAAAGTGCGTCATCGGGGAGTTTTTATGACAGGCTTCCCACACCTCGGACAGTGTGCTGCCTGGATTGGCTTTGGCCAGTCGCCCTGAGCCTTACAACACTTCTGTTTGAAAGTGAATTGCTTTAAGGTTTACAACACTCACATTTCTGAGATTGATATTATTAGGTCTTCCAGGTATGTTCGGTATGGAAATCCCTCTCTGTGAATAAGTTTCATTTGTAAATAACTTTTCAGGAAAGAAAAACTCTTATCCTGGAAGTTACCCAGAAACAGGAAGCATTTTTTAGTCATTTCCAGACCAAATGTGTTCAATTTGCACTTGAAAAAGCTATGCAAATTGGCTCTGTTTAGAATGACTACGTCATGTTGCAACTTTGAGAAAGGCTTGAGCTTTGACGTAGCTGGCAGATGATCTCGCGGCAGAGAGAATGACTGAGGTATCATCCTCACGTTGCACATGCAGATTAACCCGTTAATTGGACCTTACTTCGAGTGGGGGAAAATCTGTACAAAGGAAGAGATATTCCTACAGGTCAAAAATGGCCCACCTATGAAAGCTTGTTTCTGCCACAGAATAAAAAAATAAAAAGGTAATTGTGACTTTTTAATCTCACAATAAAAGAAAGTCAGAACTGCAAGTTATAAACATGGAATTGTGAAAAATAATTGCTTAAAAAACCCCGAAAAAGGTTAGAATTGTGAGATACAATTACCTTTTTTAATTTTGTAATTCCATTGTGGAAACAAGCTTCCATACTCACCATGCTTTTGGTACATGCAGTTTTCAATTTTCTGTTTTTCAGACACTTCTCTGCTGATCTACTGGGGTTTTAATGCACAACCATTTCTAGGGTTTACAGTTTCTGAAGTTTGAGCAGTTTGAACTTCAGCAGATCATCCTGACCATGTCTACATCATTAAATGCATTGAGTTGCTCACATGTAATTGGCTGACTAGATTTTTGCATTAACGAGCAGTTAAGATACCTTTTAAATAGAAAGATCATTTTAATATGTCGAATAATACGAATTTAAAGAGAAAAAAGGGGTTTTAAGGTTGAAAGTTAAGGGTTAATGCGGTGCCTCATTACCCCGTCTCTCTGATGACGTACATGCCGCTGCAACTAAGCTCGTGTGAGCATCACTGAAGCTGTTAAAGCCAGTGAAGCTGACAAACAGCGTCTTTGGAGAAATGACAAAACGCATCAGGGTTAGCCCTCATTAGGAGTCTCAGGGAAGCCCTTATAATGCTAAACTGTGAAATAATGCCCAGCAGATGGGAACTCCTCATGACGAACTCCTGAGAGACCTGTTAGAATGTCCCTCAGCAGCCGAGCAAACAAGCTGGTAGAGATATTAACGAAATGTGCATTGACCTGTATGAGTTTCATATTCTCTAAAGAAAATGCGAGTGGCGTTTACCAATGCAAAACTTGCCACTATGATGCAAGGATGTTGTGGGTGGGTGAGACCTTCAAAAAACTCTCCTCATTCGACACATTATTTGTGTGGGTCCCAGATTTCTCAGCAATTAAATACTCAGCAAAAAATATTTTAAAGCTTGACATTAATTCCAATCCCACTCAATCTAAAAAAATGTGTTGGTTCAACAACAACAACAACAAAAATTAACGCAAGCGTTTGCATAATTATTTTTTAGTTACGACAACTTCGAAGTAAATTCTGTTCACCAACAAAATATATTGAGTTAGAGGAACTAAATAATTTGAGACAAACACATTTTTTAAGTCGCCCCAGCTACTTGATTTGTTGCCCTGGAACCAATTGATCTTATCTAAATGCACAGGTCTCATAGCACATGCTACATGTAACTTATTTAGCATGCACATTTAACAAATAAGTAAGATATTATTCATTGCTTAGAGTCAGTAGTGTTTACCATCATGTATTGTAGTCTATTCTTCAACACAATGGTATACGATTTCAACATTACAGAAACTCTTTTGTCAAAATGTCAAGCATAATGGCAATAAACATTAAAGAGCCGTTCGTTTCACTAAAAAACAAGCAAATTAATACTTAATTTCAACATTTATTCTCCTTAACCAGTCCTGTGCAGAGCATGCTGGGAACTAGAAAATCCACTGCCCAATTTTCCCTAAAGCTATCAAGACCATTTCATTAAAGAGTTAGTTCACCCCAAAATTTTAACCGGAGCGGTGACTGACAGCCACACACTTTCCTCAAACATTGTGTTCATCCACACTGTACCGTGTCGAGGGTGTCGAAGTACAAATCACGTAAAGTTGATAATTCCGCAAATGACTGAAATTGCAGATTTCGAACAGAGATGGCGACAAAGAGGAAAAATGCTGGACTGCAGCTTTAAAGCAACACTTTGGAATTTTTGGCCACTAGAGGCGCTCGACCTGTAACTTTCACGTCTAGCGTCCCTCCGCAGCACTGTCGCAAATTCAACAAACAGTCAACCGGTCAGCCTCCGGTGTCTTTAGATTGTGTGCTTGGAGTGTTTGAGGCGGGCCGGGCAGCCTTGCCTCGCTCGATTCCCTTATAGCAGAGAGAGCGAGCGGGGTGAGCCCTGTGGGGTCCTGTGGGAGCCCTTATCATCATGTCTGTGAGTCAATGTGGGCGCGGGACAGCGGGCACATTCACTGCACTGAAAACACCGTCGGCCTGAGCTGACTGTAACGTTGGTGTTGGTTTATTTTTACAGAAACCGTGGGACATGTGGTGTGTAATGTTAGTGTTTGTGGGTACTACTGAGTCGTGGGCACGTTCACTACATTTAATGTAACGTTATATTTGACATGAGTCGATTTTATTTGTGCGAGCCCTGCACTGAGGCAGGCTGTGTTTGGTTGTAGAAATGAACACTGGTCTGTGGGCATTTTATTAACACCATCGGCTGTGGCCGGAAACGGCATTTGTGTGCAGGCAAGTGTCCGCATCGGTCGAGCACCCTTCCGCTCACGCCAGTGATCATGCGAAGCGAAAGCTGGACCAATGTTAATCCTCGTCTTGGCTTTTAATTTGTCACTCTCCCCTTTTCTTTTTTTAGTTTCCTCTGATAAAACTGTTGCCTTCTTCCTTGTAGCTGTTGTTCGGCCATGACGAAAACATACAGATGGCAATCAAACGCGAGTTGAGCACTCACGTCAGAATCTGAGGAAGTTATGGGTGGTGGGAGAAGTGACGTATGCCGTAAAGCGGTCGAATTTTGTAGTGCTTTTTGTGCTCGGGTTCCTACCCGAAACCTGAAGTTACATAGTGCCAGTAAAACCGATACAGACACCTTCAGGCTACGGCAGACGTGTCATTCAACCTATTGTAAGTCGATGTACCATCTCAATGGGTTTTGGTAATATATTATAAAGGTTAAAAAGTTACAAAGTGTGGCTTTAACAGAATCCACTTTCCAAGAACTCCCGGAAACGATTTGTTTGGTCTACAACGCGTTTTTTTCTGGGCATTGAAAAATCCTAATGTCATCATAACATAATTTAAATAATCCCCGCCCTCTGAACACACAGAAAAGTGGATGAGGCCTGGTTGAGCTGCGTTAGAAAATCGTTCGCGTTACCCGTTTTTTTCCACCTTGCCTCCGCTCAGCTTCTAACTATTAGTGTACAGTATATGTAGTGTTTTCTGAACCTTTCGTAAGCTCTTGCTTTTGAAAGACTGTTCACCACCTCTTAGGATAATTAACTATGCTTTTGTGATCAATTAATGTTTGTATTACCATAGTTTTTCAACAAATATCATGATTAAATAGTGTATTATGTTTCAAAAATGTATAAGAAAAACAACAAAAACCGTACCACTCTTTAACCAAGACCCCTTTAAAGAATATCCTGGCTTTTCCAAGCTTTATAATGGGAATTAATGAACTGTTTGAATGAACAGTACCGTTTTTTGAAGCCCAAAAAAGCGCATCCATCCATTATAAAAGTAATCCATACGGCTTCAGGTGTTAATAAAGGCCTTTTGAAGCAAAGCACTGCATTTTTGTAAGAAAAATATCCATTTTATAACTTTATAAACTGTAGTCACTAGCTTCCGGTAACGTCCGTCCGCGCGTTCATGAGAGAGTCGAGTTCTGGCGTATGACGTAGGAAGTAGGGGTAGCTTAAGATTAGGTGAGAGTAGACGCCTATTGTGGTTAAAACACATAGGACTGAGCAACAAACTCAAGCTTCTCCGACATTTCTCTTTAAAAATTCTCATTTTAGACTTTAATTCATGACTGGTGTTTTGTTTTGCTCTATCCTCTGTGCTTCCACGTTGAGGTCACTCTTCTGCCAGAACTCGACTCGCGTTCAGCCATTACCGGAAGTTAGGTATTGTAGTTTGTAAATATTAAGTAAGTATAATGTAATGTAAGTTGTAAATATGGATTGTTTTTTTCTTCTGAGGCCTTTATTAACTCACTGGAGTCATATGGATTACTTTAATGAAGGATGGATAAGCTTTTTGAGTTTTAAAAAATGGTACCATTCACTCCCATTATAAAGCTGTATATTTTTTAATATATGCTTTGCTAGTCTCTTACATACAAGCGTGACAGCGTGTGACCATATGATCAATCGTTTAAGGACCTCTGCATGGATCTGTTTTTTTTGTGTGTGTGTGTAATTTTGATGATTGTAACACGTACTTCACCCTTGTTTACCTACTAAGATAACATAACCGTGAACCATGAACCAGAGACAACAAAATCATTGATTTTTGTTATGACACAGGCAAAGGTAACACAACCTTACAATTAGGTCACTGTCATAGAAATTTCTATATGCTAAACAATAATAATCTAATATTAAATTACTCTGGAAAGAAATGTCAATATTATTAAAAAAAAAGAAAAAAAAGAAACAAGCTAATTCATGAAGCATCTTCAACATTTACTACTTACTCAAATTAAATAAAAATGTAATCAAATCAAATGTACACTACTATGGAAGTCAATGAGACCAGAAACTGTCTGGTTACTGATATTCTTCTAAACATCAGAAAATCGGCTGAATGGATTCGAAAATGGTAAAACTCAACTGTTTAACTCTGGGGAAGTTGTAAAATGAGCCTATTTCCAAAAAAAAGTGGAGTATCCATTTAAAGGGGGAAATAATTGTATTTATGGTCAAGCCTTTACTATCTGATCAGTTTACTTAAAAGTTGAATAATTTATGTATTATGTAAATTAACTGTGCTTTCTTTTTGCAATTCTGCAACATCTATTTATCAGCACACTAAAGCTGTTTTCAGTCCCAGTCCATCCCTAGTTTGGTCAGGATCATGATCAGGATGAGGATGTTATTTTACACAAGATAAAACTGCATCACCACCTAGTGGCTGAGAACAGTACTGTTTTGATTTTGCTCTGAATTTTAGACAAATTTTGTTCTTTATGCAACCAACCAGGATACTGTACTTCAAGTATGTGAACATATAAATGCTCGGTTTCGCAGAGAAGGCTTGAGCCTAGTCTGAGACTAAAATGCATGGTTTGAGCTGTTTTAACTGAAAGCAACTTTCACTGACATTAAAAATGTCAGTTTGATTGTTTTGTCTAAAGATGTACACCAGGATTATTGTTTTCTAAGGCACGTTTATTAAAACTACTTAAATGTCTTAGTTTAACTAAGGCCTAATCCTGGCTTAATCAAAGCCCTGTCTGTGTAACCAGGCCTAAAAGTTTTATATACAAGTATAGAAGTAGAAAAATGTTTTTGAATTACCTTTTCCAGATACTACTTCATTTTCAATGCGCCACCGAAATCCAAACTAGTAACAGAAAATGAAGAATGAGCATTTAATATACTAAAAGATAACATGCCCAGAAAAGTATTTAACATTATAAACATTGATCGCTGTAGTATCATATTTGATCTGTGAATTTCTAATGCCTCAAAATTATCAACCAGAACAATCTATAGCAACGATTGATAGTTTATACTTTTTTAGCAAGTAAGTTAAAGGCTATATAATAAAAAGCCTTTTTATTGTTAGTAATATTTCAAGATGAACACTTACTGGACTGAAGCAACTTAGATGTAATTGATTATATTGAGAATTATTATTTAGAAAAAAAAAACATTATTTCCTTTATTTAAAAAAAAAAATCATTTATTCAACTCTCAATCATCATTGTATTGTATTATATGTTTTGCCTCCACAATTAAAACTACAGAGCTTTGATCATAAAAGTAAGCATTTAAATATCTTATATCTTAAAACATATCATATGTAAACAACTCATATTTACATGCATTTTATGTAAATATGCAATAGTGTTAAAAAGCAATCAGAATTTCAATTTCACTTTTTAGATTTTTGGCTATATAAATAACAGCATCAAATTGCATATTTTTGCTTTTGGGCTTCTGAATAAAATTGAGGTGTTTCTGAGTTGAAGTGTGAGCTTCATATTTTCATTATATCATACTATATGAGCCTGGTGAATCAAATATGATACAAAACATAAAACACATTGCAGTAATGCAAACTTTTCTGACTTGTATGTCATACATCAGGCTTTACAGGGTTAAAAAAGAAAAGGCTAACCTTATTTTCCTTGTATCTGCTAAGGTCTGCGATACAGTACTCCTTGAACAGCTTATCGTAGTACTTCTTTGCGAGCTCTTGCTCCCTATAAACAGTTCAGAAAATTTGTCACAAACAAATTTTTGAACAACGGTCAAGATTAAAATAAAATAAAAATAGAGATAAGCAGACATTACCATGTCATATTCTCCTCATCCTCTTCTCTCCACAGGAAACGGTGATTCTCTTTCACCACATCCAGATCTGTCTTATCTCTAGACCTGCGTATGGAAACACACGCTTCCAATCAGCATCTATCAAAGCAGCTAACCTGAAATAAGTGTGCACTACTTATTTCATTTTAAAAAAAACTGCAAATGTTCATTAGTTTTCATAAGAGTGACAGTGTTTCTATAAAAGACAGATTAAGTAAATTGCTCACGTGGATCGTCTGAGGTCCTCCATCTTCCCTCCATAATACAGAATGTAGTCGCTGACAAACTTCTTGTGACGTTCAAACTGACAAAATACTGTTAAGAATTTTTTGCCACTCGGAAGAAAAAATATTTATCCTTTTATCCTATCCTATTATAAGGTCAAACTTTCCAAAAAAATACACTTCCAGGCTCGTTCACACTAAGAACGATAACTATAGTATAGTAATATAGTATAGTATTATAAAGATATAGTTCTAAATATAGTCACACCACCAATATAATGATAGCACTGAGAAACTATATAGTTGAAATCACAAGAAATATTTTTCCAGCTGATGAACGATAAACACACTGACAGCCAATCAGAATCCATCCTGCTTTAATGAGCTCTAAAGTGGCATATGACAAACCCGCAGTGTGTTTATAATAGGTTTTTATAACTAACCCTAACAGAACGATGGAGCAGACGCAAATATCTTTATAGTTACTGTTCTTGGTGTAACTGGGCCTTTATACGATGCATTTTAATCAAAACTTTATTACATAGTTTCATCCGGTCTCTCAGTCCAACAAGATGAAATCATAGGATGTAAAATGAGACAAAACAAAGAAATGCAGAGCTTTTCAAAAGCTGCAAATCTGCTTGTGCCACTCGATTTTGTGAAAAACAACCATTGACAGGATACAGCGTTCATTGATATCAGGTGTTGCCGTCTGTTTCTGGCTTCCTCTCTGTCAGGGAAAAAAAAATCAGCAAAATTTATTTCACCATGCAATATACTTTAATATTTTTACTATATACTTTGATATTTTGATGGACAAAAGCAGTACCTGTCCCATTCATGGGCAGCAACATTTTTATGGGGCACCTTGGTGTGTCGACCTTTCTGGAATGGCTTCTGTAACAGCTCATCTTGACCTGCCCTAAAACCAAAAACACAAAGGATGATCAGCACTTAAAATGCTAATTAATTACATTCTTTCTAATTATATTCTGTTATTTTCTGTTGCTTACATGTATAGAAATTCACCAAGGCAAAAATACAGTAAAAAAGAAACAGTAATATTGTGAAATATTATTACATTTTTAAAATAACTGTTTTCTATTGTAATATATTTTACAATGTAATTTATTGTCATCATTACTCCAGTCATCAGTGGAACATGATCCTTCAGAAATCATTCTAACGCTGATTAGCCATTAAGAGGAGTTAATTAAATTTTAAAATATATTTAAAAAGAAAAGCGTTATTTTAAGTAGTAATAATATTTCACTATATTAATGGTTTTACTATATGTTTCATTAAATAATGCAGCATTGGTGAGCAGAAGAGACTTTAAAAAACATAATTTCTACATGATCGACATGCTATGCTGAAAAATATGATACCAAAAAGCATTTTTTGTTAGCGATATTAAACAAAATCTCACCTTTTCTCATCATATTTGGACTGCCCTCCGCCACCATCATCATCACTGAAATCAGAGTCATACCCTCCGCCTCCATGGACCTAAAACATCATCATAGCACAAAAAAGGTACACTGATTACACAAAATGCATAGAATCACCAACAACAGTGTGAAGGTTGCTAACCTGGTATTAAATATTTGTTAATATCTGTGAAATGCCAACATGGTGATTTGTATACTAAACAAGAACAGGAGGAAAAGGGAAGATGAGCCAGCTGACCACAGCAAAGATGGAAAGTACTTGTGCTTGATACACTCAGTCAGCTGCCACTGATACACTGAGTTCATACACTGAGTCAGCTGCCATGATGCCACTTCAGCACAGCACAGGAAACAGAACACCCAGAGTCGACGGCAGCAGGACACAACACGTGAGGGTCAGTTCTGACACTGCCTTTATTATTTGGGTCATAATTCTTGTTCTTATCAGAAATCGGTAAAGATTCAGTGACAGGAAATCCAGAACAATTGGTCTTTCATTCCGAAAAATGGTAAAAATGAAAGCACTGAAGGAGTTGCACTGCAGTGATCAGGACAGGCACTTTACTGTTCTCAAACGGCTGTGTGAAAAATCCATAGAATGCAATAAAGAAACATCTTTATGAGCTTTTCAACAAAGACTGAAAGGAAAATCATTACAATAAATTATTTTGAGCATGATGTATTATCTAACAACAATAATAGTAAATATATGCTTATGAGTAGCATATCAAAATATGCAGTGGCATTTATAAGTTATTAAAAAAAGACAGTATTATATTATTTATAATAACAATTTCAGTCAATCATGCATTTTTTTTTTTACGTTTATTGTTTTCCCCCCACAGTTTGATCTGTATCTTCTCTTTATAAAACATGTTTACTGATAGTTATTATGCTAATAATTGATATTTAGTTTCATTTTGTGTAATAACTGTGTTATACGTTTATGAAAATCATTTGATTTGATTTCAGTTATATGCTATAAGAATTTCCTTTTAATTTTTGGCCATGTAAATAACAACATCCGCAACATATAATGCTATATATTAAAGGTACAATATCGTATGTCATGCTTTACGGTTTATTGCGCAAACGAATGTTATGTTTTTCTTCAAGGTAACAAACAGCATTTAATACTTATTATTAGTCGTATTCAATCTACATTTAAAAGCACGTGCATTCCTGTTATTAATACAGGGAATGTGCGATATGAGTAAATATAACCTTTACTTTCACGTCACGCATGACAAGCTCCTACATCAAAGCACTCAAATTAAACAAAATTTTCATATTCCTGTGCATAATTTGTGACTTATAAACTACCTTAACAAGGTCTAGCGCTGGTTTGTCCGAGCCGCTCATCTGTGTTTACATGCCGCTGAACCTTCAACCGGCGCGAAATGATGACGTATAAGCACGTGGTAAAAACAAAGGTATCTTCACAATGCTTGTGTTTTGTTGCGTTTGATGGGAACTATCAAGGTCAATCCCTTTGTCTCAATTTGTGTGAATATTACATTACAATGGAGTCTGAATAGTTTTTTTTATTTATATTAAAACTACAGATCTACACCTGAATGTGTAAAAACCAAAAGTGACAGGATTTTGTAGGCTATTGTTGTTCTTTGTTTCAAAGAGACAATTGTTTACATGAGAAATTGGTGTAAGATTCAGTGACTGGAAATTGGAGGGGGTAAGGGGGCGAAGTGCCATTTTCTCACATGTAGAACAAGTGGTCTTTTATTCAGAAAAATGCTAAAAATGAAAGCACTGAAAGAGTTTCAGTGATCAGGACAGGCATTTTACTGTTCCCAAATGGCTATGTGAAAAATCCATAGAATGTAATAAAGAAACATCTATTGATCAATTTTAAGTCATTATACAGATGCACAAAACATATTTAATAGGTAACCTTATTAAGTCTCTCTCTATCTTATATATTATACACACAGGATTACATTTTATAAAATGAATTTTAAACAGCATTACATAAGCACCTTATATTTATCAATTGTGCATAATAGAAACCTATATTATAATATATAGCCTGCTATTACAATCCTGCTTGAATTAAATACATTTTATTACTATGAAATATGCTTAATTAAAGAATAGGCCTAGCAGTATAGTATTTCTTTCTCTGATTGCTTGAGGGGCGCAGGTGCATCTCCCTAAAGTCTCATTAATATTCTCACTATCACTTATTCATGGATTTGGTTCATGCGCATTCACAGTAATAACACCATTGGATAGCAGCTGGTATCATGATGCAAAAGAGGGATTCTCCCAGGATCTGAACGAGCCCGCGTCGTTAAGGGATTTTTACCCCCACTTTAATTTTGTTAGTGTTGATTTTTTGTTTTTGTTTACTTCTCTCGGTTATTTAGACAAAAAAAAAATTAATTTCCAAATCGGCATGGAACTAAGAGAAATCTGAGTCTGCTCGGATATCTATAGCAGAACGAATCGCTTGGATGAGCGCCTGCCACATTGAGACATAGACATTCATCACACGGACACAACTGAGGGGAGTCGACCAGCCAGTCCAGCAGACCAAGACTTATCACCAGCGAAAACAGCACGGCACTCAGGAACACACCGGGACAGAATGGGAAATGCGAACAGGAGCATAATAGGATACAGTTTTCTGCTGTGGGTCGCCACGGTGCTGGTGTTAGTGGAGAGCAGAAGAGGCAAACTGCCGAGATGCCCCTCTGGATGCACGTGCACCAAAGATAACGCCTTGTGTGACAATGTGAGATCTGTGCCACACAGCTTCCCTCCTGATGTCGTCTCACTGTAAGTACAGTTTACGTTCATATATTTAAGTGCAGCACTGATTCATTTACAACGATGCAGATACAAATCGTTTGCATATAATGAATATGCATATATCATCTGAACCTTTGTATGTATAATCTTTGTCCTGCTCACACAGTTCTTGATTCTTTTCCTAACAGATCATTTGTGAAGTCTGGATTCACTGAGATTGCAGGGGGAAGCTTTCTCCACACTCCATCCCTTCAGCTTCTGTGAGTTTCTCTTATAGTGTCAAGTTGTTGTTGTTGTGGATTCTTTATTAGGATGGGGTGATCACCATGTTAAGTGGTCCAATGTTTGTTCTAAGCAATTACAGCCCGCCCCCCGTTTTGGGGACATTCTTCAGCGTGTCTAATTTCTCAAAGCCTTTAAATTGCTGTGAATATTATGCAATGCAGCTGCTCTGTGAGGGACATGGCCCTGTCCTCGTGAAAAGTAAATAAGAAAATCTCGCTCTTCTAATATCACACAACCCACAACCTTAGAAATGAACATCGGAAAAGGCTTGAAGGCAGCAAGTAATGCGTTTCTATGTAAATGTAAACTCGCACAAAAGAAAATGCTAATCTGACTGCTGGATTTGGCACTATTATGCAAAATATGACCAGTCTTTTATCTTTTACACCCTGTGTTTGGTCTAATTGGAAATACCAGTCTTTGGTTGGGTATCATTTCATATGCTAGCTAGACGAAGTTTTTCTGCAATATGATTAAAAACAGAAAGATATGCACGGAGAAAAAGAATGCAGATTGTTATTTTGTCTTCCTCCGGATGGAACTTATTGTCATGTACACATGGGCTATTTGTGTTTATAAATATTTTGATGGTGTTGTTATTGTGTTATGAAATGCCATTGCTTTAATATGCAGCGATTCAAACTCTGAAACCATTGAAACTGTTTTGTGTGTTCCATGATTTCCTAGATTGTTCACAGCCAATTCTTTCGACTTCATCGACGAAGATGCTTTCCAAGGCCTGCCACATCTGGAATATCTGTGAGTTTGATTTATTGTGTTCGAAACTCTCATCATTCAATCATTTTAGATTATCGCTCCTATTTACTATAAATGCAACACTCTTTTTCAGATTTATTGAAAACAACAAAATTGAGTCGATTTCACCCCATGCCTTTAGAGGATTGAAATCTCTCATCCACCTGTGAGTATATTAAAAGTTTTTATTATATATATATTAGTATATGCATGTATTTTATTAAAATAAGTCTCTTCTGCTCACCAAGGATTCATTTATTTGATCCAAAATACAGTAAAAACTGTACTGTAATATTGTAAAATATTATTACAATTTAAATAACTGTTTTCCATTTGAATATATCATGATTTCTGATGAATCATGTGACACTGAAGATCGGAGCAACAATGATGGAAATTCTGCTTTACATCATAGCAATAAATTACATTTTAAAATATGTTCAAAAAGAAAACAATTTAATAATTTTAAAATATTACAGTTTATACTGTATTTTGTATCAAATAAAAGCAGAGTTCGTAATAGTGTAATCCTATTATGTTCTCTTTTGTTAACATGAATTAAAGGAGTAATTCACTTTTAAAAAAAAGTTTTGCTGATAATTTACTCACCCCCATGTCATCCAAGATGTTCATGTCTTTCTTTCTTCAGTTGAAAATAAACTACGTTTTTTGGTGAAAACATTTCAGGACTTTTCTTCATATAATGCACTTCAGTGGGAACCAAACGGTTCAAGGTCCAAAAGACTGTTCAAAAGGCTTTAAACGATTCCAAATCTTCAAACCGAGTCAATTCGTTCATTTTGTTCGTTGAATGAACCAAATGATTCAAAAAAAGATTTGTTGATTTTGATGAACGAGTTCGAACAAGAGAGTCACGAACGCACATCACAGAACAGAGCAAGGTGACCATTTGAGCTTATAAAACTTAAACTTTGTTATTTATTTTTTAAATGGCCGATCGTGTCGCTTGATAAGACCCTTATTCATCGTCTGAAATCGTTTAAAGCCCTTTGAGCAGTTTGCAGTTTGCTCTGAAACTGTCTTTTGGACCTTGAACCGTTTGGTTCCCATTGAAGTCCATAATATGGAGAAAAATCCTGGAATGTTTTCTTCAAAAACCTTAATTTCTTTTCGACTGAAGAAAGAATGACACTGACATCTTGATGAGTAAATTATCAGCAAAAGTTTTTTTTAAAAAGTGAACTACTCCTTAAAAGCTCAATTAACATAATAATGTTCACGTTAGTTCACAGTGCGTTAACTAATGACTAATACAACTTTTGATCTTAAAAATATATACTAATAAATGTTCATATTAAAAATGAAGTAAGATTAATACGTGCTGTTAACAAATGTTTTTGTTTGTTAGGAGTCTTGCCTACAATAATCTTGAGACGTTGCCCAAAGATATTTTCAAAGGAATGGATGCCTTAACAAAAGTGTATGTATTTTATCACTCAAGTCCATCATTCTTACAACACAGTATACTAGAAAAAAAGGTGATTTGAATTGTCATCTGTAAATCCATTGAGCAGGGATCTCAGAGGAAACATGTTCAGTTGTGACTGTAAATTGAAGTGGCTGGTGGAATGGATGCACAGCACTAATGCAACGGTGGATCAGCTACACTGCAGTGGACCTTCAGCCTATCAAGGCAAGAAGATCAATGACCTAGTGCCTCAGTCCTTCGACTGCATCACAGCAGGTAATTTTGCGCTGGACTGTCCACAGTAGATTCTGGCTTTTGAAATAAGCTGATCCCTCATGTCTGCTGAAATGCTTATGGAGATAAATAAAAAGGCATTCACAATTTATTCCGCAGCAATTTTAATTTTCCCAAAAGACAGTGAATGTAAAGTTGGCAATGTGTAAGTACAAGAGTATTTTTATATCTTGAAAGCTTCAAATAGTGGCCATTGGTGATTGAGATGTATCTAGAGAGCAGGGTGGCTGATTTTTGCAGTGCAATTTATTGATAACAAGTGAAATGTATGCTAAACTGCTAAATGTTGGGGTTTGGAAGGTTACTTAGGAAATTTAATGGGTTACGGATTACAAGTTACCCCTTTTAACATGTAATAAGTAATATAACTATTTAGTAATGGAGCTGATTACTTTTCGATTACTTTTCTAATTTCTTTTCTAATTTTTATCTCTCGCCATGGTAGCAACTCTTCCAATCAACCAATTAAATCATCAGAATCGCATCGCTTTACTAAACGGCCTTTAAATAACGGGAGGCATCGTGCACATCAAAAACAGGCAAAGAAACAAAATTATTTTATTATTCAACATATCCTAAATTTTTACAGAATATATTCAGATGTAACCACATTTTTATTAGTAACTGTTATTTAATTACACATTTTTTTCTCAGTAACTGTAACTCTGATTACAGTTACATTTATTTTGTAATTCAATTATGTAACTATGTAACTAGTTACTCCCCAACACTGTAAATTGTAAATAATTATTTCACAAAAACATTGAATGTCAGTTATTATACTGATATAGGTTGATAATGCCAGAATGACCAAATATCATGTGATTAATTGGCCTGGCTAATATATATCAACCATTAGCTTCAACACCAACAAACATGTTATTTGTACAGCGCTTTTCACAATACACATTGTTTCAAAACAGTATTAATTACTATATCCTGTAGTATTTATTGCTCTATGTGAGTGCACTGTACAGCATATATGAGGATAGCACTCGATATATTTATAGTATATTGCAAGTTGGAGTTATTAATACTTCTTTGGCTATATGGAAAGGCTGGGGAACATGACCTAAAAGCCACAAAACAAAATTAATGAATGACTGCCAAAGTAGTTTTTATGTGCTTTTCACAATAGACATTGTTTCAAAGCAGCTTTACAGATAATCATGATGTTAATGTTTATTATACATAAATGCATAATTGTCCACATTTAGCAGCTTGGAGACAGGTTGGTTTACATATGGCAAAGATATCAACAATCAAGTAATTGATATCAGAGTTATTAATACATTTTTCAGTGATGGAGATATTAAGTAAGAAAGGCTTAAATGTTTCTTCTTTGTCTTAATCTTTGTTTGTTTGTTGCAGAGTTTGCTTTGAAGAAAACCCTTGTTTTTGAGTCCATATCTGTGGAGTCCTTTACATTTGGGAATGATCAGTATGTCGTATATGCCCAGCCTTTCTCTGGAAAATGCAGTTTTTTGGAATGGGACCACGTCAACATGGAGTTCAGAGCTTATGACACCATAGAGAGTGAGCATCACACATCACACCTCCTCCTACCCAGAATGCAATGCTGTTCTGGCCCGACAGCACAGCACATGCCTCAATCGCAAAGCCACAAAAAGGGGTTACAAATGTCCATTTGAATTTAGAGACTGATTGAATAGATTGAATTTTAAAGTTATAGTTTACCCAAAAATGAAAATTCTGTCATTAATTACTCACCCTCATGTCATTCAAAACCCACAAGACTTTTCGTTGATCTTCAGAACACAAATGGGGATATTTTTAATGAAACCTGAGAGCTTTATGTCCCTCCATTGACAGCTACAGATCGCGTCTCTTCAGAAAATTTGGACTAAACCTCTTAAAGGTATAGCGGAGGATCTTTCCGAATTTTAGAAAAGAGACCCGCCCTCTCCAATTTTTAAAAAAAATGCACATGCACAAACACAACACTCTTGCTCCCGAGAGGGAACGTCTATTACGCCTATGCAAATTCTAAACGAACTCAAAAATATTCATAAAAAAGACAACATGTCAAATGCCCTTCCGTGTTTTATTTACTTATTATACTGATCGATTGAGTGACCGAAGACTCAAGACATGATATGTGCAACCCTGTATCACACGAAATACGTTCTGAGGAAACTATTTTGCAAATCGCAATTACGTTACATAGCAACATATAAGCAGTGCTATTACGTTGGTCCTTAACCTAATATCTCTCATTGTTAATACGTTATTTTTATACATAGTTGCATATGGAGAAGTAGCTTGTTGCATTTGTGTAATAATAAACACACAAGGTTTTAGAATATTTCAACGTGATACCATTTACCATTTTGGTCAAAAGGCTACTTTAGACAAATTGAGATGTTTACCGTGTCTATGCGGTGCATGACTCGTGCCAGGGCTAGCATTGTAGCTTGCATTAACTTTTACTAGTGATTTTAAATGGATTTCTCCAAATAGCGTGACAAACTTTACCTGTCTGGTAGAATCTTCGCGACTCCGGCATCAGTGAGAAGCCCAACCTGTGCTTTTAGCGCACGCCAGCGTGTGATATTCACCCAAAATCACTCTGGTCTTGTTTCTATATTCTGCGGCCTTTCTCTTCTTATCATACACTTCGTAAACATTTTTTCTCTTTCGACCCTCAGCCATTTTCAAAGGAATGGCTGAAACCGTAACTCCGACATAATACACCTGAAAGAGAAAACTACATATGGGATGAGCACGTAGCCTAAGACGGCCTTACGTAAACATATCACCAGAATGATTGACACTTAGGTGGACCAATAGTATAGACTACCCACCCGGAAAAAGAAAATCCTCCGCTATACCTTTAATTCATATGGATTAGTATTACAGTCTTTTTCAGAATTTTCTGAAGTGTGTGCCAAAGTGGTAGTTGCATAGCTGTCGTTGTGTACAAGGAAAGATTTCGACCAGAAGAGTTGATGCTTGAATTTTCTTTATTCTCTATTACTTTGCTACTCAAAGTTGCGTGGGGAAAGGGGAATGGGATAATTGCAGTATGGAGCAATAGCACCTCATTGCAGTACACGAGATCCAGGGGGCGGAGTTGGATCCAGATCTAAGGGGTGGAGTTAGGGATCAGGGAGTGGAGATGGGTAGGATTGGGGGTGGGGTTAGGCAAGCCCGTTGGCAGGGGGGGGTTCGGGTGGTTCGAACGAACCCCCCTTACTGCCAAAGGTCCAGAATTTAAAGTCGTTTTTTTTATGTGATTATTGTCATCAGTGTTTTAATCAATGCTTGTGACAAATATTCTGGGTTGCTGTTTCAAATTAATATGATTATTGTAGCTGGACGCGTGTGTGTGTGTGTGTGCCGCACGCATGTGCAGTTCAGAGAGAGTTCTCGAGTCGACTTCACTTTTCAAAGCAACGGTGAAAAAGCATCACCTCTGAATGATAGGGCTGCGGGTCGATTCCAAAAAGAATCGATTCCGAGGCGTTGGGAATTGAGAGTCGATTCCAAAGGTTCAAAATGCAAAGGTTGGAATCGATTCAATTAAGGGGAATGATCTAGCGTCACGCTCGGTTACGACAGTCAATATGATGAAACTCTCTCCAAGATGATTCACTGTTACTATTATTATGCTTGACCTGTAGATAAAGCTCTATGGTTTCGCATAAAATGACTATATTGCTGGACTGTATTGCTGTTTCTTAACCATGTTCCTTTCTACCGTGTGTCTGTTAGATCACAACACAGGAGATCACTATCATTCTTCACATGCACAGTAACTGAAATTTAACTGTTTAAAGAAAAGGTTCAATAAACTATTGTATAGAATAGATAGATGGCAAAAAATGCATCTCAAAATGCATCAGATTGATGCTTTAAATTAATATGGAATATCTAAAATTTTCTCATGGGGGAGCATGCCCCCGCACCCCCCTAGAGGAGGACTTATATATATATATATATATATATATATTTAATTTTTTATTAAAAAGATTTATATACTTTATCAACTCAATAGTCTACAATATAATAGCCATATAAACGTAGCAGAATTATAATACAATATTTGAGGCCCATCAAAAAGCATGCTCGTTAACCAGCAGCTAAACCAGCACAAATTAGTGCATAAAATGGCAGCAAAATGAAGTATTTGAACCTCATAATTAAATACAAAAGGTGGAAAAAAACTGCAAAAAGGTCCACTTTTTGAAAGAAAGAACCCCCCCCCCCCCCCCTTCAATAGGCTGGCTACGGACCTGTTAGGGATCAGGGAGTGGAGATGGGTAGGTTTAGGGGTGGAGTTAGGGATCAGGGGGTGGAGATGGGTAGGTTTAGGGGTGGAGTTAGGAATCAGAGGGTGGAGATGGGTAGGATTAGGGGTGGAGTTAGGGATCAGGGGGTGGAGATGGGTAGGATTAGGGGTGGAGTTAGGGATCAGGGGGTGGAGATGGGTAGGTTTAAGGGTGGAGTTAGGGATCAGGGGGTGGAGATGGATAGGATTAGGGGTGGGGTTAGGAATCAGGGGATGGAGATGGGTAGGATTAGGGGTGATGTTAGGGATCAGGGGGTGGAGATGGGTAGGATTAGGGGTGGAGTTATGGATCAGGGGTGGAAATGGGTAGGATTGGGGGTGGAGATAGGAATCGGGGTGGAGATGGGTGGGATTAGGGGTGGAGTTAGGGATCAGGGGGTGGAGATGGGTAGGTTTATGGGTGGAGTTAGGGATCAGGGGGTGGAGATGGGTAGGTTTAGGGGTGGAGTTAGGGATCAGGGGGTGGAGATGGGTGGGATTAGGGGTGGAGTTAGGGATCAGGGGGTGGAGATGGGTAGGTTTAGGGGTGGAGTTAGGGATCAGGGGGTGGAGATGGGTAGGTTTAGGGGTGGAGTTAGGGATCAGGGGGTGGAGATGGGTAGGTTTATTGGTGGAGTTAGGGATCAGGGGGTGGAGATGGGTAGGTTTAGGGGTGGAGTTAGGGATCAGGGGGTGGAGATGGGTAGGTTTAGGGGTGGAGTTAGGGATCAGGGGGTGGAGATGGGTAGGTTTATGGGTGGAGTTAGGGATCAGGGGGTGGAGATGGGTAGGTTTAGGGGTGGAGTTAGGGATCAGGGGGTGGAGATGGGTAGGTTTAGGGGTGGAGTTAGGGATCAGGGGGTGGAGATGGGTAGGTTTATGGGTGGAGTTAGGGATCAAGGGGTGGAGAATGGGTAGGTGTTTAGGTATATGTAAGGTGGGAGGAGTTGGAATCCAACTCCTCCCCCTTAATTTCATGTTCTGCAGTGAAGACCATCTCGTATGGAGTCTCCTTGCACCTTCCACGTCTTCCACAACAGGTTTTGTCCATATATGGAAATGTGCATCACACAAACCCTAGGTTAAGAGAGCCCCTTCATTTGTAAAGTTAAATAAGCTGCAATGACAACTGATTAGGGACATGCAATATAGCCATAACAGCTGTAAAATGGAGGGAGAGAAAGCTCTCAGATTTCATTCAAAATATCTCTATTTGTGCTCCGAATAGGAACGAAAGTCTTGTGGGCTTTGAATGACACAAGGGTGAGTAATTAACGACAGAATTTTCATTTTCTGGGTGAACTTTAATGCCTTTTTGTCATTACAGGCACTTCCACGGTCGTGTGCAAGCCAATGGTCATCGAAGACCACCTTTTCATTATAGTCGCTCAACTTTTCGGTGGCTCTCACATTTTCAAAAGGGACAGCTCTGCCAATAAATTCATCAAAATCCAGGACATCGACATCCTGAAAATCAGGAAGCCCAACGACATTGAGACTTTCCGCGTGGATGGCGAGTTCTACTTCGTGATAGCGGACAGCTCGAAGGCTGGCTCCACAACGGTGTACAAGTGGAACGGCAATGGCTTCTACTCGCACCAGTCTCTCCATCCCTGGTATCGGGACACGGACGTCGAGTACCTTGATATCTCCGGCAAACCCCATCTTATTTTGTCTAGCAGCTCACAGCGGCCCGTTATCTACCAGTGGAGCAGAAGCCAGATGCAGTTCGACAGACGGACGGACATTCCAGAGATGGAGGACGTCTATGCCGTCAAACACTTCAAGGTGAAGGGGGAGCTGTTTGTCTGTCTGACGCGCTTCATCGGCGACTCCAAGGTGATGAAGTGGGATGGCACTATGTTCACAGAGATACAGACAATGCCCTCGCGGGGTTCCATGATCTTCCAGCCCGTCTCCATCGGCAACTGGCAGTACGCCATCCTAGGCAGCGACTACTCTCTAACCCAGGTCTATCAGTGGGACACCAAGAAGAGCCAGTTTGTGCACTTCCAGGAGCTCAACGTCCAGGCGCCGAGGGCATTCTCGCTGGTGTCCATTGACAACAGAGAGTTCCTGCTGGCTTCCAGCTTTAAAGGGAAGACACAGATTTACGAGCACTTGATGATCGACCTGAGCAGTTAGTGTGCCAACTGAAAGCGCAGAGAAGCAGATCCTGGCTCAGCCGAGCCTGTTGTGAAAACACATGCATGATCTAGCCTAGCGCTAATAATAATATTCCAGATGAATGCCTCTCTAGAAACGCCCCTTTGTGTCTTTCTCTGTTGTCACCATCTGTTCTGCACTTTTCATTTTTCCTGTTTTTTTGTGTCCTTTTCAACAAAAGCTATTTAACGTATTCTCATGCTTTGCCGTGTAGTCACTAAAGAGGTATAACAAGGAAACAACAAAGGTCAAATCAGTTAGCTGTTGACGTGATAACAATCTGCCAAATAAACTGTTTACATTTTTACAGTGATGTAAAAAGCCATTTTTAACTTTTTTAAACAAAAGCGACCAGTTTAACCACATTGGATGTGATAGATTTGAAATTAGTCTTGACTCAACAATTTAATGAATAAACTTAGCAATAAACTTAGATTTAGCTCAACTCTTGAGGAAAAGTAACTGTGGGAAGAAAGGTTAGTTGTCAGTACTTGTTTTTTTATGTTAGATCTAATAAAACCTTTAAAAAAATGTAAGTCTGTTTTGTTGTAATGCATGAATTTTGCTTATAGTGGGAAGCATATGAGGGTAAATCGCATGAATGAAATTATGTCTATGGCCATATTTTTCATTAAAATCAAAGAAACAAGATATGGTCCTAAAATGTGTCGTTTTCATTAAGATTTATTAGTGAAATATGACCTGACTCAGGCTCCCATTGGCATATAAGCACAAGTGTTTGATAATTGAATTCACTGAATTCATTTTTTTTATGCTTTATTATTTTGTTACACTATGGTACAACAAAATTAGAACATAATAATTAAGAATAACACCAATAGAGAGAATAAAGAAAACACGAACAACCGATACCATTAGCTCAAAGCAGAAACAGACAGTGACTAATAAAGGAAGAAAGGGACTAATAAAGGAAGAAATACACATTGAATACAGTAAAAAGTTGTTCTGAGAGCTTTTTTTGTTAAGCAAGTGTGAAATTGTTAGTAAATGTTTTATATCTTGTAAGAATACTAAATTGGGTTTATTATAAAGCATTTGAATCCGCTTCAAAAAAAAAAAAAAAATCCAAAAATAACAAGATAAAACTAACAAAGACAAACTAACATCTCCCCAGAGCTGAAAAGTATAATTGAACGACTAAAACAGATGAAGAAGTGTCAAAATCATATCCACTAAGTTTTCATCAGAAAAGATTTGACAGGGTGAATGTCATTTAAAAGTTATTTATTTTACTCTGTTTGTGAGGAAAAATCATTGTTGCATATAGACTAAACATTTTGTCAATTTAAATGATCAAATTCAAAATGATTTATTAATTTAAATGCTATACTCACATTACAAGCAACAAACATGACTAGTCATTTCCAACATATAAAAATGTAAACAATACATTATATATATTGCTGCCATAAAATTTTAAAACAATCAACTTGGATGTTTATGTCATTTCAATATTGTATAACTTATAAAATAAGTGGAACTTATTTTGATGCATCAAAGCAATGCACAAACCTTTGTCATAACTTATTTGTTTTTACTGTGTAGATATAGAAAAGGAGAATACAGTCTAATATATAAAATAATAGGCTACTTTACAAGTAAAGGAAATTAATAAAAAAATAAATAAAAATAAAACAGAAAAGGTACGGGTATGAATTCATACAAATTGCGTAAAAGCTTCACATATAGACCTAGTGCGTTTTGCTTTTACTATTTTTCAACCCAATTAGTAACTCAATAGAATTTGTATTCAAAATGAATTCTACTCCGTTGTCTAAACTCTTTGAAACGTCATTGTTGTCCAGCCCCTCTTCACATGCATTTTGTCTTCCTCTAGCGGCAGAAAGCAAACCAACTCTTTCTTTGTACAAGGTTAATTATTTAACTTGTTGCTCTTGGTCGGTTGTAAGCGTTTCTCCCCGAAGGCAAGCGTGTGTCCAGGGTCGTGGTTAAGGTATGCCCAGCCGCTCTCTTCTGTCATGGGGGATATTAGACAGCGCAATGGCTCTATAGGTAATAATGACACAGATTTATCTGTTGTCCCTTGTAGAGTTGACAACAGAGTGTTTTATCAGAAAGTTGACGATGGGGTCGATGGGGAGGAAATCGAGATGCAAATTCGAGCCGAAGTGCGGGATACGGATGCTGACGCTGAGGACTGCCGACGGGGAAACGGACGGACTTTTTACCGGGTTTGTGTGCCGGTTTGCTGTAAGAGAAGCGACACAGACCGCGACGAGGATAAGGATAAGGATAATGAGGATGATTGTGAGGAGGAGGAGGACACGGGGGCAAAAACTGTTGAGAAAGGTAAACTGATCTCAACTCTAACAGGAGTCTGGATTTGGTCCCCGATCGATCTACAGTATCTGTTCTGTTCATGTCTATATCTACACCTATGTGACTAGTGTTACTTACAGCTACCGAGAGCAGTTACAAGTCCCTTACAGTAGCGTAACGTTAGTAACCATCGTTTCCGCATACCTCAGTTATACTACAAGTATGTGTTAACTTGGTTTTTATCATAAAATAAAAAATTTAAACAGCTACGTATCTTTAACTGTTGTAACGAAACAACATATCAATTCATATGAATTTAACGCACCGATATGAAATTGTTGGTCATACCGATAATTCTTTATATTTGAAAGCCCCTAACCGACATATCCTAATTTTTATATTCTTTTTGAGAGCCTTGATTACAAAAACAAAAGTCTCACAAATTAAAAGTCATGTTCAAACCACACAAACTCGTAATTTTTTTATTTAGCCTACATGAGACTTACTGTATTTTCTTTTTTGAAGTGATTTCATATTTCAAGCAATTCAAAACCTTTATGGCAAACAGTGCGCATTTGAAGGGATGGAAATAATCCATCATTTATCAGTTTTATTATACTGGCCAAATTTTCTCATTGGGCAGATAACGTTAACATTAAAAATGAATATATATCAGCCAATACTGATATGGTATATCATGTATCCCTCCCTACTATACATTTTAATAATATAATAAATGGCAGGTTTGCCATGGTACGTTACGTTACAGTTACGTTGTAACAAACCTGTGACATACTGTACATTCACCAAGGTGGTAACCATAGTTTCTTCTTTAAAATATCACAGATACTACAATAAACCTGCTGAAACTTTGTTCAACTTAATCCCATATTGATTTGCCATGTTTTTACAGTTTTTATAGAAGATGGTAACTTTTTAATGGTTTACTCTATAAAAGCTGACGAGAATAGATATGTTGTATCAAACCTGTTACAGTCACCATAGTGGCCATGGTATTTTTTTTTTTTAAATACCATCGATAGTACAGTAATCTGCTGTTTTGTATTAGCCACATGCCGTAAAAAAAGTTAACTAATTTAAGTTTAAATTAAAAAAAAAATTATACATTAAATTTTAGATCGTTTGAAGGAAAACTTATAATTAAAGTAGCCTAATTGTGGAATGAATGGCATGGTTATTACCATGGTAACTCCGAGTCCTTTTTATAGCTGACGAGAACAGTTACATTGTATCAAGTCCCTTACATACAGTTACCATTGTAACCATTGTTTCCGCTTTTCAAATAAACTGCGGTTTCTTGGTTATAGCCACCTTTCATCCAAAAAAAGTGTTATCTGTTGAATTCGTATACACTAATATGGGATTTAGCTAGTTATGCATTTTTTAATTACAGTGGTGGCTAATTCCAAGTTATAGTGTATACTGGATACAATAAAGTGCAACAGGTCAGCGCTTGTTCCTGAAGTATTTTCTTGTAGCGAATTTATAGAAGCCTTCAGGCGTTATAAGCCATGGCATGAACCAAACGAACCAGTTACAAGTTGGATTACAACATCACAAATGTTGATTTGAAGCAAAAAACATATTTTGGACAAAAAGACAAAAGTACAAAGACGGTGTATTTAACAGATTCAATTGAGGTAAAGAACTACAATCTCATGAAGCACTGCGAATTACATGATCAAATTTAAAGTGACCTACAGTGAGTTTGATTTAGTTCAGAAATTCCTCTGTGGTGGAAATGAAGGCGATTTTGAATTCAGACTGTAGCAGTCCATTGTTGATGGAAACTGTGGTGACCATGGTAACTTTTGGAAGGGAAACACTTTTACTGTATCTAATTTGGCTGTTTTTCATTCTAGGCAAGTAGATATCCAATGGGATTTTGTTTCAAAGTACCTTTGAAATTTTAAGTTGTCATCTTGTCTTAAAGAATAAAGAACATTAAGGAATATAATCATTCCTCAGGAAGAAGATACCAGAAAATGCCTTATCATCATGAGCAGTACTGGATGTGTGGAAAAACAGTTTGAATCACACAAGGAAACAATGTTCTTTTGTCTATTCTGTTCTCTCTAAACGCTCAGGTGAATTTGTTTATTTTAAACCAAAACCGTATTGTTGGGTATGTGTTATGTTCCAGGGCCCATGATCTTTGAGTCAGCCCAGGTCCTCATGGGACATTTGATACAATTTGGCGTTTGTCCAATGTTGGCAGTCACACAACCTGATTGAGCGTGCTGCTCAGCTCACCCACAGGTAGTAAAGTTGCGTTTGGTTGCATAATCATTTCCGTCACATTTGATATCATTTCAGTGAAACGTGAAACAGAACCAACAACGGTGTGTTCACCGTTTCATGCTGTTTCATGCTGAGATTCATGCTGTTTTTGTTCCATCTCACTCCACTCCAAATATCAAAAGACAGATTACACTTTAAAAAGCCAAATCAAGCTGTGTACTACTACTCATGTCTCATTTCCATTGTTTGTGGAGACGGTTTTTCTACATGTGTGGTAATAAAGTCATTTCATATGGTGCTCCAATGAATAAACATGGTGGAAAAGAGAAAAATATAATACAATTTAACCTTGTACAGGATCAGTTTAAACTAAAATTACTTGTCAGTTCTGCTCAGTTAACAAATAGATAGATAGATAGATAGATAGATAGATAGATAGATAGATAGATAGATAGATAGATAGATAGATAGATAGATAGATAGATAGATAGATTTCATTAGGGATTCATTTTTTTCTCTGCAAATATTTATTTATGCAGTTAAAAAAGTTTAAATCATCAATTTGCACATCATATCATTAATTTGCTCCAAATGTTGAAATGACGGACAGGTCTGATGTTAAGCTGTTTTGTTATATTCATCCACAGAAAAGAAACCAGCTTGTCCAGGGCTGGGCCTCCTGTATAGCTTGTTAGCATCCGTCTTCTTTTCCACTGCTGCTCTTCTTGTGAAGAAAATCGAAGGGATGCACGCCATCCAAATCAGTGCGGTTCGGTGCTTCTTCCAGATGCTGTTTGTCTTACCAGCCATGATATATTTCAAGTATGAATCTATGATACATTACAAGAATGATTCAGATATATTTCAAGTATAAATCTATAATACAAGTATGAATCTGAACATAAATCTATAATACAAGTATGAATCTGATTTATTATAAGTATATATACAGTATATATAGTATGAATCTTATATTACAAGTAAAAATCTAAAATATAAGTATAAATGTATAATACAAGTATGAATCTGATTTATTATAAGTATGAATCTATAATTCAAGTATGGATCTGATATATTTACATTTATTTATTTAGCTGACACTTTATCCAAAGCAAGTTTATATATACTGTATATATATATATATATATATATAGTATGAATATATAAGTATGAATCTTATATTACAAGTAAAAATCTATAATATAAGTATAAATCTATAATACAAGTATGAATCTGATATTACAAGTAAAAATCTATAAGTATAAATGCATAATACAAGTATGAATCTGATATTACAAGTAAAAATCTATAAGCATAAATCTATAATACAAGTATGAATCTGATTTATTATAAGTATGAATCTATAATTCAAGTATGGATCTAATATATTTACATTTATTTATTTAGCTGGCACTTTATCCAAAGCGAGTTTATATATATATATATATATATATATATATATATATATATATACAAGTATGAATCTTATATTACGTAAAAATCTATAATATAAGTATAAATCTATAATACAAGTATGAATCTATAATTCAAATATGGATCTGATATATTTACATTTATTCATTTAGCTGACACTTTTTCCAAAGCGAGTTATATATATATATATATATATATATATATATATATATATATATATATATATATATATGTTTGACATGTTTAATCTGATATATTACAAGTAAAAATCTAAAAACAAGAATCTATAATACAAGTATGATTCTGATATATAACAAGAATTTATAAAGCAAGTATGAATCTATAATACAAGTAGAAATCTAATATATTTCAAGTATGAATCTATAATACAAGTATGATTCTGATATATTTCTAATCTGAATATATAATATCAGCATACATCTGATTTATTACAAATATGAATCTATAAAACCAAGTATGAATCTATAATATATTTCTAGTCTGAATCTATAATACAAGTAGAAATCCGATATATTACAGTACAAGGATGAATCTATAATATGAATGAAATGGACTTTAAAAGACTTTAATACAACTATTAATATTTAAAGGTGCAGTGATGTTGTGAATTACAACTAAAAGAAGTTACGGTGGCCGACAGGAAAAGATAAGCAGAGAGTAACCAGTTAACCAATGAGATTTCTTTACAAAGATAAATTAAGAAATGTCTTATTCAGCAAAACGATATGTTATTGCGAATATTATTATTTGTTCATCATTGTATCAGTGTTTTATTCGCTACATTTAGCTAGCTTCTTTGCACAAAGAACAACATAGTGACAAAACGCACTCTGTTGAACAGTTTCTCCATTTAGGGCTACTGTAGAAATATGGCTAAAAACATTTAGGGCTACCATTTAGGGCTGAACGATTTTGGAAAATAATCTAATTGCGAGTTTTTTAGCCAATATTGCAATTGCGATTTAATATGCGATTTAAAAAAAAAGTTATTTACCTTCTGTATTAGTCGACAAAGACAAGCAATAAATAATTGTATAGTATGGATGGGAATCTTTAGATAGCTCATGATTCGATCTACTTTTTTTCTTATTAATTAATCTTAATAACTCTTAAAATATGAATTTAATTACATGTGTAAAAACACATACTTTAAAAAATAAATATATAAAAAAACATTTAATTAAAGCAATTACATGTTAAGAATTTTAAATAGGCTATATAAAATAATATAGCTTCAAAATATAAAAGCTAGTAAATAAAGAGAAACAAAAAAAAAACATTACAAGCAATAAAGAAAGAGTGGTCTCAGTATTTAAAAGTAGGCTGTCTGAATGTTTATCATTCAAGAGCTGGAGTGATTTCCCCTCAGTTTAAATACGATAAGCTGCATTCACACTAATGCATATATCTCTTTTGAAATTGTAAATGTGGTTTGTCCTGTTGGTTTAAGATATAACTGACTGTGTTTACATTAATTTCGCGTCATAAAAGCATTTTGACATGCAAGTACATTTACCAATGAGTCGCTCACGGCCGCATGCACGAGCGCTCTTCACAAAGCATGCGTTAGTATTTTAAAATGAAAGCAGCCTTCTCAGTGATTTTCATAGTTTTAATATATAAGCCAACTGCATTCCAAAAGACATAAATAATGCCTCTGTGAAGCATTTGTAAAGAAAATTCCCGCGGGAGAGAACGCGCACTGCAAGTGTAACGTTATAACATCAAGCAAAGCGGCAAAACCTGTTCAATGAAGCCCGCGAATGTCCTTGTAATTCGGTTCAGTCCCGAACTTTATGAAATAACGTTACTATGTTTTGGAAGGTTCGAGCGGTGTCGTGTGTGTGTGTGTGTGAGTGAGGAAGAGAGAGAGCGAGAAAATAGAAGCAAGCAGATTCAGAACGCGGTTCGTTTCTGAAGCACGCGCAGCGTCATCATGCATCTGTGTTTAAAAACTATAAGCTCATACTCGATTCTGAAATTCTCTGAATCGATCCAGGATTGTTGAGGAGAGGAGAGAATAAATAACACAATAAACTGTTCTTTTCTGAACACCAGACCGCGTAGCGTGGCAAGTTGATGCTTTATCTTGCAGACTGCTTTTCTCTCGCGTGTCACGTGACCAGTATAATCGCAGCTCTTGCGATTACAAAATCGCGTTTCATCATATCGCGATTTTATCGCAAATGCAATTAATCGTTCAGCCCTAAGGGCACACGCAGTGTATGTAGATAGAAATGGATAGAAGGTCTTTATACACCACTAAACACAGTTATATATATTATATTGCATTTCTGTCAACAGATCCTCCTAAATATTACACAATGCACCTTTAATAACTACAAGTATGAAGCTACATTATATTACAAGTCTTGACCCTGTGATTGGATCCAATATTATTTTGATTCAGCAATGTGGGAATAGCCTAGCCTATAACCTTTTTAATTTTTCAGAACTGGCTTTTTGGGACCGAGGGGTATGCGAATCTACCTGTTCCTCAGAGGGTTCCTGGGGTCCAACGCCATGATCTTGTTGTATTATGCAGTTCTGCAGATGCCCCTGGCTGATGCCACGGTTATAATGTTCAGTAATCCAGTCTTCACGTCCTTGCTGGCTTGGATTTTCCTCAAAGAGAGGTGCACAATATTGGACGTCGTTTTTACTGTTTTTACGCTGACCGGCGTCATACTGATAGCCAGACCGCCGTTCCTCTTTGGTGGTGAGCTGTCTGGGATCGAAGGAGACTACACCAATCACATCAAAGGCACGTCGGCCGCATTCGCCGGGGCGATCGGAGCAGCTTGCACTATGGTCATCCTGAGAAAAATAGGTAAAAGTGTTCATTACTACCTCTCCGTCTGGTACTATGCAGTCTTGGGACTCTTCGAGTGTATCATTGTTTTGTTCATCTTGGACGAATGGACCATTCCGTCCTGCGGCTGGGACAGGTGGACGCTCATGGCCATCGGGCTGCTCGGGATAGCCGGACAGACGTTCCTCACCAAAGCCTTGCAGATTGAGAAAGCAGGACCTGTTGCACTGATGAGGACGATGGATGTGGTCCTGGCATTCATCCTGCAGTTCCTGTTCCTCAACCGCAAACCCACATGGTGGAGTCTGGGAGGAGCGCTGTGTGTCATCAGCAGCACTAGTGGGGTGGCCATGAGGAAGTGGTATAACAGCACGAGGAATAAGAGCTGATCTCACATTATAGTGAGATTGATGACAAGAGATTTTGATGTTTCCTACAAATAATGGCTGCATTAGAAACCAAAGAAGCTGATTTGCTGTAATCAGAGATCAGATTTTATCCATTAGGACCTTATTTGTATGCAGTATGTACAGTTTATTATAGTATTTTCAGTAGTTTCGTAGATATTCTTACCCCAGCAGAGGTTCGATATTTTTTAATCAAGATAATATTGTTAAGACAATACTGCTTTATCATATATAGATTATTATAAATTATATAATAATAGACTGCTGGTCAGAACCTGAGATTGGTGAGTGTAAAAATCACCAAACATGTCAATTTTGTCATTCTTTACTAACCCTCATGCCATTGCAGACCTGTATGATTTTTCTCTTTCATGAACTGTAAACGAGACGTTTTGACAGTTGAAAGTCAAAATTGATCTATTCTGTACAAGTTATGTGTTATTTCATTTGGACTCAGTATGTTAGGAACACAGAGTTTATACTGCAAGAATAATGATTTATTTCGTTTTTGAATACTAAATGCAGATTGTGGACATGATCCATTTAATCATTCTTAAAGGGATAGTTCACTTTGAAATGAATTTTGATATGTTTTAGCTTACCTCAAGGGCATCCAAGATGTAGGTGTCTTTGTTTCAACAGTATTTTCAATTTTGATATTTTTAGGTCAAACCGTTGTTGTTTGTCAGTCATATAATGGAGGTCTATGGTCACCACCTCAAAGAGCATGCACAGAGAAGTCCAAATTAAACATGATTTAATGACTCGTAAATTTAAGTACCCATTGATGGCCTAAGACACGAAACAAGCGCTTTGTGTGAGAAAACGAACAGTATTTAATTAGTTTTTACCTCTTGTAATCACAGTCACGTCCAAGTACTCTGAGGACGAGAGCGCTTCTGTCTGCGCAAGCCCCGTAAGTGATCTCTCGCGCGTGTACGTCACTCATTGTTTTCACAAAGATTTCAGAAGTGTTACCCTTCACTGTGAAGATCTAAACATATTTAGATATACAGGAAATTGCAATGGAAGATGATTTCGCTATATCAACAGACAACATTGATTTTTTTCCGTGCCTTCAGATCACTTGGTCGTGGCTGTGGTTACAAGAGGTTAAAATGATATAAATACTGTTCGTTTTCTCACACAAACCGCTCGTTTCATGTCTTAGGCCATCAATGTGTACTTACATTTACGAGTCATTAAATCATGTTTAATTTGGACTTCTCTGTGCATGCTCTTTGAGGTGGTGACCATAGACCTCCATTATATGACTGACAGACAAGAACGGTTTGACCTAAAAATGTCAAAATTGAAAATACTGTGGAAACAAAGACACCTACATCTTGGATGCCCTTGAGGTAAGCTAAAACATATCAAAAATTTATTTCAAAGTGAACTATCCCTATAGGATATAAACTCTCAATCAAGAAAAACACAATAAATGAGTACATCTGAGATACATACTCTATTCCAAGCTAAACAATAAATTTGTTTGAGGACAACACTGAAATTTCAGTTATTTGCTGAATTTACCCCATTCGTCATCATCCACATGATGTGTATGACGTCAAACGTCATTGGTTGTGGTGTCCCATTCACTTTTATTGTATGGAAAAGAGCAGCGTGAGCATTCTGCCCAATGTCTCCATTTTTCTTCAATGGAAGAAAGTTTGGAAACACATGAGGATGAGTAAATAATGACATAACTTTATGGGAAATATGCCTTTAAAACCATTTGCACTTTGCCAATGACAATATACTGTAACTGGCCAGCTCCAGAGCGTCATGCGCTCTCAAAGAGGGCGACTCAGACGGCCTCGAAGCCGATTTGAAACTATGCAACATGGACCCAATTAAATGACCTTGAAGAGATGGCCGAACTGCCATACACTCCTTTGAGTTCAGCTAGATCACAAATAAGAACATCTAGCCAGTGCATGTGCGACACCTGTGGCCGGCCATGTGCTTCGAGGAGCGGCCTCTATTCACATCGCTGACCATCAACTGTGACGCGATCTGTCATGTCGACAGCTCAGACCACTACTGTAACTAGCATTGCTTTTAAGAGGAAGACACAGGGTCAACGGTTTGTCTGAATATTTATTTTTGCGTGCTCAAATTCAAGTTTGTTCTACAAAAATTTGAACCATATGTGCTTAAAGCTGAATAAGTCATATGTTCTCAACCCTGATGAACCAAAGGTTTGAACTCTGTCCTTGTGTACCTTAGATATACGCACACAGGTCTACTGTACAAATATTAGCCTGATACAGAACGAGTCTCTCTTGTTTATTTATCCGACATGTAAGATAAGTTGTTGGCTGTTTATCTGCAGTTATCTGAACTGCATCTCATCTCACTTTTCTTTCTTTTTTTTTCTTCATTATTTTAATTTGACATTTTTATTTAAACCTGTTTGTGTAAACTGACCTGAAAGCACTTTACACTGACTTGTTGTGTCAGTTTATGGCACTATTAATGGTTTACTGAAAGACATGCTGCCTTAAATGTATTTTTTTTTTTCTATCTGAAGACATATCCGTTTATGTAAGTAAGAGCAGATCGTTCCATATTATTTATTGAATAAGGTTGTCGACTTGAATAATGCCTAGATTTCATCTTGCTTATTTATATGACTTTTGAACTTAGCTGTTTAAATAAATGAAAGATTCTTACCTCGCTGAGTGAAGTGTCTTTTTTTTTTTTTTTGGAAGTACTATAACCAAGATTTAAACTTTGTAGGCTACACGGTAGTAATCATGTGATTCTCACCCCTGCCGAGTGGTTAAGAAGGATTACAGCTGCATTCTTGAGGATTTTCTGTTCTTTCTCTCAATATTTTGTCATAATTTTAATTCAAACTTCATGCTTTGTGTATACTGTCGGCTAAATTTAGGGATGCTCTTTCACTTTAAAAAAAATATTGTTGGTTTAACTTAAAAAAAAAATAAGTAACCTGGTTGCCTTAAAATTTTAAGTTGATTGAACTGGAAAAAGTGAATTAATACAATAAAGGAGATTGATTTAATCATCAGAAACTCAACAAAAATAAGTTATCTGAACTAAATAAATTAAGTTGATTTGACAAAAGAAAAAATGTTGTGATAACAAATCTTGAAATTTTTTTTTTACAGACACAGCATCAATTTAGATTTAATTTTTGTAGTTTTCTGCCCATGGTCTAGGGCTGTTTGCCTTTGAGCTTATAACAAAAAATGAGCTGTTTTGCCCTTTATCCTCAAACAAAAGGCCCCAATAAGTGTAGACATAAACGACTGATTCAGTAAACAACACACACACACACACACTACATTGTACAAGTGTAGGACACCCCCTTCTAAAGAACACTCTCCTCAAACAAGCATTTTCAGTAGAATGAGTCATACTAAACTCTCTTGAATGTCACCAGTATGATTAAGTGAGTCTGGTGACCGTCATAATCAAAACCCAAGAAAGCCATATCATTTGTTTGAGCACACAACCTTTGACATCATCAACAAAAGATATGGGAAGCAGTTTCCATTTTATATATTTACACACCTTTATAAGATAGCCTTGCCTAAAACACGTTTAATATTCATTCTGAAACTTTTATAGCATATCTAATGAATCAATGTAAATCTTATATATATATATATATATATATATATATATATATATATATAAAACATTAATTTATATAATGAGAGCCAACTTACTGAAATCCTATTTAAACTTATTAATATTGTTTGAACAGTGCTGGATATGTGATAAATTGCTTTTGTAAATAGCTTTGGATAAATATAGGCTAAATGAATAATAATAAAAAAAATGTTACATGTAAATAAAATAAAATGTTAAATAAATAAATAAAATGTTACATGTTAATAGTCAAGAAACTCTTTAGATCGTGATCATCAGAATAATGACAGCATTCTATAAAGCAAAATACATAAATCACAGCCACTTATGTCGGGTATAATAAAGGCTTTTGTGAATTAGCCTATTAGCCACAACAAGCATGTTGCGACTAGACTGGTGTGAATTGCTAGCAAACAGACACACACCAGTATAGTAAATATTGTAGCCTATTGCAAATTGGGATTGTGGCCTATATAAAATGACAAATTCATTGAAACAGGATTCAAATGCAATACAATTCTGAGAATCTGCTGCCTGTAACATCTAAAAAGTTATCTGAGCCAAATATGTTAAAATAATCTTATGAGTCCCATCAGATTTAATGTTAATTAATATTTATTTATTTATTTATTTTTTTGTATGTTTATAATTCGTAGGCTAGCCTACTACGGTGCCCGTAAAGGGACATGGACTGAAGGGAAAATGAGATGGAAGAAAAATGTGCCTATTTATTTATCAAAAAATGCGTTCTCTCGTAATTTGCAAATGTTTTGTGTTTCCGGAGACACTTTGTGTTCGCTTTTAAAATGGTTTTGTCCACCTGTGAAACTTTGTGTTCGCTTACAAAAGGTGTGAGTGCATGCAAAGTTTCATGCGAACGCAAAAACATTAAAATATGAAATAGGCCGATGTAATTTTTACTCCCATATCTCTTTTTTACAGGCCTACACGGTGGTGTAAAAAAATGAGATGGGAGTAAAAATGACATATTTTAATGTTTACATATATATGTTAGTAGCCTATTCCTCTACTGTATATTTTTTCCACCACCCCTTCTTTATGGGCTCACAGCCTACCTTTTGTGTGGTTATAGCTTTAAATATAAGTAGGCCTAATAGAACTAAATGTTTATGTTTATATCTATTTGTATAAAGTAGGCTATTTTTTTGTTTTGGTATCGTATTGTTATTTAGTTATTGTATATTGTTTTATGAATGTGGTATGAAATTTTTTAATGCTAATTATTTTGACAGTAACTACTTGAGAAAATATAGTCCATCAGAATGTATCAGAATATTAATTATATTTTGTACAAATTTATAAAATAATGATTTATTTCTTGTTTGAATTTTGACTGTGATGTTTGTCACATGTCATGCATGCATATAAACAGTAGTAAGTGAATTTAAGACATAAATAGAAAGCGAATAAGCAAACACACTTATTGCTTAGGTGTGATTACTTCAAAGTGCTTAATCACGTTGAGTGAGCATCTTCAAAATTGATTTGCCAGCATCTAGTTATTGTTTAAGTGGCCAGTTGACGTTACAATCCAGTAGAGGGCAGCAGTATAACACATCCGTGGCGAGTTACATCTCAGTTAAAGGGATCGTTCACCCAAATGACGATGCTGTCATCATTTACTCACTCTTATGTTGTGTTCCAACCCTGTATGAGTTTCTTTCTTCTGTTGAACACAAAATAAGTTATTTGGAAGAATGTCAGTAACCAAAGAGTTTCCACTGACTTCCATATGTATAACAATATGGAAGTAAATTTGAGGGTGAACAATCCCTTTAAGACAGTGGCTTAAGAACTAGTTTGACCACCTAGCAATTAGTTAAGGCTAATCAGTTCTACTTTTACTAATTTGACCCATATACCTTTTTATATAACTGACTTAAAATATGAATGACCTTGAAGAAGTAAAATTAGATAACTTGTAAGACTAGTCTAAGCAGTTTGCAACTGGCAACATGAGATGATAGGATCAACAACACATTTAATTGTTGAGACTTCAGTTCATGAAAACCTTCACTTGCAGGTGTTAAGATGGAAAAACATGGTAAAAGCTGTGGATGTTCCTTCCTACGAAACAAAAAGTCCACATGAGGGACAGATTATGAAGTATACAATCACTTTTGTACAAACCTGTGCCAGAATCATTTGAATCTTTGCAATTACACAACACCTTATTAAAACATAATCAGACACGTGACATAAAAACACAAAAAACATGCCTTCAGTTTCACAGCTGTGCGATCACAATGAATGGTCAGCAATCTTTAGACAAAATCCAAATACGCAACAAAAACATAAAAGACTGCCATACTGAACTGCAACATACAAAGGCTTTCTTGTGTGGTTTTGTAAATGAATTGCAATTGGAAAGCAATAGTTCCAGATGCTGTAGGTTTACATGTGACAGATTGACTGGGAGTGGAAGACTTGCACATTCTTTCTGGATGGCATAAGAGTTCCCTCCTTGTGGACCGAGAATTGGGAAAATCATTGCTATTCTGCCAAGAACACAAACACATGGTTAAAGTGAAAATGCATTGGCATGTGTCTATACGAATGAGCCTCTGCCCAATAGCCCATTTTATTTCCTGAGGTTATTTTTTTAAAGAGTAGTAAGTGTGGTGGGAGGGACTTGACACAAGCCCTCTTTATCTGGATTTTTTTAGGTGTGGATTACCACGCACAAAAGCATAAATGAATAATAATAATAATTTCTGCATGTAAACAGTCAGCATCATTTAGAGATTGTAAAGCAAATGTACTGTTAATCTAGTTTGCCAAAACAAGAAATCAAATAATGTTATCAAATGAGCCAAAGGAAGTAACCTTCAAATGTAGCCATAACGAGATAATGTCCATCCAGCATTCCTAGTGTAATGATACTTCATTATTGATACTCCATGGTACTTTAAAGAATGGTATGCAAAAAAAAAGAAAAAAAAAGAAAATGGAAATAATCCAAATGTTTCCATTGTAAAAATGTCAAACAAAGTGGAATTAATATGATATTTTGCCCCAAAAAACATGATATGGCTTTAATATTGAGTAACTTGCAAGTTATATTAAGTATTGCCAGTTAGTTTGTCATTTTTCGCTCCACCAATGAAACTAGTTCCCAATTTCGAAGCAGAATCAACCTTTCCATGTCCGTGCAGTTATTAAAGTTATTAAATTAAAGGAGTAGTTCACTTTAAAAAAAGTGTAGTTTCACTTTTTTTACTCACCCCCATGTCATTCAAGATGTCCATGTCTTCTTTCTTCAGTCGAAATTTTTTTTAGGTTTTTGATGAAAACATTCCAGGATTTTCTCCATATAATGGACTTCAATGGGAACCAAACGGTCCAGATGAGAGTTTCAGTGCAGCTTCAAAGGGCTTTAAACGACACCAGACGATGAATAACTTAAGGGTCTTATCTAGTGAAACAATCGGTCATTTAAAAAATTAATAAAAAAGTTTACGTTTTATAAGCACAAATGCTCGCCTTGCTCTGTTCTGTGATGAGCGTTCGTGAATCTCCTGTTCAAATTCGTTCATAAAAATGAACAAATCTTTTTCCGTGTCATGACTCGAAGGGTCCTAGATAAGACACTTATTCATTGTCTGGTGTTGCCCTTTGAATCTGCACTGAAACTCTCATTTGGACCTTGAACCATTTGGTTCCCAATGAAGTCCATTATATGGAGAAAATCCTGGAATGTTTTCATCAAAAACCTTAATTTCTTTTTGACTGAAGAAAGAAAGACATGGACATCTTGGATGACATGGGGGTGAGTAAATTGTCAGCAAAAGTTTTTTTAAAAAGTGAACTACTCCTTTAATTAGTTCGACTTGAAGTGGCGATCATAGACGGTGGCGATGCAGACTTGAAGTTTGGCAGTTTATATCTCACAATTCTGCGAAAATAAGTCAGAATTGCGAGATAGAATTGCGAGAAAAAAGTTAGAATTGGAACTACAGAGATGTGGAACTGCTGTACATTTTTGATATTTATGTTTTATGTGATATGCCTATAAAACACATGACTGCATCTTTTACCACACAGGTATTCCAAGGTATTCCAATAAAATACAAAGACTGGTAGGCTACAAACAGACATTGTATTATCATGGTAGGCTATAGTAGGTCTCTCTGCAAAAAAAAAAAAAAAAAAAACAAACAAACAAAAAAAAAAAGGTCTCTGCAATTTGAAAGTGAATATTAAGTATGAAGGCGTGTTAGCGTGAGGCTAAAGTGTGTCAGTCTCTAGAGCGGTACCGTGAGTTAAAGTCCTCAGACATTCCTATGCAGTGACTGTGGATCATCTATTGTGTGCTCGCGAGCGGCTTCAGTGTCTGCACTGCTGCTGATTTAATAAGTTTCCCGCCTCCATCAGTTTAAACGCAGCACAGTTTTAATGCTGCGGGACAAATTTAACAGTCATATTCTGAAACCATGATGAAGTTTCACTCTGTTTCGAGCGAGAGACGGTTTTCTGTTTTGACTTTCTGCAGCGGTAAGTTGTATCTCCTGTCGTTTGCACGTGTTTATGTCAAGTTTATGTTTTCAAATATGCTGCTGCTGGCCTCAAAACAACGTTTGATCGTGTGTTTTAGTTTTAGTTGATACAAAGTTTTCTCGGATTATGTCGGAAATGAAAGAAAGAAAGACAGTTTGCCTTATAAAACTTTCTCAGTTGTTTCATTTCGTATGTATACTTTTGTGTAATATTTAAACGATACTTCATGATTCAATGATGCTCAAATGGCAAAAACGTAAGATACCATGGTAATACCATGCTCTGGGCATGGTATTACTATGGTAACGTTACTTTTTTGTTAATGAAATAAATGCTTCTCAATGAGCTCAGACAGGAGTCAAGTTTGACTGTGACAGAGCGAACTAAATAAAAGACATATGATAATGTTTTTAAATCGTGTGTGACGACGACGTTGATGATGATGATGATGATTTTTCAAAATTGCATATGCGAAGGGGAAATATTTTAGTAAATAGTAGGCTAAGTTAAACTCAAAACAAAGCACAGTTGAGACATTTTCCTGTTCCCCCTTTCTGCCTCTACAGGCTCCCCCAAGTCTAGTTTGGTGAAATCAGCCTCTAATGGGAATCTTATGTTGTTCTAGTAAAAGTGTAGTGTGACTGAGTTGATCCTGGGGTTTGGGCTTTTTATGCTCAAACTCACTCAATCCATTTTCATTAACCAGCCTGGAAAATGTGAATTGATGGAAAACTCTTCTGCTGGATTGAGAGACTTGGAGGCAAGTAAGGCTATACTGTCCTGTGATCAGATGGGATCTTTTGCTTTGCATTTTAAACAAGCCTATAATCATAGATCTTTGATCAGTTATGACACAATATTTAGATTTTGTACATTTTCGCATGAATTGAATTACAGAATGTCATGTGCACATTCAGTGTTGTGAAATTGAATCTGGGATGACACACCTGTCCTGAATTTAATGTAGCTAAACAAGAATGACTGTGCCAGAAGACACGACACACCCACAAATGGTCAAAGATTGTCAAACTGTTCATTTATGACTGCGAACACGGATTCAATGTCAACAACTGTCTCTTCCAAGTGTTTGGGCATTCCCAAATTGATATAGGCTGATATCTTTGATTTTGACAAATTGTCAATTTAAAGAAGATTTTAAAAAAAAGCTGACTGAGAGATTATTTTCTTAAAAATGTATAAAATAGATGAATAAATATATTTAGATCCCAAGAGTATTTGCAATTAGTTGCCAAGACAAAGTTTTAAGTTCAAGTTTTTCATCAAATATCAATGATAATCATCAATGCACTACACAACTTTTGCTTGGGTTTATGCTAATTACCAAAAGTCAGATCCAGTATTATGCAGGTGTTGGGCAGTCGGAGTTGACCGTTTTCATAAAAATCGTGTAATGTATGAGGGGAACAGACTCAGATTTTTTATAATTAAGATTCTATTCAGTTTGTATGATATCAAACTGATAGTTTTAGCTGAGTTTAGAATGCCTTTAGTGTTCTTAATATCTGTTTATATTTTAAAGTAGTGTGGTTTATTCCAGCCCTAACTCTAATAAAAGTGATCAGAGATCAGCAGCAGTTGACCTAGTTCCATTTATGATGGGTTGTTAGCCGAGATTGTCCTAATCTCGGTTGAACCTGCATGCATGTTGACATTGATGTCATTGTTTACCCTCACATAAACTTTGTTATATTAATATGAACTGTTCCAGAGATGAATGAGGCTTTGCTCCATTAGCTGACATTTGCATATGAACAGAATCAAGCACACATAATTAACTTCAGAAAAGAAGGGGAGAAGGAGGGGTGCAGAGGTGGATTTAGGGAGGTGGGAATTCCCGTAATTTCCAATCGTTACAATGGCCTCATGCCTCAACAGACACTCATACCCACCCACCGCTCTGGGGGCGTGACTGCCTCTTTACTGCTACAGCTCGTAGTTTAGATAAGTTAAGTAAGAGTTGTCTTTGATGAGTTCAGGTTTGTAGGACTCAAATGCCTGGGACACCTCCTGCAGGCTGGTTGATACGTCGGTTGTTTGTACGCCACCATGAGATCTGTAAGGATTGCAGGAAATGACCTTAAGGGTTTGGTTGCAATCTCTCATAGTGTATACAAATAAAGGCTGGCAATACTTCTTGGCTTCTACAACTTTTCAAAGTTTAATTAGTGGCATTTCTTCTCCCATGATGGGGAATGGGAGTGGTATAGATTCCAATGAAATAGTTTCAACACAATTTGCCAGTCCCAACAACCTACAAATCCTAGCATAAGCGCTCCGAATTATTTGTTATTAAAGAGTCTACATTCACAAACCACTGTTCATTTTAACAGAAAAGCTAGCATACTGTTTGTGATTTGACATGGCATCCAATACAAATAAATAATGAATAACAATTGCCTTAAAGCTACACTGTGTAACTCTTTTAGTTTATTCTTAGCTGAAAACACTTGGTTCTTTCAAAAATATATGTGCTCATTAATGTATTGACTTCGTTCAAGTAATAAAGTATTCTCGTGAGTGTATAATATGCCATTGAAAATACATACGGGTAAAGGGTTCTAATGTTGGTCGCCATGTTGCCCCTCCATCTTGAAAGTAAATTAGCCAAAGAGGGACATACCCATTAATTCAAGATTCGCCTTTCGCGTTTACGTTAGAGTTAACACTCATGGACGAGGTCGAACTGGAAGCCATGTTAATCTTGGACTACATTGGCCACCGTAGGAGTTAAAACGAAATCGGAATTGAGAGGAACAAAAAACTATTATTCACTGGATGGTCTTATACCTTTTCACCACTAGATGGGGGTAAAAATCACACAGTGTAGCTTTAACTAATGCAGAAAAATCCATCCGTTTGGGACCAGACCTGGTTCCTGAATCAAATCACAGAGAGTGCTTGAATTTAGTCTCGCCCTTTGCTATTGTAATCACTGAGTCAGTTATCGCAAATTTGAGAATGAATCCTTTATTTATATGAACTTGGGGCTATGTATTGTAGCGTGTAGGGTGCCGCTTGTCAAGCGTGGCAAACAAAATTTTTATTCAAGTTATGAATTATATTAATTATTATATCGCCTAGATGGCACACAATGCATGTTCCCTTTATAATGACTAAAAAGCTGTCAGTCATTCATTTGCGATCTCACAAAGTTCTGTTATATCCGGGGGGTGGGGTGTGTACAGGGATGTCCATGTGGGGGACTAAGCTCCTCTGGTCTGGGCTCTCCACTAAGCCTGAGGATACTTTTACATGACAACGATGTACAAAAAATAGATACGTTTTTACGATCCCAGTTCACACTTTTCTGCGAAAAGGACTAAAAACACTGTTGAATCCATGCCAGGCAAGTAGTTACCGATGTCAGCATGTAAACTAAAATTCACATTGTTTCATACCTGTTTTCAAAATCTTGAGTTTTTCCGCCCTCAGATGCCATTTCTAAATGAACGGCCAAAAGGCATAAAAAGTTGTCAGTTGTAGTTGAAAACTGTGTAGTGTAAATGGCCCCTCACATTGAAGAAATCAAGTAGCTAGTCATGACTGTTTCCAGAAACCATATTGTTGCAAATTGGTTGTTTAACCACGTTGGTTAAATGATGTCACGGAAGTAGTGGACTAATAACTACTTTAAATGAATCTGTTTGAGATTGAATTAATGCTAGATGTTTAGCTCCAAATTACAGACATTGCATCAGAGGACTATTTCAAATTTTTCTCAGTTATCGCTGTAGAAGGATACTCAACTGTCATTATGAAGTAATTTTTGGAGTAAAAGCATGTTATTAAATGTTGTCTTTTGTTGGACAAGTTCGTACTTCCTAGCTCATTTTTTCATGGGCGAGCCAAATTCTCTGGGCGAGCAAAGCAGAGAAAGGGGAGGTTACCATTCCCCGTATGAAATCATAGAGGGGAGATTCAAGATCAGCGTGTCTGAGCTTTCGTTTTCTCTAAGGGCTGGTTCACACGGGATGATTCTAAAATTTTGATTCTAAAATGAATTTGTGGTGCGCCATACCGCCGGGCGCCGGCTGTTTTGTATTTGTTTGAGAATTGGAATCGAAATCAAAATCTAATTGAGAATTGGAATCAAAATAGAATCGAAATCAAATCAAATTGAGAGCATGCAAATCAAAACCTGTAGTTCCAAACCTCACAACCTTGCGATGCTGTTTGCGAATGTTCGTTGGAACTATGGTCTCGGGAAACACTGAACCGTTGAACTATGCTGATAACGACAGACCATAGTTGGCTAACGATACTTTTGGGATTGAACCCCAAAACAACAGCAACCCCCTTCTTAACAACAGCTTAAAAAACTGGCCAGAATGAATGAAAAAAAAAACCCAAAACAATATTTTGCCATTACTTCATGGTCAGACCACCTTATGAAGTCATGTGGACACATGACAGTTCATCATAAGAACGAAGGTGTGTCTGGTTTATCTGTTTGGTGATCTCATACAACAGCAGGAATGCATTTTTGTTTAAGTAATGTTGAAGAATGCATTTTGGGAGCAGATTAGGACAGAACTTGTTTAGTTGCTTCTGATGATGACGACAAGTTCTGAAATCACATTTTCCCTTCAGTTTAAAAGTGAACATGCCATGCCAGATTTTATGTCCGTGATGGCAAACACTATTATTTATTGTGTCTCATGAACACACAATGACAGAATTTTCCATTTGGGTGAAATGTTCCATTCATTTTAGGTGTGCAAATCAATGGACATTAAAGCTGCAGCACTTAACTTTTGGTGCTCTAGTGGTTAATAAACAGAACTGCATGCGTCTCGCAGAAGAACATTGTAGCCGAAGCACCTTCTCTCTGTTTATGTCTATGATGTGATTTCAGGGTAAGACAAAAACACGGTTTGGACAATGGATTCATGATGTACTCACTCATTTTATAATTTGTGTCCCTGAGTTCAATATGGGCAACCCACTTTTTTCCTGAGCATGTTATTGGCCATGGCTTTCTGTTCCGGTAGATTGCATCACAAAGCCTGTCACCTGTTTCCAGAGGGGGACAGAGTACTTAGAGATACCCCTTGCAAAAGTTTACTCAATTACAAGTAAAAGTACTACAGTCAGATGTCTACTACTTAAGTAGAAGTACTAAAGTACTTGTGTTTAAAAGTACTTGAGTATCAAGAGAACATTTTCTAAATATTTCATTACTACTGCCACAGTGCTTACATGTATGTACAGGAATGTCCTACTTGGAGTTATGAAAAATGTTAATGTATACCTTGGAGAATGTAAAAGGAATTGAAAGTAAAATCAAGTCATTTTCATCTTTTACCATGTTGCTTTATTTAAAGGGTTAGTTCACCCAAAAATGAAAATTAAGTCATTAATTACTCACCCCCATGCTGTACCAACTCCGTAAGACCTTCGTTCGTCTTCGGAACACAAATGAAGATATTTTTGATTAAATTTGAGAGCTGTAACTACCACATTGGCTCCTAAGGGACTGCCTCTTGATGGCCCAGAAAGTCAATGAAGAAAATGTTTAAATATCCCAAGTGACTACCGTGGCTCAACTATATGTTTATCAAGTGACGAGAATACTTTTTGTGCGAAAAAACAAACAAAAATAACGAGTTTATTCGACTATTTCTTTTCTTCCTTGTAGGCCAGAAACGAGACTTCCTTAGATTTCCACGACGCATGCGCGAGAATTGCGATCTGAAGTAGTGTAAGGAGATCGCAATTCTCGCGCATGCGTCGTGGAAATCTAAGGAAGTCTCGTTTCTGGCCTTGGGATATTTAAACATTTGGGATATTTAACTTGGGATATTTAAACATTTGGGATATTTAAACATTTTCTTCATTGACTTTCTGGGCCGTCAAGAGGCAGTCCCTTAGGAGCCAATGTGGTAGTTATACAGCTCTCAAATTTAATCAAAAATATCTTTATTTGCTTTCCGAAGACGAACGAAGGTCTTACGGGGTTGGTACAGCATGGGGGTGAGTAATTACTGACTTAATTTTCATTTTTGGGTAAACTAACCCTTTAACATAAAAAATTCCGAAAACTGAAATAGTCTGGTGAGGTGGAGCCACGTATTTATTGGCACTTTCTCAGGATGGGCCTGCTGTGTCTTCATCCATTGTTTCATCCATGGTTTTGTCGCTTATCTAAATCTGACCATGGAGTTGACTTTGGTGGAAAGCTGAAGGTGATTGCTGATAGGCTGTCCCAATCAGTGGCGCCTGCACAATACAATCACGTTTGAGAGGGAAACAACAAATTGAGGGTGTCCGAGATTTTTCTTTTTTCCATGTTTTTTAATTTTTTTTTTTAAGAAGTAGTAACGGTACTCACGGTTATGGATAGAAATCTAGTGGAGTAAAGAGTACAATATTTCCCTCTCAAATGTACTTGAGTAAAGTCATGAGTACTCCCCAAAAAATGATACTAGATAAAGTACAGAGTTATAAAACGGTTAGTTCCAATCCTTGATTTTGATTGTATCACTATACAACTCCCCTAGCAACCACTCTTGGGAACTTGCAACATGGGAAACACATGTTTGATCTCATTGATATTGTTCATTGTGTAGTAGAGTATTGTGAGAGTTCGAGTAAGCGAGTGTACCTTCATTTTACATATAGGATTTTCTTTCAAGTCAGTCCTATATTTATAATGAAATCTGTTTGAATGTCACAGCCTCTCGTATAGGGTTGGGTATCGAGAATCGAGTATCGATTGGAACCGAGACTAACTTTTCGTTTTTCCCGGAATCGTTCAAAAGTTAAAATTTCGATTCCTAGTTTCGATATTCACAGTCCGCCGAGCGGAAGAAGAAACCGCTGAACAACACCAACGAAGAAGCGTCTACCGGAAGTGTTGGCATAACCACGCGAGTCGAACATGAGTACCTTACATCGGCGATCCAAAGTGTGGCTTAACTTTTCTAAAAATAACGAAATCTCGGCAAAATGCAAAATTTGTGACAAAAGGAGTATTTTTACAGGAGGAGTATTTCCTTCAGAAAGGATTATTTCCTTCAGAAAGGCCGTTGGTTAGCAAGGTTAGCTAAACTTTTTTGACCCTGCCTCTTAAAAGAATCGGAATCGAGAATCGTTAGGAACCGGAATCGAAACAAGGAATCGCAATCGGAATCAGAATCGTTCAAATTCAAACGATACCCAACCCTAGTCTCGTACCTTATTGCCATTTTTCCCAAATAGAGGAAAAAAATATCAGGGACAGTACCTTTAGAGGGGTGGTATAATGCCCTTTTTACAAGATTTAAAATAAGTCTTTAATGTCCCCAGAGAGTGTATGTGAAGTGTTAGCTCAAAATAGCCCACATATTTACCCCAGATATTTTTATATAGAATGTTAAAATTGTCACTTTTTGAGGGTGAGCAAAAACACACTGTTTTTCTGTCTGTCCCTTTAAATGCAAATGAGCTGCTGCTCCCGGCTCAGAGGGCGGAGCTAAAACTTTAAGCCTTTTATGTTTAAACTGGAGTCTGACAATGATGGAGAAACTCAAGAAGAAGGGGCATGTAAAATGCAACAGGACATTTCTGAATGGTTAGTTGATGAGTTTATGTAGCTTATGTGTAGTTATTTTGTAGTCATTGATTTTCTGTCACGATAATTTATAAATGTCGTTCCCGGGGGTGGGGTATTTGTAAATTTTAGGGTTAGTGATGTCACTAACTCGGGAGGAAGCTTGTGTAGTCCCTATCAGCCAATTGTTGTTGTCCTTAAAAAGCAATTTCATTAAAATCAAACATCTTCCTTTGCTTTGAATTTTGAGGGTTTTAACTTTGCAGATGATGTTGTTTATGCTCAAACAGCAACATTATACACTAACTAAAGTTAGAAAAGTGAAATCATAATCAACCCCCCCTTTAATGATACCATAAATATTGTTGAGGGGAGTGTGCTGCTACTTTTAAAAGTTAATCACATTTTCTTCAGATCAAATTTAGTGTTTGTAGATGGTTAGCACTGATTATTTCATTTATTTTCTAGTGTCTTTTACGCCCTTTTCTCTTTCACCGAGTCCATGTATGATTACAAGCACTCAAGTACTGAGTTATGAAAGAAATACTCCTCACTGTGTTAGCACAGTGATTTATCATCAGCTGTGTGGGTGTGGGAACTGAGCCGTGTTTGAAGACTGACTGGCTGAATCCAGCTAGAATCAATGCAGCGAATGCCCCCCTTTAATTGGATTTGGACTACCCCCTCCAAGCAGGCTTTACATTCCAGAGACCCCTGCATTTTTATAGGGACGGGGGGGCTGCTGACTGTAGTGAGATTTTGGAAAGCTGTGTGATTTCCTGAGATGGAGATATTTTTGAGTGGATGTGAATTTTCATTTCATGCTGTCAGAATGTGCATCCTGTCCTTGTAATATTTCTTCAGTGTTTTAAACAAGGTTTCTGTTGTGGTGAAGTGCAATTTTTACAACTTCTCCAGATAGCACCTAGCAAGACACAAAACAGCTTGACTCTGACAAGGATTGAGAAACTTTATCTTACCTTGGCCATGCCAAGTAAAACCAGTGTTTTGAATTACAGTATGTTTCCTCTTGCATTGTCATATTTTCTTTATTCATTCAGAAAACATTTGTAGGCCATATTGCTTATTCATTCAGGGGATAATAGAAGTTGTTTTTTGAAATGTATTTTTTTTTTGTTCCCCTCTCATCTAGTTTCCTGAACCCGAGGTCTTGGGAGAAGAGGTTACCGTCGGGAGGGGCGAATAAATTGAGAAGACACAGCCGTCACTTTCTGCTGCAGTCATCCTAAAGCTTCCACTTCAGGCAGACCCACTGAGATTCTCTCTCTTATTTCAAGGCCATTGTCTCTAGGGGTAGTTTGCCAGAAGCTTGTCTCGCTTAAGTTGAGCAAAGAGAATCTGTCATCAGGTGCCTAGTGATATGACGGTTCGTGTGGAGAGACAGGCGCATATTGGCTTCATGAGCTCCATGGCCTCTGAGAGGGCTTCCGCTGTGCTGGGATTGAAGAGTCTTGGTAAGCAGACTTCAGCAAGTAACGGAGATGCTCTCATATCTGTAAACTATGGCTTGCCTGAGAGTGAATCCCCTCAGACTCCTGTCCATTATCCGTTTGACCCCTTGGAGGGGGAGTCAACAGGCACAGAGTGCAGAATACGGAAGTCTTTAGATACTAGATCTAAGAGTTTGGATTGCTTGGGCGATACCTACAGGGCCACGAACTGCAGCTGTGGGGCTGCAGGGCATTGGGAAGAAGGGTTGTACGTTTGCCAGATGTGTGGGTTTTTCAATCCAGTGGAAAGCAAAGAAGGCTGCCCAGAGAATAGCTTTCCTCCTAAAAGCTGGGGAACGGTGCCCCAGCAGAGGAAAGCAGAAGAGATTTCTTCTGATGTTTCTTGCCTCACTGGAGGGCGGCCAACATTGAATGGCTCAGATGGTGAACTGTGCCAGATGGAAATAGTCCTCGGCCAAAACACGGGGAGCCTGTCGTTCTGCGGGCTGGATTTGAGGCGAAACAGTGTGCCAGTTTCCTCGCCACCTCAATGTGCCAATGGCTGCGGCATTGGTGTGAAAAACAAGATGCGTGACAGAATGGACTTTGTATGTGCCGTGTGTCATAAAAATGGATTCTCTAGTCTGGAAAGGCTCAACAGGAAAACCAAACCCGTGTGCACTCAGGGCAGGTGTCTTAAGAGGTCCACACCCCTCAGGTTGTCTGCAAGTCAGGACTGTAGTGACAGTGAGGGCACCGTGTCTGACAGCGAGTTTGTGCGAAACAAGAAAGAACGCTCTACTGTCCTGGTCAGGAGGTACCTGAAGAACAACCAGAAAATTAAAAAGACTGTGTGCACCGGCACCAGAGCTATAGTGAGGACGCTACCCACCGGCTGCATCTCTGAGAGAGTCTGGGAGTCTGTTTGTGGGAAAACATGCCACCTGGGTGAGAGGCGCACGCATGAGGTGAGGGGATACAGCAGAGCGCTTCAGACCATCCAGCTGCAGGTTTCCAGGGCCCTTCTCATCTACCCAGGGGTCAAGTATGCAGAGGTAAGGTCAATTTCTCTTTTCACAAAAGCTCTGCTTGGTATGAATGCTTCCTTTATGAACTGATAGTTATTCGGGTGTTATGTTAAAGGTCTATGAATGTGCCTCTCTCACAGTTGGTGCCACAGTTCCTGCATTGAATGTTGGTGTTGTAGCTAGCTCATATATTTGAATTTCTTTGCTGTTTCAAGTGGGTTTTATCTCTAAACAAATAATTATGACTGAAGCCTGGATTCTTAGCTTCTTGGGCACTTGTATACAGATTAATAATCAATTTTTAAATAAATTTGTGGCTAAGTCTAAAACGAAATTACTGTTTGCTGTCTTTGCTTTGCTGTTTGCTTTTGAAACTTTTTTTCATCTTTATGGTCTGGTTGAATTCATTGAGAAATCGTAATTATAATGTGTAATTTTCTTATTTTATTCAATTAGTATATGATTCTATACACCGTAACTTACAAATGAGAAAAATCCCAAGCAATTTATTGTATGGGACTAAATGATATTTACAGTGCTGTAAGAATAAGCCACAGTGATGCATTTTTTCATGCTCATTTTCTGTGGTAATTGTAATAGTTCCAGTCTATTTAGCACTAGACAGCACTTAATTTTGCCTGTAATTTGATGAATTACCAATAGGAGGAAATCTTTCTTGCCAAGGAAATTCTTTTTCCTGGAGCTCACAAAGCTGAAGTCAGTGCATGATACAGACACAAAACTTTTCAGCTTGAGGTTTTTCTGACAGATAATTTAGTGGGCGACTGCTGTCTTTTCCAGCAGAACTTCAGATCTATTATGCAGCATATTATATCTGAGCTAAGGCAGACGTTTTACTAGTAGGCTTGTAAAAACCACTGCTTGTTGTGTTAAGGGTCGTTTCAGCGCTGTCTGGTTTCTCCCGCTGGCTGGGACAGTGGGACCCTCTGTTTCAGAGCGTACAGTGGTTCTCTCTACACATTAAGACTTTATTGCCCTGTTAAATGGGTTCACGGAGTTGGTGAGAGTAGAAATAAATTGTGTTGTAGTCATTGCTTGAGACAAAACAGTCATTGCATTCTTTTCTTCACATTTTTTAGTTTATCCACTGATTTGTTATTGGGGTTTTGTTTTGGACACATACATATCAACATCAGTGTGGTTTTGGATTGAACCATGGTGAAGAGTGGCCCAGCGTTATCTCAAATTGGATAGGTTAAAAATGGGAATAGTGGATGGAGAAAAAAAAGAGAAACTTGTATCTGTTCTGGTGGTTTGGCCTAATACAATTGCATCAAAATAAGTCTAATATAGAAAGTGCATATCAAATCCCTTAGTGAAGTGTTATTCAAATGGTGGACTGCGTTCCGGATCCGGACCACGTCTTGGTTCTACCCAGACCACGGGACATAATTGTGCCATTTTATCATTTTTACAGATTAAAGTGTGCAGTGCGTCAAAACAACGGCGCGGTTCACACCACAACCATTCAGGGTTGTTTGTGGTAATGATCTTCCAGATCTATATTTGTTTATCTAGAGCTAAAAGTGCTTATTCAATCCCTTTCCTCTCCATGCGAGTTGCTTCACTCTCTCCCTCGCTAAAGATATTCATATCCAGGTGGGAGAAATATTGACTTTTTGGGAACATTTTTCATAAAAATTCTTAGACATCACTGTGTTGGCTCTCTGGGCCCAAGATTTCAATCTTTGATGGCTATTTTGAGTTTTTAGTTGTTGTTTTTTTCTTCTTACTTTTACAATGTAATATGGCAGCCTCGATGGAAATGTATAACTGTTCCAAAAAAATATTGTCCGGAAAATTAGAGACCGGACTGAATTGAATATCCCTGCCTTTGGGTTTATTCTAGTGACATAGATACTGAGTGTGTCCTTTTGGTTTCTTTAAGCCATTATGATGATTTGCATAATTTAAGGTCTGCTTTATTGGGCCACACTTTCCATAATGCAGTCTTTAGTGTTGGCATGGTTATTTTATTGTCCAGATTTGAATATAAATTGGCATTTGTCCTTGAAACTTTGTATATTAATGCATGTTATAAGTAACTTTGTGAACTAATATAACAGAACATTATTATAGCAGTTTTCTCAAGTGTAATTTCTTAGAACTTAAAAAAAAAAGAAAAAAAAAACATTTTGTGTTAGGGGAAAAAATGCTTTTTGAAATGTATACTATCTTGCCCAATTCAAAAGTGCAACACCCAAGTTTCTATGATATTCTGGTTTCAATAATTTTTAGAAATGTAGTTTTTCCATACTGTCATCCTACTTAGAAATGACAAATTCCGACAATGTTATAATGATGATAATAGACATGTTGTGCAACTAATGATTAGTATATTTTTCCCGTTTTCTGGCTGCCACTAAGAGTAAGACTGACAGGAAATGTACTTTTGTTGCGTAAGCCTGTCGCCTCAGGTTAAATGAGTGGTATTTTCTTGCTAGCTTCATAGCTGCGTATTACGGCTGTCACTTTTGTGAAAAAAATGCATTTATGATTTAGGCTATTCAGAAATCTCAAATTATTTTACGTAATGATTCAATCCATTATAGACGGTTTAAAGTTTAAACTGACTCACTTACTAGGGCTGGGTATTGACACAAATTTCACAATTCGATTCTATTTAGATTCGCAAGCTTGCAATTCGATTTGATTCCGATTTTGATTCGATTCAATATTGATTATTTTGGATATCAGTTACAATAAATGGAGATTTTTCTCAAGGGAATCAAATCTCTTAACTAATGCTGCAAACTATGGGACTCTAGTTGTAGCCTACTAGGGTTCATTAGCCTAATATGAAGGTAATAATGAACTGTTTTGTAGCTATACAAACACTTAAATTACACTTTTATTTATTTTTATAATAAGAAGATTATATGAAAAACATTTAAATGGTGGCTGTCTTAAAAACTTGCCAGATTTATTCAAATAAGCATTAAATATGGAAAAACATTAAGATTATAATGCATATGTAATATGGTGTATTTAGCAAAATGCTCCTCTCTGTAGCTATTTTTTGTAGTTGACTAACGAGTTTATGTGGGTTTTCTGAGGTAAATATGACGATACATGACATTGATTACAAGCTGTTTAACTGACGTCTTTCCACAGTTGAAACGCTGATACGGATTTCGATAAGTTGTACTCTCTTTTAACACAGTTTCTTCAGTTTCACACTTAGGCTAGGCAGGCGTATAATTAAAATTGCAAATAAGGCTAGGCCTATTACAAATTATTGCAATCTTTGTAAAGGTCTCTCGGGTCTAGGTCTTTGTGTTCATCTGGATGATGAAGCTGCATATGCCCCCTCAGTTGTAGTGCTTCTGTGATATGGGAACTCACGATAGCACAGATTGTATACCTCTATGTCCTCCTTCATAGTTTGATCTACAGTCCAAAACCCAAAGTGCTTCAAAATCGAACTCCTCATGTTATTATGGGTTATCATTCATGTCGCATAGGTTGATCACCTTTGTCCTCCATTTTTTTGTCCTCCAACACCAGCAGCAAGCAATTGAAACTATAGGTGCATAAAATTAGTGGGAATTTTCTTTTTAGCTTTTGCAACGCCTACTGCACTTTCGGAATTCTTTATTTTCGGAATTCTTTTTCTGCTTGTTTGTGAGTTTTGGTACATCTATCTTTTTCATTTGTTTAATTAGTTTAAAATGAATAATGTACATATTTGGTTAAAATCGATTCCCGATTTTCGTTTTTGAAACTTGTGTTGGTTGGTCCGATCGATTGTGCAATCGATTTTTTCGAACGTAAAGTGACAGCCCTACTGCTTATCAGCAGTACACAAAATGCACCATCACAAAAAACACTGAATTATGACCAGTACCTGTTTGCTTCTGCCATGAGTCTTTAATTGAGCCGTTCCAATTCAGAAAGTCACTCAGAACTCGAAGTTCTGAAAACGAATTCAGATGTGTGATTGCTGGGGTTAACAATTCAGAACGTTTCCCATGGCATATTTGCCTGTCCTTAGGCTTTAAATGAAATAACAGACTTCTCCTGTTAATTAAGCTGGGCTTGTTCTTTTGTTGTGTTCTTAAGCTTTTACTGGTGTTTGCACACAGCCTCAGATGTTGACACTCTGTGCAAAGAGCTTCCCACTCAACATGTGTTTTAAAGGCAAGCCCTTACATGGCATCCAAGAGGCATCTGTTAATCGTCTCCTTTGTGATTATAGCAGCAGTAGGGAGGAGGAAGTGCAGAGTTGAAACTGTGACCTCCCCCGGCCTTGACCCCTGGTTTTGTTGTCTCAGTGGACACTGCAGAGGAGTCAAAAGGAGCTTATGAGATTGCAAGTAGGGGACATTAACCACAGTGCTGTTTGCGGTTCAGACAACAGCCATGAGATTGTACGTGACTTGTTCTCCTGTAGAAAGTTCTTATAATTTTAATAGTAAAAGACTGTATAAAATCCTACGGTTTAAACCTGTTACTTGGTTAACAAGAATAAGTTCCCTTAAAGGGATAGTTCACTTTGAAATTAATTTTTGATATGTTTTAGCTTACCTCAAGGGCATCCAAGATGTAGGTGTCTTTGTTTCCACATTATTTTAAATTTTGATATTTTTCGATCAAACCGTTGTTGTCTATCAGTCATACACTGGAGGCTAAGGGGGTCCACCAAAGAGCATGCACAGAGAAGTCAAAATTAAACATTATTTAATGACTCGTAAATGTAAGTACACATTGATGGCCTAAGACATGAAACGAGCGGTTTGTGTGAGAAAACAGAGTATTTATATCGTTTTTAATAGGGCTGGGTTATAAATATTGATTTCTCAATATTAATCGATTCTCATTTTTACGAACCGATATCGATTCTTAAATCTCAAGAATTGATTAGTCATCCTATTTCATTTGAATGAATGGGACATTGTATCGCGGCTGCGCGCATCCAAAAACTCACAATAATCTTTGTCCTTTGTTACTATTGATATGAAACAAAGTCTCAATTTTCAAATTACGTCCATTTTCTTTAGAAATTCAAAAACATAAATAGCGTTTTGGCGCTGTGGCGTGAGATCGCTCTGGTGCAGCTCAAGAGGAGCAGCAGCGCTGATCTCTCTTCCAGGTTAATAATAGCAGTCACAACACGAAATAAACATGAATGAGCATCTGAAAGTGTGAAAGACAACTTATCAAAATCCGTATCATGTCACATTGATTCGCTCAATCAGCGTTTCAGCCGTGGAAAGACGTCAGTTAAACAGCTTGTAATCAGTGTATCGTCATATTTACCTCAGAAAACCCACATGAACTCGTTAGTCAGCTAGAAAAAAATAACTCTAGAGAGGAGCATTTTGCTAAATATATACACCATATTACATATGCTTTATGATCTTAATGTTCTTTAATTTTTAATGCATATTTGAATAAATCTGGCAAGTTTTTATGACAGCCACCATTTAAATGTTTATATTTCATATAATCTTCTTATTATAAAAATAAATAAAAGTGTAATTTAAGTGTTTGTATAGCTACAAAACAGTTCATTATTACCTTCATATTAGGCTAATGAAGCCTAGTAGGCTACAACTAGACTCCCATAGTTTACAGCATTAGTTAAGTGATTTGATTCCCTTGAGAAAAATAGCCATTTATTGTAACTGATATCCAAAATAATCGAAATCGAATCGTAATCGAAATCGAATCGAATTGCAAGCTTGTGAATCGAAATCGAATCGAATTGTAAAATTTGTCTCAATACCCAGCCCTAGTTTTTACCTCATGCTACCACAGCGATGTCAAACTGATCGGGCGGTCTGCGCATGCTCTGGAAGTGATCGCTTGCGCGCCTACGTCACTCTTTCTTTATACAGAGTTTTGGAAGTTTTACCTTTCATTAAACATATTTAGATATAGAGGAAACCACAATGGAAGACGATTTCGGTATATCTAAATATGTTAGAAAAAGGTAAAACTTCCGAAAATCTCTGTGTAAATATTAAGTGACATACACACGCAAGCGATCACTTCCGGCGGAACTTTGAACATGATTCAGTTCGGTTCAGTTGGACATTGCACAACTGATTCATATCACTTGGACCTGAATGTGTTTACGCAAGGTAAAAACAATTTACTATTTTGGTAAAAACTACTACGGTACTACTACTGCACCGCCTAACTTCCCATGATCCAATCAATTCCCGAGGACGAAATCCAGTCCCTTCCCACTTTTTTTCGCTATAAGGGAAGAAAGGACTATCACAAGTTTCGTTTCATGCCGACTGATGTTTGGGTTGGTGTGAAAAGAGAGACTATGTTGAAAATGGAATTTACCACAGCCTTCTGTAGTATTAAAGGAAATGAGCCTAATAGCTGTTGCCTGACACACCACAGGAAGATAAACACTGCCTTATTAGCAACAGGGCCAGGGGTCTTCTAACAGACTAATGACCACACTGATAAGAGTACTGAAGAATGAAGAATAATAACATGTTAGAAAGTAACAGCATTAATTTGAACTTAATTTGTAAAGTACATAAACTGAAGTAAACAAAATAATACATGCAATCAAAGGAATCATAATGTTTCTTATTTGTTTCATTCTATTAATGTATAATTAATTAAAATGAAAATCAGTTTATGAATATATAAATACATCTGTATAAATCTAAAAGACTAAAATGCATCATATGTTTAATAGGGATTCAACTGAATTGGTTAATTATTTATTTTAACGCACAAAAATTCACAAAAATGCGGCAGACTCCCCAGTGCTTCATAATGGTGAGAGAGGACATTTTATGAAAATACATTTCCTTATTGCTTCACTCAGCTCAGTTTATTACTGGAAATAAACGTTACTGGAATTACTGGAGTTGTTGTTAGCGTCGCTACTTTACGTTTTCCAAATTTTAATTAATAAAATAAAAGGAAGATGATATGGTTAACAAACAAGTGGGGTGACACCTCAACACATTCCTTTCATTTTCGTAATGCTAACCAGCTTCACAGTTATTTCACTCATGGGCAGAGACCACCTATAGAGAGCCTCGCTATAAACAGCCCAAACCACATCATATCCTGATTCAGACCTTGAAGAGACTGGCAGGTTCTGATAAGACCAGTCCAACTCTCACTAGCACACTGCTGTCAGTGAGCATCTAAATGCCAAACAAAATACAGGACAAGGCTGGGGGGAGGGACACTGTGGCCATGATAGCGCACACAAAGTATGCCTTGTGTTTCTGAGAACTCAAGACACACAATGAGCCATTTTGAGGAGTTTACGCTTAATTCTCATCAACAAAAATCAAGGGTGCATAGCGGCGCACACTTCTGATACCACTTCTGAAAAAAAAGAAAAAAAGCTGTCCTGTCAATAGGGTTGTACGTTTTTGAAAGGTATACCTTTACGGTGCTAATATGGCAGCCTTTAGGGGTAAAAAAATGGTATATTTGATAGGATATCACACCAGTGACCACTTTTTTATTCCCTGAGAGCATAGCAAGGCTACAAGTTCAGATTTGGTGCTTCATTCAAAAAACCAAAAAAATTCTTGAAAACTTCTGCTAATCCCCCAGTTGGAAATGTTATCAGCAGATGCAGATCATCCAAATTATTGATTGCTGGTCTGGCAGGTGTAATGAAGTATCACTACTTTGAACTCCGAGCTGTTTCACTGATACAGTTCAAGGTTCAAAGTGATTTTGTGTTTGTGTTGGCTTACGTTCTTGAGTAATAACTCTTTTCTTGTTAAATGGAGTCTACTGAAACTGAAATGGACAGAACAGTCAACAGAGGAGCAGGTGCTTTTGAGAAGAGCTCTCACAGGAACATCCTGTTGGTGGGCTGTGCTCAAACTGTGACCTCATTCTTAATGTTTGATTACCTCTTATAGAAGTGGAATGGATTTCAGACTCACAATATACCTGAATTATACTGTTTGTGTTATAAATGTGTGGCTGAAAAGCTGCAGATGTCTACATGAATTAAAATCACTTAATAGAGTTTCTGAATTCATTGCACTATTATTTATGTACTTAATATTGTCATGATACTGGATATGATAATGATATCTTGAAAAATATCGATATTCGATACCACGGGGAAATCTGCCATATATACAACTATACAGATCATTTGTTATCTAAATTCTTTGAAAATTTGGGTAATTTGTTGTAATAATATTACTATGTATTACTGAATGTATTGACTATTTTAACAATGTCTTTAATAACAGATTTCTGGGCCGGCCAGTTTCGAACCCTTAGAAAGCCTATGGAGGAGTGATCCAGCTATCAGATTTAATAAAAAATATCGAAAGTCTTATGGGGTTGGAACAACCTGAGTAATTACTGGCACAATTTTCATTTTGGGATGAACTATCCCTTTAAGACCAGTAAGCCACACACACAAAAAAAAAAAAAAAATCAATTTAGTACTCGCGAGCTGTTTGAGATACGGCTTTATGCCAGAGACGGCCACTTGACTAAAATTATTTGCAATACAAGCAGTAGGCCAATTTAAGTGAGTGATAGGAGGCGGGTGTGTGTCAATTCCCTGTCGGAGATGGTGCAGATGATATTGGTAGAAAATGAGTATTGGAACAGTTTCAAATATTTCATTATCAATACATAACAAAATATCAATATTTTTGACAGCAGTAGTCCTTAAACAACATCCTTTCAGAAGCAGATAGTGACCTCTTTATCAAACATTCTGTTGGTAATGCCTCATCAATGTTTTTGAAAAGACTCAAATACTGTTCATCCCTATTTCCAAAAGGGTTTGAAAATGAAAAAGCCATCCAAAAAAAAAAAAAAAAAAAAAACTTGGTAAAAGACTTTCACAAATGCACAGGCAGAAAAGGAAAAGGCAAATAATTTTAAAGTTACATCCATTTTTGCCAACCAATTAGATTTCATTGAACTACCTGAAGGCAAATGAGTCACGTACAGTCTTTAATTCACACTAAACTAGAGGTAATCCACCTTTTTATCACACTTAACGCGTTTCCCTGTTTATGATGTTCCTGTTCTTGATTGTTTGAGGTTGTCCTATCTTACCTTCCTGGGTGTTTTGTCTTAACCTGTCATTTGTATATTGACCTCAGAGGACTGCTGGCAGTTGAGGGTGTTACTCTGGGAAGGTGTGGAGGACTGTTCTTTCTGTGATTCAGAGGAGTGAGGAATGTGCTTTGCAGGCTGCTTTCAGTCCCAGCTGGACCAACAGCCCAGATTTTAGGCTGCTGATACAGACTGTTGCTCCACTGAAAGACAATAGCGTGTCTTTTCAAGCTTTTGTCATGCCACATGCATAAATGGTATGCTGTCAAATCCGTTTTCATGTTTATTTGTTCAAAGGACAGTTGAAAGTGCCAAACATTAGCTACGCTTACAAGGACACCTTTTGTTTAAATAGGAATTCATTCCGATTGAAGAATCTGAACGCTGTGTTCCGAAAAACGCTACATAAAGTGATCTGGTTTATGTCTGCATTTATGCCACAATCTTAAAACTGTACAGTTTCCTGCTCTTGGCTCATTGCTTCTTTACCATACCTTCTTTTTTTTGTTTTATAAAAGCAGCAAGACTTAATATTTATTAGGAGACAACAAGCACGTGAAGCTTTGTGCCGTGCTGCTTAATTTATCAAGCAGTAAAAACAGCCCTTTCAGTACCTGAAACAATGAAGGCGTTTGAGTCTCAACTCAAGGTTCAGGCTTATTTGTTCATCAGCGACTAGTCAAGCCGACTCGACTTTCATCACATAAATGTCGACTTTGAAAAGTTGTTCAAGCCCTAGTGTCAAACACTAAATGATAGGACATAATATATCATTCTGCTGTAACATATTGAGTGTAATGGGCTAGGATTTATGAGCTCCTCCGACGTGCTGGGAAAATGGATGGAAAAAAGTTTGTCATGTTTGTTGTCATGTTCCCTGGAGGCTAAGGGATCCCAGCGGTGAACTCTGTGTGTGTGTCATGAAAAACAAACACTCAGAAAGGCCAAAGGCGCATGCTTCCTCCACTGCACGGGAGAGATCATTCCCTTTCACCAAACCTTGAACCTTTGTATTTCTTCTGATTCCCTGTGTAGAGTGACAGTATTGCCATAATGCCACATAAAACATATTGTGTTAAATAATCGTTTATATTCCATCAAGGCCCAACTTCGGTGCAAAATGAACCTTTGGTCTAATAAAACTTTGGTACCAAGTCAACCATTCTCCGTGATTTGTTTACATGATAATCGAATGTAAAGCTTTTATATCTAAAAACTGTTTAGCTTATAATGCTAGTATATAGGCGAGGGCATAGAGTAATGAAAAATAAAAATCCCTATTTAATACCACTAACAAGGCTCAAAATATCCCCACACTAACACAGTCACATAATAAGGGTCCATACATGCAAAATGAAGCATTGAGAACATTGTAAGAGTAGAGAACGTTTTTAAAAAGACTGTCCACTTCGCGTATACAGGGAGGAGCCATCTTTGGAAAACAGACTCGACCAGTCGAACCACAAACGACGTGCCAAGTGAGCTGAACTGGAACTTAGACGTGATTTGTACAGTCTGATGTTTTTTTTTCCCCACTCTGAAAAACAAGGCTGTACTTGTCTTGCAACTTTTTCTGTCCCAAAAATAAATTGGAGGTGGCGACCCATAGCGGAGGGACCAGATAGACAGTTATCCACTGAGAAAGTAAGTAAGTAATCCTTTATTGTTCAGCCTTGGCTGATAATTGGTCTTTGGTCTCGCGATTACATTCAAAAAAACAATTAACACACAATACATAATACATATATGATTAAAATAAGCACATTTCCTTCCTTTTATTCAAAAGACTTATTGCATTTGGTACGAAAGATTGTTTATATATTGCTTTAATAGCTTTTGGTGTTCTGTAACGACGACGTGATGGCCATAATTCAAATACATGATTCAAAGGGTGTGATGATGTATCTCTTGCTATAGTCAAAGCTTTCCTTTGAACAACAATTTGATGTAACTGTGCGACCGGTTTTTGTTTAGATCCTACAATTTTTCCATCAACTCTTGTAATTCTGTCTAATTTTACTTTATTCATAGCTCGTCCAAACCACACAGTTATATTATACCCTATAACACTCTCGGTCAAACTTACTGTATATACTCTTTGCAGAACATCCTGACTTAACCTTTGATTTGCTTTCTTATAAATCAGATTAATATTGTCAGAGAAATTCAGATTACAGTCAATCATAGTTCCAGATGCTTAAAAGTCTTAACAATTTCAACTTTTTGATCACATAACATTATTTCTGTTAGAGGCTCTGAATAATTTAAAACCAACTCTTTTGTTTTACTTACATTTATCAGTAACAAACTTGCCTCACACCATTTTTCTAATTCCAGAACCTTATCCTCATACTGAGAATGTACACAATCTTTCCATAAAAGTGCCACAAGTGCCATATCATCTGCATATTTGTATAATTCTTATGCTGTACTCTAATACCACTTGTATAAACAGAAAATAAAAGAGGTGACAGGACACATCCTTGGGGTGCCCCCGAATTTAAAAACATAATATCTGATTCAAACCCCCTAAAACAAACAAGTACACTAGACAAGTTATTTTTTAAATCGGTGCAATTATTGCGTGATTTTAGTTTGCATTGCCAGCTGTAAGTCTTGCTCATTGATCTGCATGAATGACTGAAAAAACTCTTGCCATTCCTTTCCCCAGACAGTGCAGACTTAAACAGATATAATTCATGCACTTCTATGTAATTACATTTCACAAACGTATTTTCCGATCGACCAGCTCACTTGGCATTGCGTTCGTGGTCCGACTGGTCGAGACTGGTTCGACTGATGGCTCCTCCCTGTATACACAAAGTGGACTGTCTTTATAAAGTATCTTCTTATTAAACGGTCTGTACTCTTACAACGTTCTCAATGCATCGGTTTGCATGTAGTGACCCTCATTATGTTACTGTGTTAGTGTGGGGCTATTTTGAGCCTTGTTAGTGGTATTAACTAGCCATTTCCCATACCTAGCGTTATACGCTAAACAGTTTTTAACACTCTTTACTTTCGATTATCATGAAAACAAATCTCAAAGAACGACTGACTAGGCACCAATGTGTTATTAGACCAAAGGTTCATTTTGTGCCAGAGTTGTCCTTTAACATTAAGATTGTTTCTGTTGTCAAAAATAAGTTATCGCCGTCATTTGATCTATAATGATATAAAATATACGAAAAGCAACACATATTTTTTGTTATTTTGACCAGTTGGTTTAAAGATTGGTTTAATTGTCATGAAAATAATGTCTTGTATAAGGGACAAAATTAGGTTTTATTTTCTTTGCAAAATGATACTCTCAACTTTAGGGTAAAATCTACTGTCCTAATTCACAGTTCCTTTAGAGATATCAGGTAATGTTTTATTTCTCAGTAAACATAAGCGGTTTATTCATGTTTATCACCTTTCTGATCTATTGCATTCAACAGATTGAATCTTTTTAATGTGGTTGCTGATTTCTGCCCCCTGGTGTGCAGCTTTTGGTAACATGCATCCTAAAAAGCTCAATTATGTGTGGTATTTGGGGAAAAAATGTATTGGTTGCAAGCAACATCTAGTCTCTGTACTCGGATGCATCCGGTAGAGTGTCAAAGCAGTGTTGTTTCTCAGCATTCCTGTCATGTACATGACAACACTTGTCACAACATAGTCAGTGTGTTCTGAAACATGTTCTCCAGTCACACCATATAAGTAAAAATTCTGGACACACTTACTCATTCTTTATAATTCTCCTCATTAATATAGTGAAGTCATTAAAATATGAAACAACAGGGAAAGTTAAAATATGAAACAACAGGGAAACAAAAGGGAAGGTGTATATCTATCTATATATATCTACAGTGCCCTCCACAATTATTGGCACCCCTGTTTAAGATGTGGTTGAGGACTTTTAAAAATTCTCCCTTTTTTTTAAACAACATAGAACCCAAATGCAAAAAAAGAGAAAAATCCAACCTTTTATTCAAGTACATTTACTTTGGTGGTAAAAAAAATGTAAAAATTTAGAAAAATAAAAACTTCAAATCCTGTGTCCCACAATTATTGGCACCCCTAACAATTCCGCTGAAAAATGTAATTGATTTTTAAAAAAATATATATTTTCTGTAGTTGCTAATGTTGGTCAGGATATCTAGGAACTTTTAATTAGTAATTCATGACTTCCTATTTCCCTGGGGTATAAATATGACATGACACAGAGGCCTAATTCTCTTACCCATTTGTCAACATGGCAAAGACAAGAGAACACACCATTCAAGTAAGGCAGATGTGTGATGACCTTTATAAGTCAGGCAATGGCTACAAGAAAATAGCCACTCACCTTATATTGCCCATATCTAAAGTTAGAGGAATCATTAAGAAGTTTAAAACAACAGGAACAGTGACAAACAAGGCTGAAAGAGGTCCCAAGTTTATCTTGCCACAACGCACTGTGAGGAGGATGCTAAGAAAAGTAAAAAAAGTCCTAAGCTCACTGTCACAGAATTGCATCAAATAGTGGCATCTTGGGGTCACAAAATCTCCAAAACAACCATCAGACGCTCTCTACATGCCAACAAGATGTTTGGGAGGCATGCTAGGAAAAAGCCTTTTCTCACTAACACTGACAAACGTAAACGTCTGGAGTTTGCCAAGCGGCACTGGGACTTCATCTGGGATCGTGTGCTTTGGTCGGATGAGACTAAGATTGAGCTTTTTGGCAACAAACACTCTAAGTGGATCTGGTGTAAAACAAAAGATGTGTATGCCGAAAAGTACCTCATGCCCACCGTGAAGTATGGTGGAGGATCTGTGATGCTGTGGGCCTGTTTCTCTTCCAAAGGCCCTGGGAACCTTGTTAGGGTGCATGGCATTATGAACGCTTTGAACTACCAGGACATTTGAAATAACCTGATGGCCTCTGCCAGAAAGCTGAAGATGGGTCGTCATTGGGTCTTTCAGCAGGATAATGATCCAAAACGTGTGGCAAAATCTACACAAAAATGGTTCAGTCACAAACTCAAGGTCCTCCCATGGCCATCTCAGTCCCCAGACCTCAATCCAATCGAAAACCTGTGGGGTGAGCTAAAGAGGAGAGTGCACAAGAGAGGGCCCAGGATACTGGATGATCTAGAAAGATTTTGCAAAGAAGAATGGTCAAAGATCCCTCTCTCTGTGTTCTTCAATCTTGTGAAATGTTATAGGAGGAGATTAAGTGCTGTCTTGTTGGCAAAAGGGGGTTGTACAAAGTATTAACATCAGGGGTGCCAATAATTGTGGGACACATGATTTGAAGTTTTTATTTTTTTAAATTTTAAATTTTTTTTTTACCACCAAAGTAATGTACTTAAATAAAAGGTTAGATTTTTCTCTTTTTTTGCATTTGGATTATATGTTGTTTAAAAAAAGGGAGAATTTTTAAAAGTCCTCGACCACATCTTAAACAGGGGTGCCAATAATTGTGGAGGGCACTGTATATCTATATATATTGCATCTCTTGTTATGCTATGTTATTGGCAAATATTGGATTCAATCTTTTATCTGTTTTGCTTTCAGTAAGAACTGGTTTCATATTTCTTTTGTGAACTGATTGATCATAGACCTCATTGATCTGAGCTTATGCACCTCAGTTTTTTAATGGAATAAGCTTGTGACCTTTTTTTCACACATTTTTTGTAATTCACACAAAATATTAATATCCAACACACATTCACATGAGCACCACAATGCATGTATGGTGTGTTGACGAGTGCAGATGTTAATATTTTGCAAACAAAGCTTGCGATGCTTTATAAAATTTATTAAACTTGAAATTTGAACCACATGGATTATGCTACTTGAACAATATCTTTACTGGGGCTTGAAATTGGTTATTATGTAGACTGTCAATGGAGGGACAAAAAGCTCTCATTATTAGTTAAACAAATATCTTAATTTGTGTTCCGAAGTCTTACAGGATTGGAATGACTTGAGGGTGAATAATTAATGACAATTTTTTGGGGGGTTAATTATCCCTTTTGATCTGATGTGTGTGTGAACATATTCTTAAAGGGATACTCCACTTTTTTGGAAGTAGGCTCATTTTACAACTCCCCCAGAGTTAAACAGTTGTGTTGTATCGTTTTCAAATGTATTCAGCCAATTTTTTTTGATATTTAGAAGAATATCAGTAACCAGACAGTTCCTGGTCTCATTGACTTCCATAGTATATATTTTTCTATGGAAGTCAATGAGACCAGAAACTGTCTGGTTACTGATATTCTTCTAAATATCAGAATATTGGCTGAATGGATTTGAAAATGGTAAAACCCAATTGTTTAACTCTGGGGGAGTGGTAAAATGAGCCTATTTCTGAAAAAAATGAAGTATCCCTTTAACATTCACTCAGCCAACTTGTTTTCTGTTGACGGAGTTCATATGTATGCTGGAAAGTCAATAGCCGCTCCAACATAAATATTTTTTTTTTTTAGTTTTAGAAAAAAATTCATCACTAGAATAAATCAGTCCACTGTGTTTGCTGAATCTAAACTGTTGGTTGTAGATCACCAGTCTCTGTGTGTTTGGCCCTGCAGTGAACTGTACCACTTGGAGGCAGTGTTACACAACTTCAGTAACTGGCAGTTCTGTGAACCTCGCTCTATAGGGAATGGAGAGAATATTCCAGTTCTTTCTGCTCTGTTCATGTATTGAGACATCTACCACTTGAAAAAAAAAAAAACCTGCTGTTACTTAGGAAATCATGGTTGCCATGGTTTGCCTTACATTTCATTCTTGTCCCCCTGAAGGACTTCAGAGTACAACTTGACTTCCTTTTGCTGATGAGCTGTAACTAACTACCATGTTAACTAATCACACCGTCATTAAGAACGTCATGTGGCTGCTTCTCCTTTTAAAATTTGTATTAAAGAGGTGATGAACTGAGAAATCAAATTTTCCTTGAGCTTTTGACATCTAAGAGGTCATCATATAAGAATATCCTGTAAGTTTCTGAACTGAAAACGTCCTTGTTAGTCCAATAAAAGCTTTTATTGACACCAGCCTCAGCAAACGACTCGTTTTTCAAAGTGGGGAACTATGACGTATAAACACCACCCCCGCAGAAGAAGATCAACGCCTACTTCAACACGGCCCGTTTAGCCCCGCCCACCGATTCGCGCATTACACACATAGCTAAATAACATAGGCCTGCCGGATCGAGAGAAACTCATTATAATATGCGAAACTGTTATCCACTCACAGCAGTGGGCGTTTACGTCTTCAATGCGAGACGCCCACAAAAACAGAGCGTTTTTGAGGTGGGCTCAAAACTAGGGTAGAAAATAGCCTATGACTTATTCATTTTGATGTTTTTAATGTAAAAACCAAGCGAACGTCATAAGTTGACCTCAGACAACAACATAAAAAATTTTTAAAAGCCAGTTCTTGACCCCTTTAATGCCATGTATTCAACAGAAATTCAATTTTATGCTGTGGTCTCTTTTCATCTCTGCTCAATTTGTAATTTGCTGTCTTTCGAGGATATTCACTTGAGGTCTCTGCTTGGTTGATATAGCAACAGCAAGGAGCGTTTGTTAATGACAGGTATCAGGCAAGAATCCCTGGATGAAACACGCACATCCAGTTCACAAATAAGAATATTAGTCTATAGAATGAAGGGTTGAGCTGCCCGATAATTTACTGGCACATAAGAGATAAATAAATGTAATGTTGTCATGCACTCATTTATAATTGAAAAAAGCTATTTAAAAGTTACAAATGATTATGACTATTGTCAGATTAAATTGAAAATTACTATAATAAAACAAATAAAATAATTATTCAAATAAATAATAAATGAAACCATTAAATAAAGAATTTGTATAGCGCTTTTCACAATACATATTGCTTCAAAGCAGCTTGACAGAAAGTGCTTTTCAGAAATGTGAAAAACACAGTAATACAACATTAATACAATTATAATATAATTAATACAACAAAATCTTGTATTAATTTAGGTCACATATTATAAGTCCAATAAAAGCTTTTATTGACACCAGCCTCTGCAAACGACTCGTTTTTCAAAGTGGGGAACTATGACGTCAAAGAGGTTAAAGAACGGTGATGTGCCGTCTATATTAGATCTGACAGGAATTGTGCAACACACGGACTCTGGGTCGAACATGTATGGGTCGAACAAATCAGTCCGGTTGCCATTTTACAACATTGGACGTTTTCAAAACAATTTCCCCTACGTGCATCGATGGGTGAGTTGAAACTCATTATAATATGCAAAACTGTTATCCACTCACAGCAGTAGGCGTTTACTTCCAAGTCTTCAGTGCGAGACGCCCATAAAAACTTAGCGTTTTTCAGTTAGGTTCAAAACTAGGGTAGTAAATAGCCTTTTACTTATTCATTCCCAGGTGAAAAAGACGTTGTATTAAATGTATTAAAAATATATTTGAAATACAAATAGTGTGTTTATAATACATTTGTATTTACAACATGCTTATTTAAAGTGTACTAAAAATGTATTTTATTGCATTTTAGTATATTTCTAAAAAGTATACTAGAAGTACATTGGTAATAAATATATATTTAATTACACTTTTAAGAAATATACTATAGAAAAGCATACTTTTAATGTATTTATAAAAAGTATATTAGTAATATATTGGTAATAAATGTATGCTTTATTATATTTTTAATAAATATACTAATGATAATTATACTTTAAATGTATTTCTAAAAAGTATATTAGAAGTACATTGGTAATAAATATATGTTTAAATACACTTTTAAGAAATATACTATAGAAAAGCATACTTTTAATGTATTTATAAAAAGTATATTAGTAATATATTGGTAATAAATGTATGCTTTATTATATTTTTAATAAATATGCTAATGATAATTATACTTTAAATGTATTTCTAAAAAGTATATTAGAAGTACATTGGTAATAAATATATGTTTAAATACACTTTTAAGAAATACACTATAGAAAAGCATACTTTTAATGTATTTCTAAAAAAGTATATTATTAGTACATTGGTAATAAATGTGTGCTTAATTATATTTTTAATAAATATGCTAATGACAATCATGCTTTAAATATGTTTCTAAAAAGTGTACTAGAAGTACATTGGTATTTAATTACATTTTTAAGAAATATGCTAAATACAAACATATTTTAATTATATTTAAAAATGTTTTACTAGAAACGCAATGCTAATAAATATACACTTAATTACACTTTTAGAAATATGCTAAAAACAAACAGTTTTAGTGAAGTTTTAGTGTATTTACAGAAAGCATACTTGTTGCTAAATTAAAGTATTTTTTGTGTTCACTTCAAGTTTAAAAATTCAAGTCCCTTTAATTCCCTTCCTAACATGAAGGCAATTAAACATGTATCGAAATTAATTGTATATTTCTACAAAGACTAGAAGTAGCACTTTAATTATAAATATGTGCTCAGTTAAGCTTTTAAGAAATATACCAAAAACTAACACACTTTTTGTAATACTACCAACACTTAACTCAATGCATATGTATTTCACACTTTATATTATGTGTTTTAGGTTTAACTTTTTTAAATTAATTTGTTATAATTATGAAAAGCACTAAAATTTGACTAACAAGTAATGCACTTCTATACTTCTGCATTAATTAATCAAATAGTCTTTTCCACAAAACAAGTGAATACCAGTACTTGCACACATCAACATAAAAGATCAGGTGTACATACTAGAAAAACAAAATAAATTTCTTAAAGCTTGACTCTTACATTTGTTTAGCCAAAATTAATTAAAAAAAACTTGTTAATAAGCATGTTAGGTTTATATAAACAGAGTTGTTTCTTTTTTTGTGGATGTTAGTTAATATTTCCAGTTGCATTCATTTGGACCAATCAGAGCCAATCTTTTCAAAACAAGCTTGCCGGCAATTGTCCAATCACACACTGCCATTTGAACTTACATGTTGGGCGGGGCGCAGACAGCGGATACTGACTGTCTGTGGTATCCCATTATAGCTTCGGATATTTCAACAGAAATCATGTATTTTCCAAATTTTGCTTTGTTATTTCACTGACTCGGACCTAGTGAATGTGGATAGTACCGATCTAATATTGAGAGAACACACGAGCAGATTACCAGGTCGTCAGCTCCCGCGAACAATTAGCAGTGAAGAGGACAACGAAGAGCTGCGCCGCCACGACATGGACAGAGCAAGATACTGCCAGAAAAGATCTTACTTCTTGGTGGTAAGTTTATTAGTTTAAGTGATTAGTATAATTGGCTTTATTCTCACTTTGGGTTTAGAAAATATTTTCAGAAGTTGATGTCGATGTTCTGTGGATTACTGGCGTTTCTGTTGATTTGACACTAAAGCGAGTTAATCCATTGACGTCTATCAACTTAATTGTTATAGATCTAGACAGTGACATAATACAACTATAAAAACATTGCACACTGTGTTTGCAGAAAAAAGGTTATTAATGGTGATTAACCGACAGGCTTGATTGTCCCTAAGTAACTTCTTGTGTTTTAAATATTATAATATATTTTAAGCTCTAATAAAACTTTCACATCTGTGATATTTAATTCATAGTAAAATCTAATTAATTATTAGTAGGCTGTCAGTTTTCATGTCAATTCGATAAATAAATTAAGTTGTAATCACCAACTATAAGCTTTCACAAAACCAATTATTAAATATCTTGCACTGAGAAATTAAAATGATGTTAAATAATGAAATGAGAGATTTTATATTTAATATTTAGCCTAGCCAAGGAATTTGCACATTGCAAAGACATTTTTTTTTATTAAACCCAACCGTGAGTAGATGAGGTCAAGTCGAGTAAGTAGTAGTTGATCCTCTTGATTTGTAACTTTTTGTTGGTGAAAAACAACAAAAAAAAGGCAATAGTGTGTCATGTAGCAGCTAAGTAGCTAAGTGACCTATATATATTAACACGTATTTGAAAAATGAATATGTATTTTGCCTGATTATGCATTGAATTATGCAATCACATAATCGTGTTTTTCTCGAGGGACTGATTTATATGATTTTATGAGTGGTATTCAGCTTTTTTACATTTAATCAAGGCGTTATCAGCTGTCACCAACTTGTAACTTTCAATAGAAAGTTCTGTCTTTATTAATAATGAATAATTACTTTAATAATAGGGTGGAAGTTACAGTAATGGTTCATTAAATATGTTTCACCATTTAAACAAAATACAAATTATATATGAAGAACACAAACTAGTGTTTTTTCTGCCCTAACTTTGTATAACATGCAACTTTATTTTTTCTTATAGAGCTTCCAGGGATATTAGCATCTCTCAAAGAGGCCCTGGAGTCCATGAAACGAGGTTCATTCAGCTCAAGCCCAAGATCATCTGAGCTGTGTCTTCCTGAAACCTCAGAAATGGTTAGAAAATTCTTTATGATAAAGAAAAATCCTATTTGTTATAATAATTATATCTGACTTTTTGTGCATTAAGTGTTCTGAATTAAGTAACAAAGTGACAGCTTTTTATTAGAATTATAAATGAACAAGTTTATACTAATGCTTGTTTTTTTTTATTCTTGCCAGATTTCCCTCGGTGTTTCTGATGTCCCCAAAAGAGTCTATGGCAGACTGAACAAGTCACGAACTTCTCTTTTTACTCAAGATTTGGCCACTTTACTTTTTGCTATTGTATTTCACTTTGTTTGACTTAAAGGATTAGTTCACTTTAAAAAAAAAAAAAAAAACCTTTAGCTGATAGCTTACTCACCCCCATGCCAAGATATCCATGTCATTCTTTCTTCAGTTGAAAAGAAATTAAGGTTTTTGATGAAAACATTTCAGGATTTTCTCCATATAATGGACTTCATTGGGGACCAAACGGTTCAAGGTCCAAAAGACAGTTTCTGTGCAAACTGTTCAAAGGGCTTTAAACGATTCCAGACGATGAATAAGGGTCTTATCAAGCGAAACGATCGGTCATTTAAAAAAAAAAAAACCCACAAGTTTAAGTTTTATAAGCTCAAATGGTCGCCTTGCTCTGTATGCATGTTCATGATTTTCCTATTTGAACTCGTTCATCAAAATTAACAAATATTTTTCCGAGTCATTAGGTTCATTCAATGAACGAAATGAATGAATTGACTCGAAAAAAGATTTGTCAGGGCTGCCAACTCTCAAGCATTCAGCACGAGACTCTCGCAATTGAGCCAATTCTCATGCTTTCACGACAAATTGACTGTTAGCCATTGGACCTTGAACCGTTTGGTTCCCAGTGAAGTCCATTATATGGAGAAAATCCTGGAATGTTTTCATCAAAAACCTTAATTTCTTTTCGACTGAAGAAAGAAAGACATGGACATCTTGGAAGACATGGGGGTGAGTAAATTATCACCAAAAGTTTTTTCAAAAGTGAACTACTCCTTTCAGTTAGTTTATTTATTTATTTATTTTTGTTCTGTTTAATACCTCTGCAAATCAATGCATTTTATGTTAATGTATTTTGTTTAGTTTTCATAATGCTTTACTGATGTAGTGCATTAAAGTTTATCTTTCAAAGAGTGTTTGTGTGTTTTGTAGAAATATTTTTTTTATTGGGTTTTGTTGAATTCAAATGTTTAAATGTATTTTTAATACATTAAAATATATTATTTTTATATTAAATGGTTTTTGGAAAAATATATTTTTAATATGTTAATAGTGGGTCCAATAGTGTTCTACTAATACATTATTAATAAGCTGAAATTATATTTAAAATATACTCAGAACGCATTAATGTGAAGCTAAAAATATACTAATGCTGTATTTCTAAAGTCGATTTAAAGTGTATTAAAATACACTTTAAATAAGTGCTATTATATTACATTAAATGTACTTAAAATGGTTCCATTTTAGCACAATTTAGTATAATAAAATATATTACTATTACCTTAAAATTGAACTTAAATACATATTAAAATACACTTAATATACTTGAAGTTGTTTCAATTTAGCACATTTAATACATATTTAATACGGTACATTTAAAATACATTAAGTATATCAAAATAAGTACAATTTAAATATATTTCCTTTTCACCTGGGTTTTGATGTTTTTGAATGCCAAAACCAAGCGAACGTCATAAGTTGACCTCAGACAACAATATAATTAAATTTAAAAAGCCAGTTCATGACCCCTGTAAACTGGGACCGCGAGTCTGAGCCTATTCAAGGCTATTCCAGAGTTTAGGAGCTAAATGAGCTAGAACTCCCTCCCTCCTTTAGTGGACTTACTGTAGATATCCTAGGAATGACCAGAAGCCTTGAATTTAGTGATCTTTAAAAACGTGATGGATTATTGGGTGATAGAAGGTCCATTAAATACACAGGTGCTAGACCATTTAGAGCTTTATAGGTCAGTACAGTAGTAATATTTTGTAATTGATACAGAATTTAATAGGTAACCAGTGTAGAGATGATGACAGTGTATAGAAACTGGTGTTATATGATCATATTTTCTTGACCTAGTAAGAACTCAAGCTACAGTTAGTGCAAAATGCAGCTGCTAGTTTATTAAGGATGTAGGACAACCAGCTAATAAAGCAGTACACTAATCTATCGTGGCGTATCTAATCTAAGCGGTTCCGGGTGGAGAGGGGCGGAGTGGTTCTTGCTCTGGTCCTGGCTCATGTCTTTCACTGTGGGATCATCCAGGGTCCATGGTGTCGTGTCAGTGCCGGAGTGAATGAAGCCAAGGATGATAGCGCCCTGGGTACTTGCGTCCTGTGCAGAGAAACACACGGAGTAGACAAGGTCAGAGTCAAAAAGTTACTAACCAGTAACCACTGACTTGTGAGCATCGGTGCGTGATGTTTCAAGCGCTGATCGCCGATCTCGCAGCTTGGCTTTCCTCTCTAGTAGATCAAGGATCTGCTTCTCCACGGACTCAAGCTCTAGCTGTACTGAATGCAGCTCTAATGTGTCCTCACCTGGACTCAGTGGTAACGTTAGACACACATCCGATATGTTCGCCATCATAACAGATGAACAGTAAATTATTAGTGATACTACCAATATCACTACTAATTTAGGACTGAAATCCTGGATAGAACCCGTATCCTTTCAGTGAAAGGGGTGTAAATGAAACGATCGATAGGCCACGCGTGCAATGCTAGCGGGCTTAAGGCTAGTAGCGGAAATTTGGAAAGTTGGATAGGAGTAGCGATATAAGCAATCCGATTGTAGTATCGAAGATAAGGTCACATGCTGTAAAAATAGAAAGTGCTTGTTTATAAATTAGTGGTAAAGAAGAAAATCAAGGATATATGAATCAATTCGACTGAGCTCAAAAACACAAACCGCATACACAGAGAACACCAAAAAAACAGAACAAATAAAAAAAAATTATGCAAACCTTGCTCTAAAAGCATGTAATAATATAAAAGCATGTGTGAGAAAGCAAAATAATAGATAATGACTTTTACAGCCTGAATAGCTGAAAGCACTGCATTTGTACTCTCGTTAGTTTATTTGTTATATATTATAACACATTTTTGTATGAAAAATTGCTGTATCGTTATATATTCGTCACAGTTGGCTTCAACACTTGGGTATTGAATTGTGTCAGTACAGCTAATACTGTAGAAACAATGCTTCATTACATCTCTTTCTTTATTTTTGAGCCACTTTATTTTTGTACCTTTCGCAACCTCCCTTATAAGACTACTGTGAGTTTATGTGGGAAGCTAAGGTGCTAATTTAAAATGTCTTTGAATATATTCAGTCATCATCTTTGTTTGTTTGCTCTTGTTTTGAAGTGTTCTGGAGTGCATCGTTGTTTCACAACTTCTCATTTGACTGCTGTGTTTGTAACATTCATGAGTTTACAGGCAAGATCTGATTATATGCTTTACGATGTGCCTTAAGAATGACTGCAGGGTTAGAAGTCACTTCAGCAAGAGCTGTCTGCCAAGCAAATAAACAGGAATGTAAATATGAAGTCAGTACAGTTCTCATTTGTCACCGGGATACAGTCTGCTTAAAGACGTTTCTCTTGTGTATGATTGTATCTGTTTCATTACCTCTATAACCGCAGCCCATTTGCCTCATATCCAAATAAGGGGAGCTGAACCTGACCCAAGACATGATCCCTTCGGTCTTACTTAAACTGTCACTGGCTCTCTCTCTCTCTCTCTCTCTCTCTCTCTCTCTCTCTCTCTTGCTCTTCCTTTGGCATCTGTAGTACATCAGGGAGAATGTAAAGACACTACCCATTATTTGGGAACAAGGTTGACGATGGATCATGGCATGAATGGGAATTTTGCGCACAGTAAGTTGATCAAGGTTTTTTTCTTCTTGCATGCTCTCACTAGTATGGACTTTTGTTTTAAATGTCTAGTTTAGAGTTAAGTAGTTGAGCTTTGCACTTAGTTCTGCTTGCGTTTTGTTATATTGCACGTTAGTAACATGATCTTTCTGTCGTGAGGGTGCAAAACAGTGTTTAGAGTGAAAGTTTCAGTGTGACATCATGAGAAACAGGATGAGATAACAGCATCCCGCAGAGAACCTCGTTTCTTTCTAATAAGTTCCAGATTTACTCTGTCACAGTGTGCGCTTGTAGCTTTACATTACTGGAGGAAAGTCAGATATTCGCTACTCTTAACCCTTTAACCCAAAGCCCTTTTAATGTCTCAAAAAACATACTTAACATTTGAAGCAATGGATTGATGTTACAAGACTTTTCCTAATCTTACGATAGCAGCTTATAAGCAAAATGTCAAGTTGATAACATTAATCACACTTCTGTAAAAACCGTTACATTACCGGTACTTGGTGTCTCAAAAGAAAAGCTTTAAAACAACTATAACTGTTCTCATTTAAATTTGTTTATTTTTTCCTACAGTGTGTTTCAGTATTGTATAACATTTCTTGTGCATGTGTGTGACTTAATTTGTGGAAAAGAGGCATGTAACTGTAAGAACATATTTCGACAGGGCTTGAATGGGTCAGAGGATCATACTAATATTTAAAGGGAAAATAAGAGGGATAGGGATAGTTTAGAAATGATAGATTAAAATTTAATCACCCTCATGTTGTACCAAACTTGTATTACTTTTTCTTCTGTTGAACATAATACATTTTGAGAAATGCCTCTGCACTTTTTAGTTCAAGCCAATGGGCTTCAATGTTGTTTGGTTCCCGGTATTTTTCTAAATATTTCTCAAGATTTTTTATATTTACCAAACTGTATATGTACAGGAGACAACTTGAAGAAATGTAAGTTGTTATATTTCAAGTTAGTCAGGTCAGTGAAATGTAAAACTGGTCAGCTTCTTGGATGCATTGAATATTTTTGCATTTAGGTCAAAATGATAAAAGTAGATGAACATACGATTGAATAAAATTGCAAAAAGGCAACAAGTAGTTAAATGTACAGAGATTGGCAAAAAAAAAAGTATGTTATGAGGGAGTATAACAGATTATTAACACATTTTTATGTTCCGTAGCAGAAAGTCAGTCATAAAGGTGTGGAATGACATTAGGGTGAGTAAATGATGACCAAATTGTCATTTTCGGGTGAACTATCCCTTCAGTCTCAACAGACTTGGACTGGAGTATAAACATACTGTACAAATAGTGTGCGATCTCTGGCTCTCTCTTTTAGCGTTCCCCTTATGCGTAGATTTTGCATACACGTGCTGAAAGCCCACAGCCAAACACACAAATGCACAGGCCAGGGAATTGTGATAAGCGATCGTAGAGTGCGTCTTGGGGTTTGTTGAGACGGCAACATGTGAAATTCAACAGGAGATTATGAAGCGGTCGGCCCCACCTCTCTCTGCCGTGTGCCAGAACAGCACCGAGTCCTCCAAAGACATCAGAGTCACTGAACGCTCTTCAACGGCCTGAACCTGCCTCCAGGCTTACAGCAGCCCTGCGGCCACATCCACACTAAATCTCACATGTGACTCTTACACAAGAAAAGCTGCTGTGAACCTAGTTTTTAGGGGGCCAGGGATCAATGGAAGGTTCTGAGGTGGATTTGCAAGGAGTTCTGTGAGTAACTTGAAGGTTTTGTCCTTTTTCTGCATGATATTAAATGTTAAACGTTGCATATTTTGGCAGAAAACACAACTTTAAAATGTCTTCTCAGTCCGTTTATTATTAACCGTAGGCTGAATCTGAATGTGACATGGATTGTTTAAGGATCGCTATTGAAATGTGAAAATCAGTTAACAAATCTGCAAGATTTTCTCTTTCCATGAGTCTTGAGTTGCCAAAGAAGCTTGAGATTTGAATAGGTTCACTCTGAGTGACGGAGACTATCAGCAATCATTGTTAAGTGTTCAGTTTGCTGAGCAGATTTAGAGTCCCCATGTGGTTCAGTTGAATTGTGGGAACTGGTCCCTGTATTGTCACGCAGTGGTGCTGGTCGTAGCCGTTCACTCTCTATTTGTTTGTCTGTGACAATAATGGAGCATTTTTTGGTGTCTTAAGGGTGTCAGACATAAGCAGCTCTTGTGTGGTGGCCATTGTTTCTCAAGTGTTGGACGGTCCATTCCCAGCATTTCCCTTTCAAGGTTAAGAACTGAAAATCGAATATTTATTGCTCACATCAGATGGGTGTAAAAAATTTAATTTTGCTTAAATGCTCATTTCATTAAAGTATTTTATAGCATAAAATTAAACGCACATGAGAAGTATAGTTTTACCTTCTTGACTGTAACAATTAAAATCAATCAATCAATCAATCAATCAATCAATCAATAGTATGAAAATATAGGCATAATTACATTTTGTTACACACTTAATGTACTTAATTAGTTTAATACTTAATTACATATTGTTTCATTTATGTATATCTGACAAATATTCATTACATTAACTTTATTAGATTGTTAAATCTGTGTAAAAAAATGTAGTGTCACGATTCTCCAAATCCTCGTTTTGATTACATTTTCGAATCTAAGGTCATGGTTCGATTTCATTCTCGATTTGTATCAATCGGCCAATCAGGATGCTCTCTGTCTTCATGAGGCACACACGCAAGGTCTCTCGCTCTCTCCCTCTCTGTCGTGCGTACAATATGGTTTGGAGCACAGTTTTTTCTGTCTCGGCATACACGCTCGCTCTTGCTCGCTCACTCTAGATTCTGGGAGATTTTAACTAATTTGCATGCATCAGAGACCCCCTATCAATATTGGGATGTCTGCAAACTGTGGCTTTTTTGAAGCGCGAACGTTGTCAACATAACTCACTGGAAATCCAAAGAACTTCTACACCTGCAACTTCAATGAAAGAGGAGAGGGTTCAAGTTCTGTCGATGGGTCTCCTGCATCTGCAGTTGCCTTGCTATCTTTTGAATGGCTGTAGCTTAGTTAGAAGAGGTTGACCATAGACTCGCAGCACTTCAACTCGTATGTTTTTTTCCGCTTGGCAAGCTGAACGGACGTGACTTTGGGGCGTGGCAGCATCGACGATTCCATTTTTTAATTGTGAATTAATTTCGATTTAAAATCGAAATCATGACACCCTTATTAGCAGTTCAGAGGATTAGCACCTCCAATGACCAATTGTTAAAATTTCAGGCTTTATATTGTACTCTTTTGTGGAAAATAACCCCTCTCACCTAAATAATAACATAGCATGTAGGGCTGTCGCGATAACCGCAATATTGCAGTACCATGGCGTGGGGTACTGACAGGCCAACCGCAGAGGAATGCAAGTAAACGCAGCAACCGTGATATTCACGTGTTTTCTTTTTTCATTAGGCTACACCCTTCGTACCATGTGTATTAAATGTTAAATAAGTTAATAATAACAAGACTGTTTTAACATGATGATTTGTACAGAGGATTTGTGGATTTGGACTTAAGCCCAAACAGACAGTGAATGAGATCGACTGAACGTGTGCGATTACCTGCGTCTGTCTTTGAAGTCAAGTCATGTAACGATATATTCGTGAAAAGCTTGCCGTTCGCAAGGAAAGCGAAATATTATACCATTAATGGCATCAGTATTGGTCAGCATTACACAGTGCATGGAAGCCGTGGGGAGGAAAAAGCAGCGAGTCACGCATTGAATTAAAGCCATTGGTCTCTCAATTAAGTCAAGCAATGCTTCATCTTCATCTCTCAAGCATTGCTGGTCAGCTGAGCCTTGAACACCTTGTTTCATTACATCTATCATTTAAGGAATCAGCTTTTTTTGAACGTTTTCGTTGAATGAACGGTTTAATGACTCACTCAAAGACAGTCGGTTGGCATAGCAATGTAACTGCGCGCAGAGTGACAGTCTTTCAATGCGCAGAGACGCTGTTTATTTTCGGTTACTGAAAATGTTCTTGTTTTTGTTTATGCTGACCACATCGTAACACGTATTTATATAGCAACTAATAAATAAATAAATAAATGGTGGTAATACCGCATATTGCACTATTGAGCCACTCAAAATTACCGCAAGGGAAATTGCTTCACCGCGACTGCCCAAAAAGCAAGCCAATATTTGCCAAAAAAGGGTGGGTGACATCTACTGTTTTGACAAAATGGTGCTGCACAGAGTTCCTACCCTGTTGCACGCACAGTTGTTTCTGTCAAAATTAGCCATCAGGTGCATAGCACTCAGACAGGATCGCTGAGTGTGACAGCTGGAATCTCATGAATGAGACTGGACCATAAACAGTTACGTTTACAGGAGCAGAAATCTCTAAAACTGGAACTCTGCCACAAGCTCTTGAACTCACGTATCGGTCCAGTCATGTTGCCATAAGAGATTTTCCTCATAAGAAAACATTATTCCATACATACACTTCTCTTCATGCTTTCTGAGGCTGCTTTATTAGTAGGATATCAGATAGGGGGATATCATTTTTCCACTTTCGAGTGCTTGATAAATGCCATGGTCCTTATGCAAAAAAAAAAAACAGTGGCTCTCTCACAATAAGAAAATCTATATCAGCAACGATATTTGTGTTTCAGGCTATCCAAACAAAATTAATTTTTGTGTGATTGGCTGAAGCCAGCATTGTCTGGAAAAGAAGGCAATACTGGCGCGAATGCAAAATATTTAGTCAGTTCTGAAGAAGGCCAGACATCCATCCAGTGAGAGGGAGAGGGGGTCATATAAGACGAGATTGGGGATGGCTCTCTGCCTGGATGAAAGACCTGTCATGATGAAGTAATTTAAAGCTGTTTGTTCACTGGTCAGTCCTGCTTAAAAGCTTGCTTTCAGTCTTCCAAACAATAAAAAAGAACACCATAGTCTGCGCAACAACCAAACACAAAAACCGTTCGCAATGTAAGACCAGTTTGAAATATAAAGCCTCATTAGCATGACCAGATTCACACACATGCACACTAGACTTTCGGAGAGAGGTCTGTCTTTCTCATTTTCATTATTACTGTGCAATGGAATGATTCGAAGTCCCGTACAGTCCTCCAGTCCATACTATGGCCTGTTCTAGAAGTACTCAAACCTTATCAAAGAGATGCTGGCACAATTCTAACCTCAACAGATGATTGTTCTTGGCAGAATGTGTGTGTCACACATGATTAATGCATTGAGGAAGTTATTTGTATGTCTCTTAGGAATATGGCGAAGGCTGCTGTTGTATTGTTGCTTTTAACACAGTGAAGGCCATCGGTGGGGGCGAATGTGATGTTTTAGCTTAAACAATTACTGGATTTATTGGCAAGTTCACAAGTTCACCTTTTAAACTATGTTACTTTATAGTAAGCTTTCACTGCAGAGGCAATTTAAAGGTTATTGATATACTCACTGCAAAGCTCTTTCTCGTTGTTCACTTAGGGGTGAAAAGAAGTTCAAAATACCTCGGGAGCAAAAATAGTGTTGCGCATGAGCATTTTTTAAAAAAATTGGAGAGGGCGGGTCTAAAATCAGAAAGATCCTCCGCTATAGCTTTAAGGAAGCATCTGATCATAGTGGCATGGATGTTACCAAAGGTGTTTGCCAGCTGGAGCAGACTTTTCCAGGAAAGTTTGCTTTGACAAACTGTTTTGATTTTTCTATATACATACGTACACATAAAATTGTACAAAGGTCAATTAAATTGCGACATACACAAAATTGTTTTAGATAACAGTAGCAGCATACCTCCCAATAGACACTCCCACTCCCACTGAACTCTGGTCCTGATTTGGCCCCTCTTCACTGTAACCCTAGACCACACTTGTGCCGCTTTCCTACAAACTCGCTACACCTAGCCCGTCTGTGACAGCTGCAGCGATTGGGTCACATAAGACCTTGCTCTCAGTGTGCTCTGGATCTTCAGGTCAACCCATATCAACCCTGAGAATCCGTGCTGACTCATAATGCCCGAGTGCAGCTCTGACAGCAATAAATCAAACCCACTTCCAGTCAATAGCAACGCTGACAGTTTGCGGTTCATTACTGGTGGATTAATGCACAGCGCTACAGTTGAGCCGAGATACAGGATATGACAGGCTGCGGAGTAAATTGGGTGAACTGATTAGATAGGTGGGCCATGTCACCGTTGTCTACAGAGCGGGGTACAGAACAAATGAAAAGAGGGCTTTATTGATGTGCAAATTCAGCTTTCTCATGCAAATGAAATGTTCAGTCAGCTGAATTAGATTTTAACTGGGGTGAAAGGAGATCACATCTTGTCCCCAAATACTTGTAGTCCATATTTTATGCCACAACAATAAGAAATTGCTTAAAGGAACAGTCCATCCAAAAATGTAATTATGTAATTTTTATATTGTGGGGGTGTCTGGTTAACTATGGAAGCATGTTAAAAATGCTATTTGTGAACTAAAATAAGGAATAGTCACAATTGTGAAATATAAAGTCAATGTGTAAGATATGAAATGAGAGGTATAAAATCACAATTGTGAGATATTCATTAAGGTTGATAAGAAAGGATATTGTCATGAGATATAAAGTTACAATTACCATTATTTTATTCGGAGGAAATGGGCTTTCATACTTAACCAATTCTAAATGAGAACATTATGCAATTGTAATTTGCGTGTTTGTTGTGGCCACTTCAGTTCAGGCACTTGATGTGCTGAGTACAGTAGTCAGCTGCTGTGTGTCAGTCATTCTCAAGGTATTCCGGCCGCTCCCGCGTGTCTGCGGCTTCAGAGCCGAACTGAGACTCTCTGACCCTCTCGGCTTGAGTTTCATCCCCTGTGCTGGACATTCAACCAGTGACTTTCTACAAAGCACCTGCTGGATTGGTGGCTATAGAGAGCTCAGGACATCAAGACAGGGTCGATGCTGAAGCTTTTACAGGCCGAGAAGTGAGGGGCCCCAAAAGAGAGACAAGTGATGCTATGGAAGTCTTTATGGTCTGTGTAATGAATACTTTTTCAGTGAAATCTGATTAACTGCAGATAATCATGACATAATGACATCAAACATCAAATGATTTCATTTAGGTCCCGGCCAAGGTCTAGTTGCCAATGTAATGATAACAATGTAATGTTATCACACATGTAATGTGCCAATGTAATGTGCCAATGTAAAATAACAATGTAAACGTTTGTAATTTTTAGTGTTTAATTTTGATATACTTATAAAAAATAATTCAAAACGAACGCAAAATATTGATATAAACTATATTGTTAATACAATTGATAAAGTCATTAATTCTTATTTAATATGGATTGTTTTAAAGGAGCTTTAATGTGATATCAGAAAAATAATACATTTGGCTGTTCAGCTGAAGTCAGTTCAGTGTTGATTCAATTGCAATGTAATGATCATCAGTTATTGAATTAGTTCATTTCATCTATAAAGCAGTTCTGCAAAAAAGGATGTCATCGTCCAGTTCAGTTCTCTCACAACAGCGTCAGTAGTCAGATCAATAATATTATTGAATATTAAGTGTCCCCCGACCCCAACTAAGCCATCCAGGGGCGACATTGGCAAGGAACTCAAACTCCTTCGGGTGACAGAATGGAGGAAAAAATAAAAATAAAATAAACCTTGGGAGAATCCAGGCTCGGTCGGGGGGCCGGTTCTCTTCTGGCCAATGAACAACATTGTGTCATTATGATTCAGGCTGCATCACAAGTCAGAATTCAGATCGGGGGTCTGTGTGTAGGACTTGTCTGGTTCTTGTGGTCTTTGCTGAGGATCTTTCCCGATGGCTGTGATGTCGACAGCCTTCACATGGTCTCTGCTGTCATTCAGGGCTGTGTTTTGATCATTTCTAGGTGCAGGTCAACTACAACTACAGGCTGAGTACTGTAACCTTGGGACAAGGATCAGACAGACAGACTAATGTTAGCATAGGGTGCCATTCTACTTGCGATGTAACAAGAACATTGGGTGTTATAAGAAGTGTTCCCGGTTGACACTGTGTCTTGGTTAACATGATAATAATACAACATTTTTGTATTAAAAATCATCAAATTCATACAATTTGTCACATTTATAGTTTGTTGTTTATAACCGGTGTTAAATTACATGTTATGACTGTTCTGAAAACCGAAAGCTAAGTTCTGCCCAGAGACTGTCACCACTTCAACCTTCACAGGGTAGTTAGAGGTGACTCACACACCTGCTAATGCTGTGGTCAACTGGGATATGCCAGTGAGAGAGTATTTATTTCAGTGAAAGGAGGGAAACATGCCATACTTTGAAAGGATTTTTAGAGCCAGACATATTCTGCAGTACTGTGGCACTTGCCATCACTGAAGCATGCTAAGTTATTACTTTCTTCCAGCTAGCAACAACTTAGAAATGCTCTAGTAACCATCCAGATTACCAAAAATAGTGTTTTTTATTGTAAAAAAAGACCTATAGCAACAACCTGCACTCTTAAAAAGTAGGATGGACCCTTTCCATTCCACAAAAGGTTATTTTATAGTTTTAAGTACTGTTCACTGAAAGGTTCTTTGGGGAAAATTTTGTGGGGTTGTTGCTCTATGCTCTATTGCTGAAAAAACAAACAAACAAAAAAAAACTTATACTTTTAAGAATATGGCAGCAACAATCAGCCATATTTTCCTAAGAAAATTTGAGTATCATTTTGTGCTGTTGATTTTCAAACCAAAAAGAATGAGTGTCAGACATCAGGCGGCTGGTGAACGTGCAGATTTTAGTCCCTGTGGTCCAGTTTAAGATCTGACAAATGCAGACTTTGCTTTTATCATGAGCAGTGCAGGAAACCCATCCCATTAAAGAGTAATTATAAAGGACCACGGCTTTACGGCTCAGGGAGGGGATCTGAGGACTGCCAATTCTGCGAAATAAATTTTCAGATAAGCCAAGGAGACGGTTTGCTTTGTGCTGTAGTTTCACATTCAGAAACAATGGGGCCTATTCTACAGGTGCAGCACTTGAAGTTCTGCATGTTTGCAGTTTTCTACATCAGTCAGTGACGGATAACAGCCTTAGTGTACAGTATTATTTCATTCACAATTTAGATAGGCTATATTACAGCTTGTTAATTGCAATAAAGGATAGATGTCAGGTAAAGAATGTGTGTTTAGGGAATGTGCAACTGATGAAGTCAACAAAGTACATACCGTAGAACATACAGTTACAGAAATGAATAGACTGTCTTTGATCCAGTCGGATTTAACATTGCAACCAAACAACGCCAAGTTATAATTTATGATAATCTACTGTGAATATGCCATTGGTTATCCGTGCTCTAAATAAGGTTAACTCATGTAATGACTGATCCCAATGTGACATGAAATATTTAGAGATCAAGTGTCGTAATTGGTCGGCAGGGACTCAAAAATGTGTTTGCCTTTCAAGCTTACATGATGACATGTTCTTTTCGTGAGTATAATAAACCAGGCTTTCTTTTCTTGGTTAAAACCCCATCAACACCATTCCTGACAGTTTCAAAGGTGGTTTTCATTATGCGAGTCCCCTTCTTGATTGGGTTTTTTTCTTGTTGTTGTTATGTCTTTGTTTGAAGTGAGAAAAATGAGACACGGGGCAATTGACTTGTTAAGCACTATCAAGAATCTTTCATCCTGGTTGCTGTGGCAATAAGCTCTTTTATCCTCGGTGGAGAGCGAAACACTCTGTGTGTCCAATTAGAAACGTTACCCACCTCACCCTTGAAACATACATCTGCTGATTAAGGTGTGTGATGTGTAACATGTTCAGCTTATTTGACCAAAAAATTAATCTTGGTGTAATTATAAACTCACTTTAAGTGAAATAACCTCAAGGTCCTGTGATGTTCCTTGCGGTACGGCTGCTTCGTTTTGTCTCAGATCACCTGGTATTTGTCTATATCATGCAGCACTGCCGCTGAATCCATTTATCCAATGAGAGTGGTGTAATACGCGTCAGAGCCAGTGCAGTTTGGGGAGAGATGTGACTAAGAAGCTGGGTCAATCGTTTCAGAAGAAGGGCACAGACAACAGCTGTAATGACTTTCCTGGAATCATCAGGCAGAAGTGCTTTCTAGGGTCAGTAATTGTGAAATAATGGGTGCACACTGCAGAGCGAGGAGATGTGTGCCACGTCAAAGATAGAAGTAAAATTACCAAATTGCTCTCACTCAATCAGGATAATTTTGATGGGAAGACATGGGATTGTTACTCCCCATTTCTGCTTTTATAGGGCGGACCATTCAGCAGTTACTAGTTCAGAAGAGACTTTGAGATTTCATTTGTAAAAACTTCCTGTATCATCTTAAGGAACATGCTTTTGTTTCCTTGTTGGGTTACTCACACTTACAGCAATTAAATCACAGAAGCACACAAAGTCAGAGATTATTAATGAGGCTAGATGGAAAGCTCCCATTTCTTTCAGGGGCTGCATCAGCTAGTCAGTCTGTTGATTAGTTCTGCCACTAGTTGACACATTAGCCCCTTTTCCACCAAAGCATTTTGAGAGCCGGTTCGGAGCCGGTGCCTGCGCGCGAACCAGTTTTTTGTGTTTCGACAGCCAAAGAACCAATTCTCGGCCAGGAGAACTGGTTCCAAAGCGGCACCAACTCTTTGCTGGACTAGAATTGTTCTTTTACCACGTCATGCTTACGTCGGGGTCTGGGGCGGGTTTAGATGTGCTCTAAACATCTTTTCTGACCATAATATAGAATCGCAAATCCAGGAGAAACACTTGCAGAAACACGACGGGGTCCGCCTTTGTAATTGTTATGCTTGAAGTTGGCGCAAGCGTTTCTATTTTTGTATTTTTTTAATTGAAGACATTATAATAAGCAAAGAAGAAAACAGTCACAATATAGAACAAATAAATGGAAAGAAAAAAAAGACATAAGACAGGGGTACATAACTTATCAGAAAAGATTACATATCAAACGAAAAGAAAAGACTTACATATTTCAATTGTTTTTTAAACCCTTCTTGGTACACGAGTTAGAGATAATCCCAAAGTAATGTTACTTGCAAGCATTTCTAGCTAAAACGTATGGCGACGTACACAGTGACGTAACGCCGTTGTTCCCTGGGCACTCTAGTCAGTGGAAAAACAAATAGGTTCTGAAGCGGTTCGCAAGTTGAACCAACTCCGAACCAACTTTGAACCAGCACCAGTTCCGAACCAGTTCTTTTTTTTTTTGGTGGAAAAGGGGTTATTGAACTTATTTGACTGGAACTGGTTCTCAACCAGGGGGCGGGCCAACTAGGAAGCCTCAGTAAACTTCCAGGGACCCTAATGGATATTAAAATGATTCAGATTTAGCTATTGATATTTTTTTTGTAAAATGTCTTTATTTTAAATAAAACCCTAAATATTAAGATGTACAACAAACTGACATCATATTTTTGAGATTGTTTATTACAACCGAAGTACCAGAGGTAAATATCAGCTCGGATAATATGGACATGGGATATTGTCAAAGAGGGGCTTGGAGTCCAAAAAGGTTTAGAGCCAGTATGTAAGAAGTAAGAACCAACCTCAGACAACATGTCTCTCTGCCTAACTATACAAAAACAAACATTAACATGGATTCTCATGGCTTCTCTTTTCTGCAGATTGACCATGTTCCTACGCTGACTCCTGAGGTCTATCTCCTCCACCCATCCAGGAAGCTGCTTGCCCAAGCAGTGTCATGGCCGCTGGTCTCCCTGTTGCAGATTAAATTTCGGGCTTGTCCTCTTAGAACCTGCATTGCAGCTTATCTGAGCGGGGCCCTGCTGGAGGCGACAGCTGGCCTCGGGGCCCGAAGTTCTCTGCCCAGCGTCACTGTTGGCTCCACAGGTCGACCAATGCTTAAAGGTAACGAAACCCACCGATTTCTGTTTTCATGCTGATGTTTTTACAATTAAAGCGGGAATCAATTTTTAATTTGGGGTGCTGCCCCCATGTCAAACCAACTGTCCGTGGGTGGGATTATTAAAATGAAAAACTTTGATCTGTATTTTTAACAAAAGTCCTAAAGCTGTCGAAAGTCTGCTGGATGGTGCAAAATTACAAACATCATCTGCCCGAGTTTTTCTGACAAATAAACTGGTATTTCTGGGTGCAGGTAACATGGAAAAGGCATACACATTGTTCATTTACATACTGTATACTTCCGACATTGTAATAATACAATGGTTAAAATTTCGTCAACTTTTAGTCTTTTAAAGTTATTAAGGATGTTAATGTTGTGATTTTTAAATTGATGCTCAGCCTGGTTATAATGATATAAACAAAATTAAATTATTTATTTCCATCTTTGGCTTTTTGCTACAGTTATAAATATTGTAGCAGGATTAATGTAAATTATTTGAATGTATGCTAATTTAAATCTTAAAAAGCCACAGTAATAAATTCACATGCAACAAAGTGGCAGCCAATGGCAAAAATTAAATTAGCATGAAATGTCTCTAGACACGGAATTTATGTCCATCCCAATGTATAATGCACATATTGATGTTATTTATATTTTATGGATATACTGTGGGTACAAGGTATACAGTTGGCCATGCATACTGTATTTGCATGCTATCTGGAACCCATCTAAACTCTCGAGTACCCGCACTAACCTGACAATTCTAGCAGCTTGCATCATTCTGAAGCTGGCACTATTTTTTGCATGCTACACAACCACAGGTACAACAAAGCAATAGGCCTACTTTTTATACTGGTTGAACAGATTTTTGTCAAACAACTTTGAGGGTCTTTTTACTGTCATGTGTATGGTTTATATATTTTTTTTATTTTATTTCTATTGCTCAAAGGCTGTAATTTTTCTCTATATCTTCATTGTCTTTGTGGTTCCTCTGGACAGAATTATCCAAGATTTGGTTTGGGATATCCAAGATTTGTTTGGGATATCACTCCCTAGAGATCACTTACTTTGTTTTCCAAGATCGAGACCACCAGTGTTGATATGTGACACTAGAAGAAGCCATGATTTTTCATCAGCTCACAATGATTTTCTTATCATTCTTCACAAGCTACTTCATATTTTTAAAGAAATGTTCGGTATTCAAAAGTAATAGCATTTGTATTTATAATCGTTCTGGAACGACTTTTAGCATTGATTGTAGAAACTAGTCTTATGGCGCTTTTCCACTACACAGTAACGACTCGACTCGGCTCGGCTCGCCTTTGTTTGGTTTTCCACTGTGTAAAAGTTGTACCTGTTCCTGCTTTCGGGTACTTTTTTTACGATACTAAAATGTCACGTGGAAACAATGCCGACTGCTAATTGGTCAGAGAGAATCGAGGAGGTGGAGACTTTGTTTGGTGGCCGAAGAGAGGATCCTGCGAGAGATTGATAGCATCGCTATGAAGACCGGGTACTATTTGTGGCGGTACTGTCTGCATTGGAAAACGGAACAAAGCAAGCTGTGGCGAGCCGAGCCGAGTCGAGTACTGGTAATGGAAAAGCGCCATTAGTCTCAATCCCAATTCAGCCCTTGCCACTACCCCTTGTTTCCAAAACAGAGTTACAAGAGCCAAGGGTTTGAAATATTCTCCTACGAAATGGAACAACCCTTCATGAACTTATGTTGTCGATGATGGCTCTAAAATTACGGAAGCGAAGAGTTTTTACAGGATTTCTCCATGACAACGACTGACAATGAGCGCCGCTGCTCTTACCTCTGCGGAAACTTGATGGTTATAATGTTCCTTCCTCGAAATGTATGTCTTTACTGTTTCGGAGAGGTCATTTTTTTATACAATTTCTTAATTTAAATGACTATAGTATTATTATAAGAGTAAATAAAATGCATGGTGTTGTAATCCGGGGCTAAATTAAAATCTTTAACTGTTCTCGAAGCCAACTCGCTGGTGATTCGCAATGCATTCTCGAAACTGTCTCGTAGCCCTCCTTCGGAGTGTGCCTCTGAAAAATCTCAGTTTCGAGGGCTATGTAGCCCTTCGCCCTACCTCTCTATCGCGACAAGAATCGGGACACCCTACCCCTAGACGTGAATGCAAAATGGAAGGATCGGGGCATGGGGTGAATTGGGATTGAGCCTTAGACTGAAACTTTGTCACACCCACCACAATTATGGGGTAATTAACAATACAATAATACATTTTACATTTACATTTATTAATTTAGCTGACGCTTTTATCCAAAGCGACTTACATTTGCTATGTCAGAGGTCGCACGCCTCTGGAGCATCTAGGGGTTAAGGGCCAATCCCAATTCTACCCCTTACCCCTTCCCTTTCCCCTAGCCCTACCCCTTCGCCTTCCCCTTGACCCTTGAAACAGAGTGGCAATGCGTAGGGGTGAAAATATTCCCCTAAGAAATGGGACACCACTACGCCTCCGTTAAACGTCATTATAAGTCGTCGCTAGCGCCTACGTCACAGGAGATGCGCCGATGTTTATCACAACTTCCAAGATCCCGTCGACAGCTGCAGTTCAGTCGCGTGGGTTACAGCTATTTTCTTGCATCTTGTGAAGTTCGCAGGAAACAACGGAGACGACGAAAATATGTTGCGAGACTATCGTTTCGTTTTTTTTTTTTTTACAAACGTTTCTGTGAAGAAACTGAGCGTAAATATGAACACAATATTGAATGTAACATAAAGCAAATCATTATTTGTCGTTATAATACTTATTAAAGCCACAAATACTTAAATTTATGGGTCTCCTTTGTCGCTTGGGCAGCCAGCCCTGGGTTAGCAGTGACACTTCTCATACCCCTTCGTTTGAAGTGTGCTCCCGAAAAATCTTCGTTTGAAGGGCTATCTGGCCCTTCACCCTAGCCCTCCCCCTCCAACCAAAAGAGAATTGGGACAGCCCTACCCCTTCACGTGGACGCGCAAAACGGAGGGGAAGGGGAAAGTGAAGGGGTAAGGGGTAGAATTGGGATTGGCCCTAAGTGTCTTGCTCAGGGACACATTGGTGTCTCACAGTGGATTCGAACCCGGGACTCTCGCACCAAAGGCATGTGTCTTATCAACTGCGCCGTCACCACCAATAATAGTGAGATCATATTTTCTGCATAAGAATAATTGATTTTTTTTTTTGGTAAGATAATTCATATAATCTTCTTTGGAGCATAATAATGAATTTGCTTTATTGTTATGTGGTTTCACAACACTGAGTGTTAGTCTTTAATTCTGAAGAGAACACAGCAGTTCTGCTTGCTAAAAGATGATTTATGAGCTGGCCTCTTACAGGCGCCGCAGATTGAAGCAGGTTATGAACTAATGAAAATCGTCTCTCCTCCTTCGAGGACTGTGTAACGTGACCGATGCGGGGGAGAAGGGCGTCTGTCTCTGACTTCCTCAACTTCACTCTGGCTCGCCAACCAATTCAAACAGCACACTTCAAACGCCTGCTCTGATTTGCAAAATGTCAGACAGTGCTCTCCTTTTAATTCGATTTTGGCCGCATTAGCTTATCACCTGGCGCTCATCCATGTGCAGTGTAACCTTCAAGCCCTTCATGAGACATGTCTGTGTAAAACGATCCTTGATGATTTGAACACACTGGCACTCTGAACTAATTCCAGTTGACATGACGTCTGTGTGGGACCATGAGTCAGTGACCCTGGTATTCATGGACTTATAATTAAATACACAAGCATTATTTTTCTCTCGCAAGCTATGGGAAGTTCAGGCATCTGGGCCAAAATGCAATCTGGCCCCTCTCAATGGACATTCTCACCATTTTTGGGCTTTTAAAACATAGTGAGAGGTAAAGATGTTCTGCAAATTAAGTGACACCAAAAATGTCATTGTAACAAGGTTCAGGGAAGAAGGAGGCAGGAACCGGATCATAATAATAAAATAAACCTTTATTTAAATAAAATAAACAAACAAATTACCTGCCAGCAGCCCCTCGCGGACGACTGCTGGCTACCCAAAATAAAACATAAATACCGGCCAGCAGCCCCTCACGGACGACTGCTGGCTTACCAAATAAAATATAAAATACAAACAAAAGCAGGCCTGTACCTCTCTCGATCATCCACTCCGTCGCTCCCCCTTTATGGCTCCGCTCCTTCGTGAGAGATGCGAGACCGGTGTGCTTCACAGGTGCTGCTCATTAGCAATCGCACCACCGGCCTCGCGACTTTCTCTCACGTCCCTCGGCCGTCCTGCTCACCACAGTCATTGTGTGCTGAGTTTTATTAGTTGTGTTGGGCAGCAAATTCGGTTACAGTCTGTATATGTAGACCATTTTGTTGGGTCGGGCAGTGAAATGTTTTTGTTTTGAGGGAATTAACTTATGAGGCCATGGTGTACGTGGTTCATTTTTTCCCCATGCAGATGGCATTAGAGATGGCAACGTTGTGCACCTGAAATCTGTTTTATAGGCTATATTGTCATTTTTCCAAAAACTATTGTCATTGTTTTTGCAAAAAGCAGAAACTTACGGACCCCAAGCAGTTGAGCATTTTTGTACATAAAAACATATTTCTAGCACATATAAAATGCATTTCTAAAGATAAAATCTGCGCTTGTTGAAGATGATTTGTTGTAACCTACAGCGATCAAATTTAGACAATTTTAGCCTGGTGGAGGATCAAATTACATAAACACAAACCACTTAAATTTACTTTGGAAGGTTTGATCCCAAGGGATCTTCAGGAATCTGGTACCTCTACACCAGGATCTAACAATCATTCAAGATTTGGGGAGACTGAAGGTAAATCATAATTTTAAGAAGCATTTAAACTGATTGAATACTAATCTGAAAATGTCGGTGGTGGTTATCCATTAAAATGGCTCTTCCAGCAGGTTTCAGTGGCTGTAGTTTTTGTCATGTGATCCAGGAGCCATTGGATTTGGTTCTATTTGAAGTATAAGGCTTTAGTGTCATTGCAAATAATCCATATCTATGATTCGTCTCTCATTTATGCAGCAGCAGAGGTTTGGAAAGGTTATTAACTTCATCCACAGGGGGTCAGATTCACTCCAGAACGTCTTTTGTTCAAGAGCACACGGGTGATTTTCTCCATTTTCAATTCTGCAGGTTTTTCTTGTAAAAGGGCAATCATTTTTGGAGAATTATGAAATAAAGAGTGGTCTGGTAGAATTGGGAGACACAAAAACAATAAGGAAGCACACAATCAGAATTTCAGTGGTGATGAATGGAGGTGGACAGGAATAGCGCCGGCTGGGTCAGGTCAGGAGAACACACTGAATGAGAGGCGGCTCTGTGCTCTCAGGAAAAATGCAAACTCTGAGACCTTTACCACCCGAGGTGAGGCATTGCACACAGCCTAGGTTGCCTTAGACAGTCAGGATGTGTTTAAATAGCATTGAAATTTCAGGCAGTGTGTTTATGATGTGCATCAAATGAGACTTATTTGCTTTCCCATCTTTTGTATATTGCAGAATAAAGAAGAAATGTAGAATAGAAAGAATATATTGAAATATTATAAATGAAATAAATGAAAATTGCCATTATTTCTCACCCTTATGTATTTTCAAACCTCTATGGCGTTTCTTCTCTGTTGAACTGAGAATATTATTAGGTATTTTACAGAATGATCATGCAAAAATAGGGCTTTTGAACTCCAAAAACCACCATAAGTTGTCCATTCTTAATATCAAGTCTACTGAAACCCTAAAAATTTTGTTTGATTGAACCAATATTTTTGATGACAAGACAAATCACTCAAAGACACTCTCAATCACACTTCAAACTTTGGTTTTGGCACACGAGAACTGCATTTGGAGTCATAGTCATCCGGGGGAGAGTGAATAAGACTGTCAAAAATGTTCTGTATGCTTCAGAAGACTAATAGGAATATAGTGCATGATTTTTCTGGGCATGTTTTATGGCACTTTAATTATACTCTTTTCTCCATATTGGAGCTTGACTTCCCTACTTCACGGTTTGCTTTCATTGTATGGGAAAGCACTGCATGAGCATTCTTCAAAATGCAGGTTTGGAAAGACATGAGAGACCAGATTAACTCACAAAAGTTCTAAAAGTTGTGTAAGAGGTCTTTCCTAAAGTATGGACTAAACTGTGACTTCTACGTCTTCAGGGCTAAAAATTTGTTCCAGCTGTTAATGGCTTTAGTTTATAAATGCCATCTCTGGATCTACCGGAAAGCTTTTGTCTGTGCTTAATAGAGCTTGCAAATGGACCATAAAACCATACAAGTTCTTCGATCTCTCTCTTGTTCTCAGTCTCTTTCAGTATGTGCTGAGAAGGTTAATGATGGAAACAATCACGTTCAAGCACATCCCTAAAGTCCCATACCCAAATTTATGACTCGAATGCTGATAAAGTTATTATTTGCCTATCAAATTTTCACTGGACTCTTACCCAAGTCAACCGCCGAGCTCTGTACTGGTGACCAGAGCATGTTTGGGTGCTCAATTTCTCTGCCCTCCACTTAACACTATGTGTTGCTTTCATCTATGAGTAACATGACCTGCCTGGAAGGAGCAGCCAATGGAGAGAATAAGTGCATGAGCATGAGTGTATGTGAGAGAGAGGGAGGGGAGTAAGAGTGGCCAAACAGTGTGTGTGTGTGTGTGTGTGAACCAAGCGAGATATGCAGCGAGTCAGATTTGTGGTAGTAGAGGGTTGGCAGCTGCAGTCAGGCTGAGTTGAAATGTGGCTAAGCACTTCTCGCCGCTGTGGCGTGAAGCAGGGAGTCAGTGAGCCGCCTGCCGCTACGACCACAACCATGAAACACTCCCACTCACAGAGGATGGACTACATGCTACTCAGTAAGTGACTCTTCAGCTCTTCCATACACACAACAACAGGCAGTGCTGTCACTTGTGGAGTTGTTTTCAATATCGTATCAATGGTGCTGTTCTGGTGGCAAGTGCCTGGTGTCAAGAACTAATGTGTTGTGGTTTGTTTTCGTTTTTGTCGAGAGCCTTAGCAGACCACAGGTTTTTGGTCAATGAGATGAGAAGACTCACCAAAAACATCCCTAGAAACACTCTTGTGACATTGATTTTTGGTAAAATTTTATGTCAGGTATAGAGTAATCAACAGTATTTTATCTTTATTTTTTGCTGTTCAGCCCTCTTCTTTTGCTAATCATGAATACACGATTACTAGGAAAAGGTCCTTTTGTTTATTTTACTGTCTTGAACCTAATTTAAAATACCAAACCAAACTTAATTCTAAACTGAGGGATATATTAATTAATGAATTCATAGTTGGATGGTTAAAAAGACATTTCTATTTTTCTTCGTCATAATGTTCTGGAGGCTTTCACTCATTTGTTACACAAAAATGGAAGGTACTGGACTGACTCATTCAGTCACAATTCTGGAGGTTGTATAGGCGCATTTACTTTACATAACTCACTGAATGATGTAAATTTACCTGTTAACATTTGCTGTAGGAAGTAATTTACAGTGTGTGTGTGTGTGTGTGTGTGTGTGTATGAATATGTCAACAATGCAACTGTAGCATTAATAATAGATCAAATCATCTTAATGCATTTGATTCAAGTGAATCAATCGTTTTTTTAGGCAGGGAGAGAACTGTACTGAACTAAGCATTTAAGCTGACTGTTTTCTGATTGAAGATATTTAGTTTGTTACAGTTGCCCTTGGTCTTTCCTAGATGTTCAAGACAGCGAATGTAATAATGTTTGTATGGTTTATATAGGACTTCTGTCCACCTATAGGCAATTACAGGCTAGTTGTTTTGCAGAAGCACTGTCTATTAATGATTTATTCTCCTTAGGAGATGGGATGTTATTGCAAGTCAAACTCACTGGTCATAAATCAAACAAGCATAACCCAGATTGTTTCTGTCCAAGACAAAGGGTCCTTTCTCATAAAGCTCAGTATCAGCATCACGTCTAAATAAATTCTTAGATACCTGCTTTTTCCGTTAATTGCGTATTTCAGAGTGTGTTTGCATATGCCTAGAAATATAAACATGAACTATAGGCCTGGATAATTACAACGAAAATGTGATTTCACATAAATGCAATGCTTTAATCAACACTTCACTATTTGTTTATTGCAGTAGCTGTAAATGCAATCGTTTCTTTCAATTTATTGTGCAGCTCTAGCATATAGGGATGATTTTAGCTGGAAGAGCCCCTCAGATGCTCTGCGTGTCCTAATAGCAGGATCACAAAACGAGCGATGCTTCCTGTGTCCTTTGAGACCTGCACCATGAGTGGCCTATGCATAAAGATCAGGGGAGCTCATTCACAGCTTAATGTGGTGTATTAATGTCCCCGCATTTTGCTTCAAAAGATGCCATGTGCGAGGAGAAAAGGACACAAGGCAGACACATGTGATGGCTTATGAAATGCGAATGGATGTGAGAACAGCATGAGGCTGTGACGTACCTGAAACTCACCTCTCTGCTATGATACTATGATTGAACTCGTACTATGATTGGCCATTGGCCGTTATTTATGTAACGTGAAGAATGTCTTGATATTCCGCATTGATAAAAGTGTAATCTATTTGGCATATTATTTGTGTTCTAGTTCTGTTTATTAAAGTATTGGGCCATTAGCTTAGCAACATGCTAATAGCAAAATGTAGATCGTTCGGAACTTTTGTGTTTTAGTGCGTACTAGATACACACCCTCATGGTCTATCAGAAGGCTTTAGACTGGATACACAAATCAAACGGCACTCTCACCCTGCCCCTCCTGTTCTGACGGTCGCCATGGTGGCGCGTCGAGCCGAAGGAGTCTGCAAACACTGCTTTTGACAGCTGATGCTATCCAGACAAGCATGATTCACAGTATTTATATTATTTTTGCTTGACCTGCCCTTGAGCACCATACTAGCATAACCGTTTTCTGATCACAATCTCAGGCGAGAGTGGAGGAAACAGTGGAGATATGTAAATACTGAGGTTTAATGACGGATGACCGTGCCCGCTGATGTTAAGAAACGGTCCATCAGTGTCACAATATATGGGTTACTTTGGGTATTTACAACTCTGGCATATGGCGTCTTTTACTAGACGGCACTGATGAGACCAGTGTCACATAGTATACATTATCAAAGTAATTTATTTTGTCTTTTTGTGGGTACTCACCGCTTCTCTTTTATTACTGTGTAAATACTGAGCTTTATTGTATTATGATTGGTTTATCTATGTCTGTGTTTATCTTCCTCCTCTGCACTGCGCTGTACCACCAGCAATACTTGCACTGTTGTGCAGCAATAAAGTATATTAATTTGTATGTTGACATGAAAATGGTTGATTGGATTTATAAATACCTTTTTAAGGGCAAATGATGTAAGACATGTCCCATGTAATGGCTCTGTTCCAAACCCTGCTGACCATTCTCTACAAATGCAACTTTGTGTCTTACTCTTACTCTAACTCTAACTAGTCTATTTCAATTTTCAGTTTAAGCTAAACTTTCCAGTACATAATGAATTTGATTTATAATCAGTGTTTTTGGATTGATTTTTGAATGCGATGCTACCTTAGAATCTAACCAAAAACGTCTATCTTAGGAAATCCCTTAGGTTGCATAATTTTCTTCCTGTTTTGAAATAAGCTTTGCATCAAGGCACTCCAATGATGTCTTAAAATGTTGCCTGTGAATAGAGCTATAGAGATTTTGGAACAGAGTGGGTGTGTCTTTAAAATGGCAAACTAAAACCATCCCATTAAGCGAATCCCAGTTGAATGGCCTTGTGTACACAGCAGAAGAATCTGATTGTTTATCCTGTCCCCAGTACCATTATGTTCATACAGAGTTTGGTTATGAAAGAGAGTGGCCATACAATCTGTTAATAGTGATGCACCAATCATGATTTTTTTCATTCAGTGTTTTATTTTTAAGCAAATTGGATGACACGTCATTGATAGTGGTTGCCTTTTTTTTTTCTTTGCAAACCTTTTTCTTTTTGCTCTATTACAGGCAAACTAGCCTTTTAACAAAAAATATCTGTAGCCATTTGAAATCAACCACTGCATTTTAATCATGATCCAAACAAAGATGCTTCACGCAAGTAGCATGAGCAGTTGCATGATTGTGTTTATGGGGTGCAATATAGGTATTTGTGTTTTTTCTTTTTTTTAAGTCTTATTTTTCAGAAATTTCACCTTTATTGTAAGCCGCGTTCTCCTCTGTCATTTGAAAGAACGGTTGACTTCCTGATTCTATGAAACCACTCCCTCAGAAACAGGAAGTGAGCTCAGATTGATTAGTTTGGGCTGATGTGTTGTGATTGGCTAAACTGAGTAGTGCATGTTGTCCGGATACTTAACGCCCATTACCTTTACGGGCATATGTGTTCCGGTCAAATGTACATAATGGTATCAATACTGCAGTATCAGTCTCTGGTATGAGCCAGAATCAGACCCAGAAAGCGGCGATAAAGAGAGGCAAGCAGAACCTCACCACACACGGCTCTTAAAAAAACGTATCTGAATGGTAATGCCTATATGTGCCATTAAGTGCCATTTGAAATTTTCTTCTAGAATGATCATTTTTATCAAGCTTGTATATTTAAGTTCGGTGATTTCACTTAAATGGCAATGATAATTACCTATTAATTGTTATTTAAGTGAAATTACTGAACTTAAATATACAAGTTTGATAAAAATCATCATTAAAGAAGAAAATTTCAAATGGCATTTAGAGGCTTTTGCATCTGAACTCTTCATATTTTTTTTTACTTTATACACGTTTGTTTTACACAATAGGATATAACTAACTGGCTACTATATACACAAACAGCGTTGGCATTGGTTTACTTTCTTGATCAAATCGAAAAATAACATCATAAAATATATATACATGAAAAATACATTAAAAAAATTAGTACATTACAAATTCAGGTCCAAAATGTTTGTACGCATTTGTCGTAGACACGAAATAGCATAACTAAGTGGCTATAAAGCCAGCGCTGGCATTTGATAAAACTAGATTAGGTCTGAAATTATAAATGCAAATACATTTAAAATGGTTAAGTCTTAGCCTACTTACAGGTTGTGGCCCAACAACTGCTGCCTCTGGTTTTAAAGCTGGAACTGCTTCATGTTTTAGTCACAGTTTCTTGTTGAATTCGGTGTTGAACTCGTGGAGATTCTGGAAGCTGTCTTCCGTAAAATGCACAACACAGAGAGCTAGATTACAATAGTCATTTTCAGGAACATAATCAAACATAAATTGTATCTATTGTTGACAAAGTACAGCGTCCGTGGGAAGCTCGAACACAGAAGACCTGACAGCTGGGTGAACACAACACACTTGATGAGGTGCAGAAATAAAGTATATGCAGAAATATGGTCATGTCCTTTTTTGCATAATCCGGATGGAGGGTTGATGCAAATGTGTGGGTTAGTGACGTCTAAAACCCAGCTGTAGTCCCAATTGAGTCGTTTTTGTTGGCTTTAAACTTCCAGATTTTTAAAAGACGATATCTCTGCTTACACTAAACTTTAAACACTGCAACTTTGCAGATACTGTTCATGCACCAACAGCAACATTACACACTATATAAAATCAAAAAAGTGAAATCGCAAACACCCCCCCCCCCCCCTTAATTATATTGTATAATTATATAATACAATTTAAAGCAAAAACAGAATGGCCTGACTTAAGATTTGATAAATATGCTTCATAAGTCACCACAAAACAAAAACAGCAGACAGAGTTAATGAAAATGCAAATTGGGACAGTAGGTGGCACTTATGGAACAGGAGCTGTTTCTTTGGGTACCACTGCACTTATAAACACTACTTTATATGGAATGGAGGTAAGAGGTAATACTTTTCAGTTCCTTTCAGAGATAATGTACATTATGTACCCCCCCCCCCCAATTCAGTACGTATATATTTCTTTCTAAAATTTTACTCATCGCGAACATTGAGCTTGCTGTGGCTGAGTATTTGTTCTGCTGGGTGCATCTGTCACTTCTTTGAGTCCGTCTTCAGCATGTCCCGTCCTGTTTACAGACTTCGTAATATTTCCACACAAATTACATTTTCGAAGGGCTTGGAGGGGCATAAGTGGCATTTTGGGCGAATATGAGTTCTTTATATCAAAATAAACGTCTCGATGAGCTCTATCCAAAATACCCTCAGATAGGTATTTTTCTATCCAAAAATACCTATCTGAGATCAAAATGTATTGAATAAAGGAACAAAAAGGTGTATCTGATGTATTTGACTTTTTTTTTTATTTGAAAATGTTTTAGAACATGTTCATTGTGTTAATATGCCATACAATTTTTTTTTACTTAAATACTCATTCATGTACTGTAAGTATGCCTGTGGTTGCAATGTTTGTGGTTTAAGGTTAATAATTCAGGTGATTGACATGTGGTCAAAATTTAGTTTTGTCTCTCCTGTAAAGTTTGTTAAAAGCCACTTGCGCCCCTCTGGCTCCAAGCCCTCATTTTGGGAAATGACTGCAATGCAATTTATGTGCTAGTAGCAGATTAGATATTGGCCAAAATAAAACTAAAAACGGTGTTGCCGGCCATCCGGTGCGTATCTCTCTGTAACCAAAGTGAGGAACCTCTCTTTTGTAACCATAATCTCTGGAAACAACTAGTTGTCTGTACCATCGAAGATGCACTTCTTGTTACACTTTGCTGTTAGAGCTTGCAACCTCTCTCATGTTAAGAAAAATTAAATTAGTGGTACAGTGTGGTCGGAGAGGGATTTTACAGTTGGAGAAAAAAATTGATGGCTACCTACCTGGTCATAAAAATATTATTCAGGAAACACTGCTGTCTTTGTCTCTCTCAGAACGGCAGCTGTGCAGCTCCATGGCCAACTCCAGCATGCTCCCGTCTACCGTGACAGGCATCAGTAAGGAACTAGCCGATCTGCGGCACCTCATCCAGTTCCCAGAGGAGATCGCCACCATCCTGACAGAACAGGAGCAGCAGCTGTACCGACGCGTCTTTCCCCTCGACTACCTCACCTTTCTCACCCGAGACCTGGGCAGCCCAGAGTGCCACAAACGCCACCCGCATCTAAAAGCCTCCTTGTCCGCCCCCATCATGCCCACTCAGAACGACCATCACAACACAGTAGAAGATCTCGTCACAAGATTCAATGAGGTGAGCATTCATTAATGGTGCAGATTCATACCAAAGGAAGTGGAAATGGAAGGGCAGAAAAGGTGCTTTGGCTTTTAAATAAAAATTGAGTGAGACATCACAAGGGTTTGTGCTATTGCTTGTTTTACTTGGATCTTTTCACATTCACAGCGTTCAGCTACTTATCAAAACAGATGTGAGTTTATTGCAGTTGTCTTAAATATTTGATACTAAAAGTGCCAGAGGAAAATTGTGTTTCTCCGTTAGAATAGATTTGGAAGAAAATGATGTCATCTTTAAGGTACATGCTTGTCTTTAGATCAGCTGGTTTTGATTTTGAAAAACAAAATGGATGTTAAATGCATTTTTTGTCATTTTGGCTGAACTCTAAGATTTAAAACATTAAAAAACCGACTTTGAAGTTATGTTTCATGTAAGAGTAGGAATCTAGACAAGTTATGACTGGGAATAACATGTGAAATAAAGGCTTGCAGATGCTTACAGCCATGACATCAATGCTTGTTATATAAGAACTTCACAACTCAGTAAAGTGACCTTCACAATGTGAAGCTACTCTTATATCTTGTCAAAGTGCTGAGTGCAGTTCTTTTGAAAGTTTTTATCCCCCATCTAGTTGATCAGAAGAAACATTCCCGGTAAAAGGGAGTTCACCAGATCACATGCGCTTCAATGTGATGTAATACTTTTACAGCCTTAAGTGAATGGATCACATAACAGGACTATGCTTCATCCCACCAAGCATTAATCCTAGTATCCTTTGTGAACAAGTTAAAGATTCCTCCTTTGATTTGGGTTGCTCTTTTACCTTAATGCCTCCTGTGGATGTGTTATTTTGGTTGTGCTGTAACCCTCATAACACATCCCTGAAGTGTTGCCACTATACAGTCTAGGATTTGTTGTCTTTGTTGTGGTCTGTTGTTTGTGGTCTTACACAACACTTTATCAACGGCCACCTTTGAAGCCCCTTCCAGGGTGCAGTGTCTCTGGCAACACTTACATAAGTTTTTAATGTGTCAAATCCGCTGTCCGTTCGCTGCTGGCTGGTTGGCGTGTGTGCCCAGTAACTCAAGAGCAGCAGTTTGTCCAGTGGAAAGCTGGCAAAATGGCATGAGCTCCAGTGTACTAGTCCCCTCGTATGAAACGTTCCTGACCATCCGGACCCCAGAACATCTGTTTATGTAACTGACTGACGTTCTGTGAGGTGTTTTTAGCTACAACAGGCCATCACATAAATATTTGTTCTCAAACGAGATTGCTGTTATGAACGCTCAGGACTACAGATGGTCGTTTTCTGTGACTTTGTGTTTAAAGAAAATGTAAGTGGTGATTGACCATTCAAGACTCGCCACCACAAGTGCAGTTGCTAAGGTAGTCTTTAGCATGTTTCTATGCAATTTCTAGGATTGCAATTTCACAGAGCAATATTTTGATAACAACACATAGTGTTACTCTTTTCAAGGGAAACAACTGACATCATTCTCTGCATATTAAGCTGACAAATGAGAAAGTAACCTTGGTGATTTTTTCCCCCATTGTATGAATTCAGAAGACTTCATTATATAGAAAAGAGTGGGAGTGATATTCTTCAAAAATTCAGAAATATATTTCGGTACAGGGCACTGCACGATTTGGAACAAAATGTGTGTTAGTAAATGTATAATGACTGATTTTTGGTGTGTAAATAGTCTAGAGACCAGAGGTGCAAAACCCAGGTTAGCATACAGTAGATGTATCCTTCTCTGCCTTTGATATCCCCAAATCCTCTGCTTTCCATTCTGTGACAGTTGAACTAAAAATTAAAGATGGTATCTGAAAGTTGTATTTTTCAGTCAGTTTTTGTAAATGTACATTTTGGCCAAGGTTTTCAACTCTTGATGTGAGAAATGGCTATTGTAGTAATACAATATTCACATATTTATCACCAAAGCTCGCTCTATTTTGCTGATGCGCTGCCTCAGAAGTCTGTCTGAAATCAGTTTCATTAGGTACCTTCGTGTGCAAACACTGCCTACAAAGTCATTGCCTGATAAGGCAGCGAGGCAACTGCCTAAGTTTGTACCCCTGGTCTAGACCCAATCAGTGACTCCTGTTATCTGTGTTAGTGTTACAGGATCCAGTGGGCTCAACTCTATGTTTCCACTCAAATCTTCATTTTTCTTTGAAATGTAAATTAAATCATGTTTGAACTCTAGATTTAGTTTAAAGCTTGAGATTTATGTTACACAATTTGCAGAGTTTCTTCCAAATACATGTGATGATGATGATTATACTGCATTAATGTGAAGGGAGATCAGCATTTTCCCAAGACCGTTGTAGTTGTTCTTCAGCAGGGCCTTATAATAAGGCGTGTGTTGTATGTTTAGGTGAGCTCATGGGTGACCTGGCTTATTCTGACTGCTGGGTCCATGGAGGAGAAGAGAGAAGTCTTCTCATACCTCGTCCATGTGGCGAAGTGCTCCTGGAACATGGGCAACTACAATGCGGTCATGGAGTTCTTGGCAGGTCTCAGGTATGGCATGATGCCTTGAAAGTGCTTGGTTAAAAAAAAGAAATGGCCCCGTTAGAAAATTGTCCTCTCTGTTTAAATTTCGCAGTGCTTAACAAAGTGAGGAACATTCTTGAGACATTAATTTGTTTTTGACTGCCTATTTGTAACATGCAAAACGATGAGTCTCAAGCACCGTTCACACCGCCAGCGAGTTTATGTATGTCACTAGTCTGTAATGTGAAGACGCTTGTGGGCGTTCCCAGTGCTGTCGCTCTAATGCTATTGGTAGACTGCACATCTGGCCATATCTTTAGAAAAGTTTATCACGTGATATAAAACTAAGATATCATTCTAATTTGACTAGGGATTGGACTTAAAAGAATTAAAAGTAACATACATTCTGCTGTTGGAGAATGTTGTTACTGTATATAAACCACAGCATTGCATCATGAACTAGATTAACGTTCGATCTACAGACAAATTAAACCCACTGATACTGTCAAAAACTGCTTAAACGTCATTCGAATTTGACACAGTAAATTACCTTGTCCCTAATAATCAACATAATACAAAGGAAAACACAAACAGTCTATGAATGAATCAAACTTACTAAGAATGCCAAATGTTTTATGCTTACCATAAAGATTAAAATCAATTAATAATTAAAGTTCTCCAATGGCATTTTCACTACATAAAGATTTAGCAACCTCTGAGTTTGCGGTGGAGCTAGTTTTTCCCCCACTTGCTGGAGAGACAGTGGAATGCTATGGACAATGGTTAAAATACAGATTGTATGACTTATGAAAACCAAAATATATCTCAGGTTGCACTTTAGTATCTATGGTGTCAAAGCATACACTAACCATCACACTGCATCTCTAAATTAACTTTCAAATAACGTTTAAAAACAAGGCCTTGAGCAATTAACAGTCAACACTCCCAAAATGACGTCCCTACTGCACTGCTCACCACTTATTCTTCCCCAGGTCTCGCAAAGTTCTGAAGATGTGGCAGTTCATGGACCAGGCAGATATTGAGACCATGCGTGGTCTGAAGGACGCCATGGCCCAGCACGAATCATCATCTGAGTACAAGAAAGTGGTCAACCGTGCCCTCAACATCCCAGGATGCAAAGTGGTGCCCTTCTGTGGTGTGTTCCTTAAGGAACTTAGCGAGGCTCTGGATGGTGCTGCCAGTATTATTGGACTACGTCCCTCTTTTGATTCTCAAGATGATCCTGTTGAGGTGAGGATTTGGTGCCTTCAAGTGATTATGACTAACACAGGAAATCTTATCACCACAGTCAAATTTAATTGTCTTTTACAATTACAATAATAGCCTTGAGACAAGGTTGGCTGCCTGGAGCAATTACCTTTTCATCAAACATTGAATATGCCTGCTGAATTGCTTCCTGAAGACATTAGAATGGTTCAGCTGGGAAAAATACATTTTGTCACTCTGATGACTATTGAATCACCCATGAAAGCTTTTAAAGCCCACAAATCTAGTCATATTGTCCATAATTGTGGTTATAGGGGATTATCACGCTGATACGTATTACTTCCGGATTCAGTGATCTTTGTGCACTGCCACTTCCGTTGAATTACCGATCTCACTGGCGAGCTGATGAAGGACTACACTAAGTTTATTATACGGCATCCCTGGGAAATTAGTCTGATTCACTAAAGTGCCACCTGCAAATAAACGTGCTACCTTGTTTTATTTTAAAGTTTTAATCCACTTCTTCCTTATACTCAATTCAGTCGGGAATCCTTGGAACTTACGTAGGGTTGGCGTTGTTGGTTAGATTTACAAAGTGGAACAGAGCAGTGACATATATAGCCTTCGTCTCACTCTCAGCCATTGTTGAACTGCGTCGGAAGTGGACATGCACAAAGTTGACAAATCCCGCCCATGAAACCCGGAAGCGTGATTATCCCCTATCGTCTTCTGTGTGGAATCTCTGTGGTGAAGTGCTCTTTACCTTCTACAGTTTGTCACTGACTACAACAGCCAGAAGAACTTCCTGCAGAGGGTCGGGAGCGATGGGCTCCACAGCTCAGACAAGGAGGTGACCGTCAGTAACATTCTGCAGACGATTCGCAGTTGCAACCGAAGCTTGGAGGCTGAGGAGCCTGAGGAGAAGGCACGAGAGATCACAGTTTGCCCCAAAAATTCCTTCAAAGACAAGAGCAGAAACCAGTGAGTTAATTTTGGACCCTGTTTGCAAATATTTGATGTGTTTAGTCCATTCCTTATATGCTGAGGCATTCATAGTTTGTTTTAATACCTTTAACATGCACTCTTCAGAGGTTTAGGTTATTTCTTTACACTGGTTATCTGTGTTGTTATAACCAATGAGATCTGTAATGACTAGCATTCTCATGAATCTTAATGAGAGTTCCTTGACTGGTTGAGGAACTCCTGAATGTATTGTTGCTCATTGTCGAACAGGGCTGTACATTAACTTTTATGCACATAGCACTGGTGCTACAGATTTTGAATGTTTTGTTGCACCGGCCACACAATTTTAGCACAAGTATAAAATATCTGTTACCATCTCTGAAAATAACCACAAGTAGTGCAGTTCATCACTTATACAGGCATGTAACTGACAAAGGATAAATAATGTTCTGCACAGGGCACACAAAACACATAACTTAACAAGAAATGTTTTCAGACAAACACTTTATTTGCCAAAAATGGCAGACTGCAGGAACATAACACCTCTTGCTTAACATCAAATCTGTTTTTTGTATAGCTCAGTATCACTAATCGCAATCCAAACGACTTGTATCTGTTGAGCACTTAAAAATACAAAGTTTTATTATAAAATATTAAATTATTATGATAAAAATGTGACTATTTTTTATCAGGAAATCGTATGAACCAACTGAGAGAAGAAAAAAAACTTCTCTGCAATGGAGAAACTATTTGCAAATGTTTACTTCAAATTTCTTTAGAGAAGTATTTTTTCCTATTTTCACCCAAACTAGGGTGTTGTGAGCATTAGTGAGTACACATGTAATGTCCGTTTCATTCAAACTCGTAGCTGGAGGGCGCCCCTCAAGAAGAAAGTCCTGTAGCAGAATAAAACTGATGAAACATGAAGGCAATGAACATACAATATATGCAACAAAAAATGTTTGAAGTAAAATTCTGTTCACACCATTAAACATATCATTTAGTGTCTACAGTTTACTACTAATTCTCCCCCCTTGAGATCATTTTTAAAGAGAGTGAAGGAACTACTGTAAGTGCTTAGAGTTTATTTTGAAGCTTTAAATATCATATCAAGGTATAAGGCGACTGAAATGTTTCTCTGTGGAACATGTTGTCATTGTAGTGTTTATGCTTGTGGACCCATGTACAGAACAGCATTACAGATCCAATAATATTTCCTTAGAAGATAGAAAGCAGTGAGGTTTTTAGTTCTGTTAGTCTTCAACGCTGAAACAGTTTTGTCATCTGGAGGAAGGTGCACATATCGGTTGTTAATACTGTCTCTGGAGAATCTCATCGCCTGTGTTGTAGACTCCAGTGTTTTCATCTATCAGAAGACTGAATCTTGAGCAATCTTGCTTTGATATACTTCTTTATTTCAATTTTTAAGTCTCTACTGTTCCAGTCTCAGGACTAACTTTATACCATACATGTATCAAAGTTGAGCATGTTGTGTTTGTGTACAGATCCAGGCTAAATGTGAAGCCTTTTACATTCATTTCTCAAACTACTACCTTTTTTTTCTTTCTTCCATTCAATTAAACCCTCTATCCTTGCTGTCCACTCTCAAGGAAAGGACCTGGGTCAGAGCGTGTCTTGTAAGTTGCCAGATAGTTTCAACGGTTGCACTAACTGGATTGATTTCTATGTGACGTTACATAGTGTGTCAGATTAATGAGTTTGGTGTGTTTGCATGCATTTGCTGCCTCTGAAACCACAATGCAGAGTTGAAGTCATGACCTAGTTCTCCAAGATTCAGACCAATCCCTAGTCACCTAAAGCGCAGACCAAAACAACAATTCTGATGTCCATGCCGATACCACACGCCTAAGACCCAGACCAATGACAACCTTCCTTGTTTGGGATGAAAGACCTCATCCCAAAATCCAAGCCAAAAACTGTCAGTCGATGATCCAAATTGTCCAATTTAATTAAAAATACTGTATATAATGCAACATTCATTTAGAACACTGAGGCAAAGAAGCCATTAAAAGCCATTGAATTCTTGTGAATAATCCGTAATGATGCAGATACAGTACAAATCTGTGGTTGAGGTAATCGTCACCTTTGGAAATAGACTGCAGTCTGGTCTCATACCATAAACCAAAACCCATATGCAGACCAAGACCCACAAGTAAATAAGACCCAAACTACAACCACCTTTCAACAGGGGCACCTTAAGATAACCAGAGGCCCCTGGGCAACAGCACTACAGTAGGCCCCCTACCATAGATTAAAAAATATATTTTAGCTTCCTGACAATTGTTTGTCAAAATTAATCTTGTCGATACACCGGTCAAATATAGTTTAATATGCAAATTAACTCCTTGCCAGTAGGTGGCGCTTGTCGAACTGCAAAATTATAGCAGTTACATAAACAAAGTAGAGCTGCGCTTATAAACACAATGTTATTATAGGCATTATACGGAGGTCATATGAAAATGCAATCAAAAATGTCCTGGCTAAAAAGCATGTTTACAGGTATGATTTAAAAGCCATAAGTTAAACAAAACTTTATTTATTCTTTTGCAGTAAATCAAAATTCGGTAAATCACTCGGCATAAATGTGTAGAGTTCTCCTATGTAAATGTGGGCTATTTGGTGATTGCAAACTGCTTTAACAGTGCAAGCGCGTGGAACACACAACAGCACAGCGCGTTTACTTTGAAACGTGCAGTATTCACCTAAATCATAGCTTTTTAAAGTTGATCACGTTTAAGCAATTTGCGATTTTCAGTCCCCAGATTTAAAACAACCTGAAATTAAAATTGAGACTTTAAAGCAGCATGGATGACAGATTATATCCACACACAAGTTACCGAACCCACGTTCAACGCAGCTATATGACTTGTCCAGTCAGGTTCCGAAAATGCAGTTGCGAGTCCTGAAAGTGTAGTGTTTGTCGTTTATAGAATGTGTTTGTCACTGCTGTAAACTCCCAGGTAAATGGAAGCCTGTGCGTTAATAAACATAATAATAAATGTATTTTATATAGCGTCTTTTAAAAGTTTACTGGCAAACATAACAGAGAAAAATACACACTTTAAATACAAAAATAAACAAATAAAATGAATAATCAAGTCAAAGCAATCCCAAAATAAAATGTTTTGAGAAGAGATTTAAGTCATTAATGTACTTCCCTGATGTTGGCCGGGAGAGAATTCCAAAGCTTAGGAGAATAGGAAGAAAATGCTCTATCACCCCTAGAATGAAGCCATGTCTTGGGAACAAGAAAGAGACAAGCGTTTTCTACGTGTTTTTAGGCGCTATATGTGAATCCAGCCTATTACTGACCCTCAATTTGTGTGTCATAGTTAGACAGTGTTCTTCAATATTGTATGCTCTTGTTAACTTCATTTACAGGACTAATATGACATGACCTCTTCCAATAAAGTGAGAAGTTTTCCAGACAGAGTTCACTTGATCCCTTATATCAGCTTCACCTGCTTCATGTCATTTTTTTTTATTTATTTTTTTAGGTTTCTTGTAGGGGACCTCTCAGACTCTGAAGGGGACCCGCTTGAGCTGGCCAAGGACATAGATGCCCAGATCATAGAAGAGGTGCATGGACCCTTTAGCCACGGTACAGAGCTCATCCCTTGGTACGTGCTCTCACTTCAGCCAGATATTCACCAGTTCCTGCTCCAGGGAGCAACCGTCATCCACTATGACCCGGAGACCCATCTCACCGCCCGCTGCCTCCTTCGTCTACAGCCTGATAACTGCTTCCTCACCTGGTCCAAGCCCCTCAGTAGCTGTGGCCCAGGTGGAAGAGCCAGAGGCTTCATGGGACATCCACCATCCCCAGACCACTTACTCCTGGGCCAACCTGTGCACTGTGGACTGTCCGACGGACTCCTGGACCTTAACGTGGTGAAGGCTGTGTTTATGGGTCACCCTGGAGTGGATGTTAACTATGTGTGCCTGCAGCACAAACTATGTAATATGAACCCTGGTGAAAATGGTGTCACGCTGCTATATGGACTTCACACCACAGACAACAGGCTCCTGCACTTTGTGGCCCCCAAGCACACGGCATACATGCTGCACAAGGGCCTCCAGGAGCTGCTCAGTGCCATCAGGAAGATCAGGAAATTTCCTGACCAGAGACTGCAATGGCTGCGAAAGCAGTATGTTAGTTTGTACCAGGTACATTTACATCTATTCATTTCGAAGATGCAATTAATCCAAGTGAGAACACACAATACAAATAGACCAATCATTCCAAGTTTGGTGTTTAGTATTGGATTTTTTTTAATGTAAGGATTTTGCCAATGTTTGAATGTGATTTAAACATGACATATAGCAGAATGAAACATTGTAACAATTGTATTGTAACAATTATTACAAGCTTTCTATAAAAATCCTGCTGGTCTAACACTAGCTAGCCACCAAACTGGTTTCCACTGGTAATGCTGGTCTGGTTTGACAGTTTTAGAAGAGTTTAGGGCACTTGTCAGCTGGCAGATCTACTGGCTGGCCAGCTAAACCAGTTGAACACCAGTTTGGTCAGGCTGATAGACCAGCTTAAACTACTGTAGGCTGCTTTTAGATAAAGATTTTTGCACATATGTTGTGTTGAATGAATTACTCTATATTGAAGTTCTCACAACACCAAACACATTCGACTTTTTACGATAATTGGCCTGCACTGTTTTCTTTTAACATAACTGCTAACTTTAGGTCAGCTAAGGCGCAGCTTTCTTTTTTAAAAGCTGAATTCCATTCATTATTATGTTTTTTTAATATCAATGGCTTATTTATATTGCTGTAAAACTTTTTCTAGGAGGACGGTAGATTTGAGGGGCCCACACTGGCCCATGCTATCGAACTGTTCGGTGGGAGACGCTGGAATATGGGCACTAGCGGCCCTGGATCCGCCAGCAAAAGTGCAGAGAAGAACTCGGTCCAGAAAAACAGTCCGCTGGGCATCAACTCCAATGTTAAAAAAAAGAAGAAAGCCTTAGTCAGGGTAAGAAGAGAAAGACTGGCAATGTTAAGCTATGTCGAGACTTGTCATCTGAGTAATGCACTGTCCTATTCACAGGGGGACAGTGGCGATGGAACAGATGATGAGATGATCTCACGCAAGACCAGGAGCTGTAAAGAGACTTTAGGGAGGAGAGAGTCAGACCCTTTGGAAAGTGTCGAGCAGGAAGAGGCTGGTGAGAGCGACAGAACGTTATGTTGAACGCTAATTGGACATAATTGAAGAAAAACGTTGAAGATGATGTGTTTCACCAATACCTTTTTATTTATACACTGAAGATACTTGAGTATATAAATAATTGGTTTTGTAATGTGAATGTCTTAAGAGATCAGGGACATTGTGGCATGTTTCAATGTTTCCATAGAGGACTGCAGTACCTTTGGCCACCCTGGACCCTTTTCCTTATCCAACAGCAAAGGCCAGTCTCCTGGATCCTCCCTGTCCTCTTCCTCATCTTCCTCTGGCTCCTTTAGCACAAACATCTCCACCCCTACACGCCCCCATTCCTCCCCCATTCTTCCCAGCAACTCCAAAAGTCAGCCAGGGTAAGGCCACCCCATCTGCAGAAATACAATTTCAGAAAGGACTAGGGGTGGCACGGTACATGAAAAAACACCCGAACCGTTCGGTTCGCTTGTCTCGGTTCGGAGCGCGTGTGCGTCTCACGGTTCGACGCATGCGCAATGTAACCTCGTGCCCGTATGTGACGTGTTTTCTTTTCGCGCGACAGAGCGATCGGTGAATAACATCAATCTAGCGCGAGTCGGCTCCGTATGCATTCATCACTTTCGCGGTATTTGATGTCATTACCGATCGCTCTGTGCAGCGCCGGTTCAAGTTAACAAACAAGCCAGTAAAAGTGGAGTATGGAGCGCTGCAGGTCACGGCACGCGGAGAAATGGAAAGTGGGAGAGATGAGGGAGTTGGAGGATGCGCCAGCGTCGTATAAGTCTATGGTATAAGTCCGGTGTGTGGGAACATTTTGGATTTCATGTTATGATATTTTAATTTAACTACAGTGGCACTTTATGTATAGATAAGAGCTTCAGTCATACGTTTCCAAACCCTGCACTTTAATTTTAAGTGGAAAAAAGTACCCTCACATTTTGGGAATAGAAGCATTGTTGATAGTACTGTTTTTGTGTTGAGGTTGAACTTAAATTTCACTTTATGTTTATGGCCTTTGCTATTGCTATAGCTAAATTATCTATAGGCAATGAGGTTTCATGTATATTGACATTTAAAAGACAGTGTTTTAAGAGTTCCTCTCTTTTTCTTTTAAAATATAGAATTTTGGTAAGAGCTACAAAAGTTAGCAGTTGATACATGAAAGTTAATTTCTTTGTGTAAATAAGATTTATGTGATAAAAATGCACAAGTTCTTGTAGAGATAGTGATACACATTCTCCTTTTTTTTTTGCCAAATAAACAAAAAGCATGTCAATTTCTTCTCTCTTGCTGTATCTAAATCTCACCTAGCTTTCCTCTGAAATAGTCCAAAAATGTGCTTAAAGTCAAAGAGTCAAATTCAGTTTGTGCATGATTGCATGAATATAATATATATATTTTTAATACTGTACCCTAAAGTGTGGATAATTAAGCTATATATCACATGCTGAAGTACATTTCTGGAGTGTTAAAGATTAAAAGAAAAAATAACAAGAACCGTACAGAACCGAAAACCGTGACCCTAAAACCGTGATACAAACCGAACCGTGGTTTTTGTGAACCGTGCCACCCCTAGAAAGGACATAGGCTTCACAAGGTCTCATTTGTCATACGCATGCATGTTTAAGCTTACGTTAAAGTGATGCAGTCTTTCAAAGATGTTTCAGCGACATGTGTGCATATATATTGGATTATTTGTCTTGAAGCTTGTCGTAAAGGCTGTTTTCCTTCAGAACTGACTGTGTTTTGTGGTCTCAGGGCCTGGAGTAGTCGGAGCTGGCATGGTCGAGGGAAAGGTTGCTTCAGGGGCTTCCAGGAGCTCATGATCTCTGACAGCATCATGAGCTTTGTTGAATTTGTGGAGCTCTTCAAGTCTTTTAGGTAGAACACGCTTTTCCCTCCAACCAAATACACAGCTTGTGGATGATTGTTAAAGTTTCCCGTTTGTCTGATATGTATCCAGCATTCGCAGTCGCAAGGATCTGAAGGATCTGTTCGACACCTACGCAGTGCAATGTAGTCGTTCGGGTCCTGACTCTGTTCCTCTCTACACCACATTGAGGATTGACGACAAACTTACAGGGCTTCAACCAGATCTTGGTGGGCATGTGTGAATAATAGTCATTTTTACACCAATGTAACTGATGAGGTTGGATGTTTTTACAAAGCTGATGTCTTCACAGATCTCCTGACCCGTAATGGCTCTGACCTGGGCCTTTTTATCCGCACGCGGCAGCAAATGTCTGACAACCAGAAGCAGATTTCAGATGCCATTGCAGCTGCTAGCATCGTGACCAATGGGACCGGAGTGGAGAATTCATCGCTGGGTGTGCTGGGACTGGCCATCTCTCAGCTCAATGACTTTTTGGTCAACTGTCAGGGAGAACATCTGAGCTATGATGAGATCCTTAGCATCATACAGGTGCGTAGAATAACTCGCTGAAAGTCAGAAAAATGTTTTCTGATCAGACCTATAATTGTTAATTGTTAATAACCGCATTCTACAGACTTTAAGAAATACATTTTGAGTAAATTAATTTTGCACATAAACTTTAAAGTAGAACCGAGCAGGATTGAAAAAAAAGATCTAAAATTCACTCTTTTTATATTTCTTTATATTTACTTTTTTCACTTTTTTTATTCTCTCACTAATTTATGTAATTGTATATAACAGCTTTGAATGTTTTGAATTATGCAAACCAGCTAATGCCATAAAACATCTCCTGATTCATCAAAGCCCCTGCTAATACTTACTTGTTTGTTGTTGTTCTACCACAAATTATGTCATTTCCTAGAGGTCATTAAAGACATTCCTTTTGTTATTTAAAAAAATATATAAGACTGTTATAGGAAAAACATCAAATTATTTTTCTGTCTTTTCAAACTATGTGCAGCAAACTTGGCACTGTCAATTTATCTGTCTTGTGTGGCTAACCTTCACACTTTATAATTGTTTAAGCTGTTTTAAACCTTGAAAAGACATTTTCAAGCCAACGTTCAAACTTTGCATTGACCGATTTTCCTTATTTATGTGAAAACTTCTTGTCAAAAAAGAAAATTGCTTTGAACTTTTGTCAGAGCGCTGTCAAGGGTCTGGCACTGTTTTAAAGCTCTCAGCGGTGGGTTACTTTTAAACAACATGCACAATTGATTCTTCCTTTATTAAGAATAAGAGTCATTGACTGACACTTCGATATTAGCATCTAACCAACTCATAAATCACCATAAGACATCTAATGATATGCATGCCAATGTAATGACATTTAATTTGTTTTTTTGTTTCTTTAGAAATTTGAGCCTTCTTCAAACATGCGTCAGATGGGATGGATGTCGTTTGAAGGATTTGCCAGGTTCGGTTTTATTAAACATTTTTGACAAAATAATGTGGACCAGAAGTTTCGGAAACACAATACTTTGTCGGATTTGGATAATATGCTATATTGCTATAATCTCTGCTACATGACTGAAAATGAATCTGCTTCTCGAAGGTTTCTAATGGACAAGGACAACTTTGCCTCTAAAAACGAGGAGTCTCAAGTGAACCTGGATGAGCTCCAGTATCCGCTCTCATACTATTACATCGAGTCCTCTCATAACACATACCTCACGGGCCATCAGCTGAAGGGAGAATCTTCAGTGGAGCTTTACAGCCAGGTACATCTTCAGCTGGACTTCTGTTTATCCTGAACCTGATCCAAGGCGAAAAATGATTCACAATGCACCCCATAAATCTCTCTGACGACCGCTGCTTCACATGCCGTACTGTAGATGTCACTTGCTTGTGAATGTAGCTGAAACCACAGCATGTCAATGCATGAGTTTGAGTTTGATTTATGGCTTCTGTCACAGGTTTTGTTGCAGGGCTGTCGTAGCGTTGAGTTGGACTGCTGGGACGGGGACGACGGCATGCCTGTTATTTACCATGGACATACTCTCACTACTAAGATTCCTTTCAAGGTCTGTTTAGAAATCAATGCTTGTAGATACGTCTGTTGATTTTATGTATGTTTTCTGCTGACTGAAATGCTCTTTTGTCTGTAGGATGTTGTCGAGGCCATCAATCGGGCAGCGTTCGTGTACTCAGAGATGCCTGTAATTCTGTCCATTGAAAATCATTGCTCTTTACCACAGCAACGGAAAATGGCTGAGATTTTTAAGGTACCTGTCTGCATTTTTACACTATATATGTTCTCAAGCTGCTCATTTGATTAGTCTGTGTCCTGTGGAAGGAGAACATTGTTTGTATGATTTTTCTCTTTAGACTGTTTTTGGAGACAAGCTGGTGACCAAGTTCCTGTTTGAGAGTGATTTTGCGGATGAGCCCTTGCTTCCATCTCCTCTGCAGCTCCGAGGGAAGATCCTCCTCAAAAATAAGAAGCTGAAAGCTCACCAGGCTCCAGTGGACATTCTTAAACAAAAGGTAGATGAGAGAGTGCAACGCAGAACTGATCTCAAGACTATTTGATATATACACTATTTAGACTTATTGACAATTATCCTTCTACAAAATCTCATCTGAGTGAATCACAGCAGCCAGACAATCAAATTGGAACTGCCCGGTTTGGCTAGCTCTTGCCATTTTTTGTGCATTAGTGATACACAGAATTGAACTGAGGTGGTTACAGCGACCATCACACCACATTAAAGAGCATCAAAATGACATTTTAGTGTTTGTATTTCATGATAAAATGGAGAGAATTTGAAAGCTAAGACTTTATTGCAAATCAAAAGTAACAAAGCCCAAAGCTTATTGCAATTATCGGATGGCGGGCATGCTACGAATAATGTTTAGTGAAGCTTAGTTTACGCATTAACAGGAAACAGCATGGACTAAAAGGTTGATCTTGAGATTAAGTATCCATAACGATTCATCAAAATGAAGATAGACTAAAATCTATATCAAGAGTTTGGCCCTCCAAAGTCATTTTGTCCAAAACCAAAAATCTTATTTACCCCTTTGTAATATTTTTGGTTCTTGAACTTTCAGTGCATTACTAACATGTATCAAATTTCATATGAGACTAGCTTAAAGGGGACAAAATCCCCAAAAAAATATCATGCAAAATCCACTTTTTTAGCCCTTAAATACATTTTGTTGTATATTTGGAGTGTTTATAAGTACAGAAAAGATTAAATGATTCTTCTCAGGTGCTTTGTTTATATCTTTATATTCTGTTTTGGTCATATTTTTCAACCTGTTCAGATTTTTCTGTTCTCTATGACGTTTTTTGAACTATCACGTCACCGTATTTGCAGCAGAACTGCCAAATAAGGACATTGACTACCGGCCCAACACTTCGAGCAATCCGCCATTATTATTTCTCGCTCCGATTTTGTAGTCCGAGCTCAATGATGCAGAAGTTACGAGAGGGCAAGTCAAAATGTTCGGTTTTTGGATGTTGTGACCTGAAGCACTTCAAGGATTCCCACTTCAACAACCTCCACCAGAAACGTTAAGGGTTTGCCGATTGACTTCGTCTGAATGAGGGGTCAATTCCTTCTATCTTTGGAGACGACGAACAGAGCATTTCGATTATCAAACTACAATAATGGCCGAACGGGGGAGTTGAACTGACCGTGAACTCATCGACCTGGAGAGCGGGCGGGGTGTGACGCATCTTCTTTTTATTTAAAGGGGCCGCTTTGAAACCGGTTGCTCGTGGAGCTTGTGGAGCTATAATAATGAGGAATTCAGACCCAAGCAGTGCAGTTATGTTTTATATAGACCACAACGGTATGATTTATATGTAAAAATGAATGATTTAAAAGCATGATATGTACCCTTTAAGATAAATGTCTCGCTTTAATGTTAAGGTATTATAGACATTCCAGTACGAGTCGTTGTAACAATGATTTGAAAACTGTGTATTTTCAAATCACAGTGTATTTTGTAAAAAGCGTTATATAAATAAATTTGACTCGAGTTTCTGCACTGATTTTGGAAAAGCGTCTGCAGAATGCATTTAAATATTTTAAAATGAGCTGGAAGTACTACACCCATATTGAAAAGCACAATCAAATTAGCCAACATATTTAATAAACAAACATGCAAATGGTGGGGAATGTGTGGAATTGTGCGAATGACGGACGTTCCAATTCTGCAGAAATCTGCACAGCTTTAATGTTGTCTCGACCAACTGTTAAATTTAACTGTTAGTCCTTAAAGCATCTTAATCAAGGATTAATATTGGACAAGTTTCTGAACTTTTTGTTCCTCTGTTTTAAAAGGCACATCAGCTGGCTCACATGCAGGCCCAGGCCAATAACGGCACAGTCAGTGGAACGTCCCTGGGAAACGATGATGAAGAAGAGGAGGAAGACGAGTATGACTACGATTATGAGTCACTGTCTGACGGTAATCATACTTCGTATAACTCAAGCCAACATGTCCATTGTTTCAACTCTAATCGACAGCAATTATCTGTAAATTGAGTGGAAATTTCTGTTCTGTTCACTAACCCCTCACAAACTTTTACTGTTCTCACGATGGCAACTACACTCTGTAGCAACCCCCCTCCTTCTCCCCCACCTTTCTTTCATTTTCTTCACTCTTTTTTTTCTCCTTTTTATTAGCCGATGTCCTCAATGCTTCCACAGCCTCCTATGGCCAGGAAGGTAAATGTACTGTGTGTGAGCATATGTGGGTGGTTGACAAATGGACATGGGTTTTAAATATTGTTTAAAACTTTAGGGTAAAAGTATATGCATTTGTATTAGGAAAGGTGTAAGTTATAGTTAAGTTTGCAAAACATTTAAATTCTAGTCATTTGGTGAATTTGGAAGACCCCCAAATTAAGTACCAATTCATTGGTTACCACTTGCTAAAAATTGGTAAGAAGAAAAAATGTGGACAACTTACTTTTTTTTTTCTGTGAAACATTTTGACTTTTGTCATTGAAGCCAGTAAAAATGTCATGTCAACTGCCCATGTAAATGTGTGCCGTGATGTTGTGCGTCGCCCTTACTGCTGTAAGCTGCCAGTGTGTTGACTCTGATGTGATTGCTTGCACTTAGAGGAAATCAAAGAAGAATAATGGTGCTTATGTCTGAGATCCTTCAGGTGTGCGCTGTCTGCTCTGCCATGAATAAATCAACATTTTTTTGAGTATAAAGATAGGTGGTAAGCAAAATAACCCAAACCCGCTTCCACGTTCGCTTCTTCCACATCCTTGGTGTTTTGAAAATGGCTCGACCTTGCTTGCGGCACTGGCTCATCGATGGGGGAAAAACAAAGCCATCTGGTTTCTCATGCCCTGCGCTGCTCTCTGTTAAAAGACTTTGTTCTTTCCCAAATAGCCTTCCCCAGAGACTCAGCTATGAGTTTGTGCAGTCAGGGGAAGTCCTGGCATTTACTCGACCTGCTTTCTTACTGATTCTAAGTTAAATTTCAAAAATTGTATGTGATTGCTTCATCATAAGGTAAAAAGAAAATCTTAGATTGTTTGTTTGACAACCGATAAACAGTTAATTGCCTTTGTGGATCGAGGATCTGACAGTGTCTGTGGGTTGCACGTCTGCAGAATTTTAAATATTTCAGCTTTGTCAATCACGACCAAAATCTGAATCACCATAAAATCAAAATTACCAAATCTTCTTTTTTTTTTTTTTAATGGAATACAGCAGTGTGTGTTGTAAAAATGATTTATCCATCCAGATAATTATTATCAGTCTTTGTCAGACACGTGGGTTTGTTGTGTGTGACGTCACCGCGGCGCCATTTTTGAGGTATCGCTACTGACTGTGAGCATTGAAGAGATTACGAGAGTAGAGATAACAAGTGAATAACTCGCAAAACTGCAGAAGCACATGAAAACGGAGAAAATGCCGTACCGCAATAAACTCAATAAATATGTCAGGTACCGTTTTTTGGAGAAATTGTCATCCGTTCAGAACATAGATCCATATATGAGCTCAGCTGACTGCAGTATGCTGGAGTGCTGATCCCGCATTGCTTTCTCATCCTCATATTTGAGCATTGTCATCTATCTTGTTTATGGTATAAGCGCATATAATGTTCCCAGTGAACAATTTATAAACTATACATCTCTTAAAGCCTGCGGACATTTCACCAAGTTACTGTATCCTTCGGTAGGAATGTAAATAAATCCTGTAAAGTTAGTAACAGCAAAGATAGGTTTGCTGTATTGATGATGATGATAGTGTCATGTTAAGGATGGTTTATTTTGAAAAAAAAAGAATGAAAAAACTATTCTCCAACAACAGAATACCTCAGCTTCGATACCTTACAAATGGCGGCAACGCCCATAGTGCACTTCGTGAATCGCGAGTGTGACGTCACCTGACAAAGACCGATTTTGTTAAATTCATGTGCCCTCATGAATACCTTTATTCTCTACTCTGATTACGGGGCAACCTTTCACTCAAATCATAATTAGCAAGCAATAATGATGCCATCAATTCCCAATGGACAATTAAGTCCTGCCCTACATTTTTTTTTTTCTTGTTCGAGAAGCCGTTTCACTTGCAATTTGCATTTCTTGCTGATTTAAAAGAGATAGTTCACCAAAAAATGTTCATTCTGTCAAGTTGTTCCAAACCTACACAACTTTATTTATCCATTCGATGTAAATAGTTGCCAAAACTTGATAACATTCTTCAAAAAATATCTTCTTTTGTGATCAGCAGAAGAAATAATGTGATACAGAGTTGAAAGTAAATTACAGAATTTGCATTTTTGAGTGAATTATCCCTTTAAGAAGTAATGGTCTCGCAGTTTTTTTTTAGCTTCTACTTATTGCTGAAGTTATTCTTTTGTATTCAGACAAAATTGTTCTCATTTCTTTCTTTCTTTTTCTTTTTTTTTTTTTTAATTGCTTGTTTTGGCTGAAACAAGAAAATTCTCTTTGGGTTTATGAAGAGATGTTTCTTAATCTTATTCTTTTCTGCAGACAATATTCTTGACGACAAACCCGAAGGCAAGTCATCCACTGAGAAACTTCAGTATGAGTCCAATGATGAGATGCCGAAGCGTTTTAAGAAAGCGGGAAGCAAAGGAAAGGTCAGTGCAGAACAATATCGATGAAGCTTTGGGTTCATTTGAAGCTGAATACTGACATGATCTGTAATGGTTGTACCTGTACTTGTGTGCACTTGCAGATGTTTGACATGGAACTGGGAGAGGAGTTCTACCTGCCCCAGAATGAGAAGGAGAGCAGACAGATCGCTCAAGAGCTCTCTGATCTGGTCATCTACTGTCAGGCTATCAAATTCCCAGGTTTTTTATCTCATCTAATTATTACACAACTACATAAAGGACATTTGGGAAACACATAAGATTAGTGATGCACCAAAAATGATTTTTCAAAACTGACTTTTAACTATTGCTTCTCTGGTAGCAGTGTCAGTGTCTATTTTATGTGCAGAACTTAGTACATAGTAGATAAGCTACAACAAGTAAACATGTCAGTGTGTGACGCTAGGGTTGGTTGACGTTATCGGTTTGTCATTTTCAATAGATCTTCATTTTGATGAACCAACATCTTTTAGTCTACGCTCTTTTCAGCTGATACGTGAACAAAAAAATCACTAAACATTATTTGTAGTGTGTATCCCATCCAATAATCAATCATTTTTGTGCTTCATTACTTTTGATATTAAACAAAGTCGGTACAAAGTAATAGCACAAAATTAATATCAGGAGGTATTTTGAAAGAAACAATAAAACTCCCTGAAATGTATCATGCCTAATTTATTTGCTCAATCTGTGTTTTCAACTGTGAAAGACGTCAGTAAAACAGCTTGTAATGTTACATCAACCTTAGGAAAGTCAGTCAATGTCCATAGCTTGAAAAATAACTACTGTAGAGATAAATATGCACTATTACACATTCATTCCATTTTTTTTCTTAACCTGTTGTCATTGTTTATTAACTTAACCTTCAGTATTTAATGAATGTTTGAATAAATCAAGTTTGACGTTTTCTTACAGCCACAACAAATTGGTTTCACAATGAACATAATTGTATCATTAAAGTTTATATGAAGAGTTCAGATGCAAAAGCCTCTAAATGCCATTTGAAATTTTCTTCTTTAATGATGATTTTTTTTTATCAAACTTGTATATTGAAGTTCAGTAATTTCACTTAAATAACAATTAATAGGTAATTATCAGTGCCATTTAAGTGAAATCACTGAACTTAAATATACAAGCTTGATAAAAGTGATCATTCTAGAAGAAAATTTCAAATGGCACTTAGAGGCTTTTGCATCTGAACTCTTCATATACAGCTCAGTTTCTGTATGAAAAAAACATGATATTTTAATGCATCCCTACATAATATTTTTGTGCAGTTCCCTTCTAATTAGTTTTGTACATGCCGTCCACCCAACGCGTTCACTTGCGGAAATAGATGCAACGTCTTAATGGATGACGAGACTGTTTTGGGGAAGCTGAGCTACTTTACAAATCTAGCCTCCCAAGCTTCATTCTGAGTAGATACAAATTTATTCTTGATTTTAAGATAAAATAAGTAACACTTCATCTCTTGCATATTGGTGCTACATGGCTCATGTCAACTGCAGTTGAATGTGTGAAAAAGGGCGGGTAAATTAGATTCAGGTGTTTGGCTTTGCTGAAAACTGTAATAGTCCCAGAGGCGAGTCTTGAACAAACAAACAGTATCAAGCTCTTGAGTTTTGGAAGAGCGTATATACCCTGCAGCCATGACCTTACATATGTGTTTGTTTGTGTTTGTCTGCGTGGGAACTAGGCCTCTCCACCCTCTCCCCATCAGGCTCTGGAAGGGGGAAAGACAGAAAAAGCCGGAAATCCATTTTTGGCAGCGCTCCTGCTCGCGGAAGCCTCGGGGAGCCTGTGACGTTGGTCCGAGCTCCAGGGAAAGGTACGGCTGCTTCGGCTTTGCACGGAACTGTGCACAGGGCATGCAGGAAATAGAACACCCACTTAGAGCACCCATGGGAAAAGGGCTCTCAAGTTTTCCATTATATTAAAGTCCCTCGAAAGCACATAAAAAATGCCTTTCTACAAAATATTTCCAGTGACTGTCTGTCTGAGAAAACAAGCATGTACTTTTTGAGTAAAAGGACAAGTGGTTCTTAAAATTGAAAGCTTAAAGGCACACTATGCAAGAATTGTACCTTAATTTAACAGCTTCAAAGTAATTTCGGTGGTAAACAAACTAATAATAGGGCGAATCATCCTGGTAGTAAAGCTTGGGGGTGATGCTTTTGGAAAAAACAGCAATGCAAGTTTAAAAGGAGCACCCCCGACAAATCTCACGAGAATCACGACATGCTTTACGGCAACGACGTCACACACATCAATCAACCATAGACCATAGACTCGCTGCTCAACCCGTAAATAAATGCATCCATCCACAAGTTTTGTTTGAGTTCTTTAATGGTCTAGTGGCAGATCTTTTGCCAAGCGTTTCAGAGGCGAGTCAAGTTTTTTCTCTCTCATCAAAACTGAATCAGTGGTTACAGTCTATATCAAGCAGGGACACGTTTTTGTGCAGTTTATCGTGTGATTTTACCGGAATGAATATAGTCTCCACAGCTGCGATAGATTGTAGAGTGCGTCCGAGTGAAGAAGCCACATGAAACACCATGTATCCATGAAACTGATAGCAGCGTCACGAGCGCTCAGCTGGAGTTCAAAAACACATTTTAGCGCTAGATCTCTTATTTAATGCACAAAAAATGCACAATATGCAATATTTGTACCTTAATATAACAGCTTCAAATGGGAATCAGGCTGTGAGTGCAGAGACCAGTCTATGGCAGAGACGCTCTGCGTGAGTGGTATTTACGACAGTAACATTAAATACAAGTACTCCACAGCGACTCTAGGGGTATTCCTGCATAGTGTGCCTATAAATGGATCTGAACTTCTAGCCATCCCAACAGAAATGCATCTTTTATCAGTTTATTTTTATTAAAGAGACTGTTTGCTCTAAAATGAAAATTCAGTCTTCATTTACTTGCCCATATGTTGTTCAAATATGTTTTTTTTATAAGAAGCATGTGTTGGTTGCTCTTTTCCGTGCAATTACAGTGAATGGAAAATGACAAGCTTCAGTCGTATAGACTACATTTGATTATTTTTTGCTGCTTTTTGGAGCTTGAAAGCCTAAAAAAATTGGACAATGTTTGAAACTTTGTTTTTCCTAGCCCTTATGCTACGATTCCGTTTGATTTAAGAAATATGAATTGTTGAAATTAAGAATTCAATTTCAACCAGTAAAAACAATAATTCTTGATATCTGTAATTATTTTTACTAGTTAAATGTCATGGGGATGGAAAGGCGTACTGCCAAACTGATGAGTATTAACTTGCAGTGCGTAGATCTAAAAATTAACTCAAAAATCAGAAAAAAAGATTTGCTCGCGAATATAGGCCAAAAAGCTCACAGGATTTTACTGTCCAGAGGCCACAAAATAAAGCGAAAAAGTGCAAGGTGCGGAAAATGTTCTTGGGTTCAACTCTTCATCAGTGTGTTACCAAGCATACATCTGCAGTAATTTACACGCTTATTACTGTAATCCATGCACTGTAACAACCGCAATATGATTTTATCCCATATAAAAATTTATACTTTATATGGGATTATACTTTTTACACAGACATTTCACAATCCTCTATTCAAAACTTTGAATTTCTTTTTTTTAAATCTGACCATAAATATTCTCATTCCCATTATTGAATTTCACAAAAGATTATTATCATCATCGTCGCTACACGTCACATGCATTATAAAACAACATTTATAGAAAACAATTGAGAATATATTCCTCATTCATCCCCAAATGATTTAGATACTGATGAAGGGTTGTACCTGAGAAAATTTTGCACACCTTGCACTTTTTCACTTTATGGTCTCTGGACACTACAATCCTGCGAGCTTTTTGGCCTATATTCGTGTGCAGATCTTTTTTCTGATTTTTCACTTGTTAAATGTCACCATAGGCAGCCATTCAAATTTAATTGTTGATTGACAAGCATTCTTTAAAGTGCTTGTGGAAGAAAGTAAGTCAGTCAGTCATAAAAGTTTGAAACAACAAGCATTCTTTTTTTTTATTTTTGAGTGGACTATTCCTTAAACAATCACTTGCAAAACTCCAAACCTTGCTGTAATGTTCTCAGTGTGTGAGGATACATTTGTAGTTGCAGACTTTCCGCTTCTCTAAACTTTGTGCTCTGATTTGTCTCTGCCAAATTGCAGATGTGACTCAGCCTCACATAAGATGTTTATTTAACTATCTCATAGTGCTTGATTTCACTTTTAAACAGTTTCTATGAAAGAAATGTTTGGGTTTCTTGCCAGTTGTAGCGACTTGTCAACAAATCAAAATCCAAAACTCAGATCTGGAATGTTCTGTTCTTCTGCAGCCAGTCTGGAGGGCATTCGAATAAACTGGGATGAACAAAGTTCGCTGACGCTGAGCCCAAGCACCTCTCTTAGCTCCATCATCCGCACACCCAAATGCTACCACATCTCCTCAGTTAACGAGAACGCTGCAAAGCGTTTATGTCGCCGCTACTCCCAGAAACTCATCCAGCACACCAGCTGCCAGCTGCTCCGCACGTACCCAGCAGCCACACGCATCGACTCTGCCAACCCCAATCCTCTCATCTTCTGGCTGCATGGAATCCAGCTGGTCGCCCTCAACTATCAGACTGATGGTAAAGAGCGTGATCTGCTCATCTGCAACAGCACTGGGATAGAATCAGTGTGAAGGATAGTGATAGACTGATATATTGACCTGGACAATCAGGCCATCCACCTATTATTTTTAATGAAAGAACAGGTGCAGGTGCACTTAAATGTGTGAGGCTTCCAGTGTCTTTCGCTTCCCTTGTTATATCTTATTATATTTGTACAGCTATAGTATTAAATTTGTACAGCTATAGGCTCAGTGGTTCATGTAGGTTGTCTACAAACAAGCCCCCTGCTGCTGATTGGCTACAAGTGTGTTTTGCTGCTCGGTCCAATCCACTTTCAACAGTGTTTCTCAGAACTCACTTACTGCACCTTTAAATAGATCAGTAATTAAATGTACTATTTTATTAAAATTAAACCAATAAATTAAATACATATTTTTTTTAATATTACCATATTTAAAGGGATGGTCCACCCATAAATCATCAATTACTCAACATATCCTCATGTTATTTTTGTATGACTTTCTTTCTTTTGTGAAACGCAAAAGATGGTAACACTTTACAATAAGGTTCATTAGTTAACATTAGTAAATGCATTAACTAACATGAACTAACGATGAGCAATGCATTAGTTACAGTGTTTATTAATCTTTGTTAATGTTAGTTAATACAAATACAGCTGTTCATTGTGCGTTCATGTTAGTTCACAGTCCATTAACTAATGTTAACTGATACAACCTTTGATTTTAATAACGTATTAGTAAATGTTGGAATTAATATTAACTAAGATTAATAAATGCTGAAGAAGTATTGTTCTCATTGTACATGTTAACTAATGTAGTTAACTAATGTTAACTAATGAACCTTATTGTAAAGTGTTACCTAAAACATATTTTGAAGAATTTTGTCTTTAACCACCCTCAAGTTGTTTCAAACCTGTTTGAATTTCTTACTTCTGCTGAAAACAAAAGAAGATATTTTGAACTATGGAAGTGAATGGGGCCCATTAACTGTTTGGTTATAGACAATTTTCAAAATATCTTCTTTCGTGTTTTCCACTGAAGAAAGAAATGCATACAGGTTTGGAATACAACAATAAACAAACAAATTTTCCATTTGGTTGGTATTTCATTTCTTATTGGTACCATTTAAATTAAATATTTTTACCAAATCTACTATATGTAAATATAATTCAGAAATGTTATTGAGCATTATTCTAACAAGATGATTTTAAGATTTCAGTCCCTTTTTAGATGATAATTGAATGTGGTATTGTATATTCTCCTCTAGACCTGCCATTACAGCTGAACGCAGCTCTGTTTGAGGCCAATGGTCACTGTGGTTATGTACTGAAGCCTCCAGTCCTGTGGGAGCGAATCTGTCCCCTATATCAGCACTTTTACCCTCTGGACCGAGACCTGGAGAGCATGACCCCTACGCTCTACACTCTCACTGTAAGAGCCTTGAGTAGCCCATATTCAGCGTTAAAACTACTTTTGGATACTCCAGCTAATCTAACAAACATGAATTAATTCATATGCACACAGATTGTTTCAGGGCAGAACGTGTGTCCGGGTAACTCAAACGGCAGTCCCTGTGTGGAAGTGGAGGTGTTGGGTATGCCGGCAGACAGCTGCCATTTCCGTACCAAGCCCATACACCGCAACACACTCAATCCCATGTGGAATGAGCGCTTCCTGTTCCACGTGCACTTCGAGGATATGGCGTTTCTGCGCATCGCTGTGGTGGAGAACAACAGCTCGCAGGTCACCGCTCAGCGGATACTTCCCCTCAAAACCCTCAAACCAGGTAGAAAACTCATTACAGGAGCATAGTGTAATTACTACTGGGTATTGGTTGATAACTGCCACCTGCTTCGTCCTCAGAATGTACATTTTACATGCTCTACACTAAAAGATGTTTTTGAAAGAAGTATCTTCTGTTAATCAAAAAATCATAAAAATATGTACACTTTAAAATAACTGTTTTCTATTGTAATATGTTTTCAAATGTAATTTATTCCTGTGATGCAAAGCTGAATTTTCAGAATCAATACTCCAGTCTTCAGTGTCACATGATCCTTCAGAAATCATTCTAATGCTGATTTGTTGCCCAAGAATCATTTCTTAATATTATCTTATTCTACTTAGAAAATTTGTATATATATATATATATATATATACATGCATATATCGAATATATATATATATATATATATATATCTCGAATATATATATATATATAAATCGAATATGTTTATTTATATATATATATAAATCAATTTTGATTAAATAATATAAAAAAACATCCATTCAGTCTTGACTTGGTATTCATTTTAAATTATTATAGTATGTAATAAAATATATTTTATTTATTGTAATTTTTTATATTGTCTGTCAACAGTTGTTGTACAATCACTTACTGTATTGATGGCTTCAGATTACTCCATTTGATCATATACTGCATTGAATGAAATTTTGTGTGTGTGTTTTTTGTTTTTGTTTTTTTTTGTGTGGTTTCTGTTGATTATTCCAGGCTACAGACACCTGCAGCTGAGGAACCTGCACAACGAGTCTCTGGAGGTCTCGAGTATGTTCATCTTCAGCCGCAGAACAGAGGAGAGTCCCACCGGAGGACCGCTCCCTGCGTCTGTGGTGAGACAGCATTAATAACCCACTTATAAAACCACACAGATGTCAGGGTCACAGAGAGATATTTGTGTTACATGTTCTACTGGTGGAACTGGACAGCAGAAATAAAACAGTTTACATTAATGAAGCCTCTATACGTGCCATTCAGTCCCACAAGGGAGTAGACCGTATGTTTGAGAAAACATTGTGCAAATATTTCCGAAGTTTTTAAAACTCTGGAATGTGCTGCATTCCTCTCTCTCTCTCAGTCCCTGTCATCCGAGTGCAGCCTTATTTCATTAAAAATAGGAAATCATAAAGACATAGGCAAGCTACAGTTTACAGAAATGCCATGCCTATTCAAACTGCTAAAATGTAAACCTCTCACCTAAAGGATTATTAGGAACACCTGATCAATTTCTCATTAATGCAATTATCTAATCAACCAATCACATGACAGTTGCTTCAATGCTTTTATGGGTGTGGTCCTGATCAAGACAATCTCCTGACTGAATGTCAGAATGGGAAAGAAAGGTGATTTAAGCAATTTTGAGCGTGGCATGGTTGTTGATGCCAGACGAGCCGGTCTGAGTATTTCACAATCTGCCGGGACCACTCATCTCCACTACAAATAGGAAAAAGAGGCTTCAGTTTGCAAGAGCTCTCTAAAATTGGACAGTTGTAGACTGAAAACATGTTGCCTGGTCTGATGAGTCTCGATTTCTGTTGAGACATTTAGATGGTAGAGTCAGATTTTGGCGTAAACAGTACAGTAGGCGCATGACACCCCTGGCTGTATACACAATATGACTAAACCATTTTAATAACTGTCACTAGTTGTTTAATAGCTCTGAAACAATATTAAGAATGTGCTCTTTTGTTTAACAGCATGTTATATGTCTTAAGCTTTAGAGTGTGAAAAAAAGTTAACTCTGTTCCCTCTTTTTCCTGCCAGCTGTTCAGCACGGAGGAAAGACGCGCCGCTCAGCAGCACAAAGTGACAGTGCATGGAGTTCCAGGCCCCGAACCCTTCACCGTAATGTGCGTTGATGAATACACCACAGCCAAACAGCTCCTGGACTCTGTAAGTGTCAACGCAACTGAACCGAGCCAGTTTAGACAGGTTAGCACACACCAGAGCACTGTTTAGTGCAGTGAACTGTCTGAGGGCTCTGTGAGAGCCGAGGACACGGTCAACTACTGTAGATGAAGTAGTGTAAGCACTCTGTGTGTGGTGCCATCACGGATTTAGAGTTCTTTTAGAATTCCTGAGGAGCAATTTGTATATGTTCTGAAAATATTTCGCAATAACCTTGGAAGTACCTTTCAAAGAATGATTGTCATTCATTCTCTCATTCAGAACAAGCAGTGTTCACTCCAGTGTTTACTGGTCTGGTCACATTTTCTTCATTCCTCTGCACATAAACGCATGCTGAAATAGTCTCTCTCTTGCCAGTTGTTTCCGACTACGTCCTTCAACTACTTCCTCATGGAGGAGAGAACGCCTCTGTCGAAGGAGAAGAGCGAATCAAAGAAAGCGCATCAGCAGCGCCCCCTAGCGAACGATGAGCGGCTCCTGAAAGTTCTTCACAGCTGGCAGCCGGAGGAGGGATATGTGGGCAGAATATGGCTGAAAACCAAGGAAGTGGTAAAAACCGCTTTTCCAGATTGTTCTTGCTTTCATTAATTATATTTCTAAGAGTCATTCCCATTATGCAGAACCATTTGAAAAGTGGATAAACTACCATTCAAAAGTTTGGAATAAGTATGCTCTCCAAGGTGGCTTTTGTTTTCTATTTCAGTATATTTTAAAATGTACTGCAGTCTTCATCGTCACATAATCCTTCAGAAATGCACTGATTTTCTGCTCAAGAACTGTTAAAGCGACATAAATGATTAACTAGATGGAAATTGAACAAAATGGTTCCCAATTAAAACAATATTCCCCAGAAACATGTTTTGTTTGAAACATTTTGATTTTAAATTTTTTTTTGAAAATTTGAAGAAACAAACTATCAGTATATTAAGAAATATTTGAGTTTTTATGTTAGAAGCAGTCAGTGAAACTAGTAGTTTTTATTAATATTTTGAATTTGGTATTATTTTGTTTTGTTTAAAGTTTTAGTAATTTAATTTTGATTTTTTTTTTTTGTTGCATTGCGAACATTTTTGTTATTTTAATAATTTTTATTGCAGTTTTCATAGTAGTTTTTAAATTTCACATTTTATTTCATTTTTTTTATTATTATAACATTAACTCTGGTTATTCATAATTCATTTTATGGTCACTTAAGGATATTTTGAAAAACTGAACCGAAAGAAAGCCAGAATGATTTCAAGCTTTGAAAATATGTATTTTTTTTCATTTTATTTTTAAATTCAGTGTATTAGGATAATGGAAATGTAACTCATAACAGGATAGACCCCTATATTGCCTCATAAGATCCACACCCATTTATTTTGTTTATACATTCACCATTTGATTCTTGATCTGTTGCTCCTCCTGGTGGCTCATAGCAGAACTTCAATGAGAAGAATATTGTGATGGAGGGATTGGAGGAGGTGAGCAGCGGAGAGGAGGACACGTTCTTCGTGCAGGTTCATGATGTTTCTCCTGAGCAACCTCACACTGTCATCAAAGCCCCCCGATACAGCACAGCCCAGGACATCATCCAGCAGGTCAGATATCACTGTGACATTACTGGAAGATTTCATCTCTGTCATGTGGATATCAAATTAGCTATAAGCTGCTGTGGTCTATTGTAGACTCTGAGCAAAGCCAAGTACTCTCTGAGCATCCTGAGCAACCCCAACCCATGTGACTACGTCCTGATGGAGGAGCTTACCAAAGACGCGGGAAGTAAGAAATCATCCTCAGCTAAAGCGTGCCAGCGTGTGCTGCAGGACCACGAGTGTGTGTTCCAGGCTCAGAGCCGGTGGAAGGGCGCCGGGAAGTTCATCCTCAAGCTCAAAGAGCAGGTAAACACCTGAACTCCAGCTCACTAATCTATGACACGAAAACATAGATTATAGCTAGAACACAAAAAATTTTATTTTCAAATGTAACATGTCTTAATGTCATTTATTCCTGTGATCAAAGCTGAATTTCCACCGTCATTACTCCAGTCTTCAGTGTCGCATGATCCTTCAGAAATCATTCTAATATGCTGATTTTCCGCTCAAGAAACAGTTCTTATTATTATCATCAATAGCTATGCTTCTATCAACCTATTTTCATGCGCATTTTGGGATATCGCATAAAAACCGCTGGATGGAAACGTCAGTATGTGTGTAAATTCTAAAACTGCGCAAAGCTTATGTGCTCAATTGAATACATTTATCCAATGGGCTCTATGCACGGCGTTATTTCCGGTGAAGGATTAAGGATGCTCGATAACTTCCGCCGATCATAGAGTCCAATGCAATACCGAGAATTTATATTGAATTTTATACTCCATGGTTATACTAATGAAACGTTAGTCACAAAAACAGATAAAACAGACACCCCTCGTTGTGTTTTTGCTTCTTTTTAAAATTATATTAAATAAACATAACTATATATAAAATTACATCTAAACGTATGTACGTTTCGTTTCAAAGACGGGAGGACAGTAAATATTGAAGACTCTGCCATAATCCCGTTTTCTCCGGTTTTCCTCCGCTTTAATCTACACAACCGGAAATGGACGAGCATCCTTACGTCAAATGCGGAACTTATGCGTGCATATAGCCCATTACGATTGAAATGCATTTACCAAATAAATCTGATGAGTTTGCATCAACAGAGAATCTGATTGGGTAACTGGAGTAACACGTGGATCAATTTCATTGCACAAATGTTGGTTTGGTCGTTCTGAAATGCCTAAACCTGAGTCTGTCAACAACATGATTTGGTATAATGATCTCCCAGAAGCATCTCACATTATTGCATTCCCAAGCATCAGGCATTAGAATGCAAATGTTTTATGCAATATTCCAAATTATAAAGTATTAATTTCTATTAAAAGTATTAAGTATTTAGTATTAAGTATTAAGTATTAAAGTATTAAGATCAAAAGTATTAATTTATTTCAAAATATTGGGAACCTACCCCCCCCCCCCACCCCCAATCTTACTGACCTTTATGACTCGACACAATATTTGACTGTAATTATGCAACAATGCTTGTTTTCCTGTATTAAACTTTCTGTATTAACAGAAGCTGGGAGTGTTACTATATTTAATTACATTTATTTAGCATTTTAATGACAATTAGAGTTAAATTATTTAAAAAAAAATAGTATTCATATATTTAAAAATATATATATATATGAATCCAAATGTTTTTGTCACGTGACTGGAAAGGTCTTTGAAAAGGAAATTCTTTGGCCACAAAGTGCTATATTGAAATGTAAATAGCTCAAGAGACAGCTTTGGATATCAACATTTTCAAATACCCTGATATATAGATATTCATTTAATATATCTATTATCGGTGTAATGTGTATTTGCACTAATCCAGACTTGATCACACTGATGCATGAACACACGTTTTTCTCTCAGATGGCCCGTGAGGACAAGCGCAAGGGCGTGTCTTTTGCCAGCGAGCTCCGGAAGCTGACGGGTCGGAGTCGGAGCTTGACCGTGAACACGAGCACGAACGGCCCCGCGGCCCAGGAGCCGGCACACAGTAAGGAGGAGAAGGCTGCATGTCCCAGCATGATGCCTCTGCCCGAGGCCTCGGAGTGACGAAACACTCTGCAGTGTGTGTGTGCAGTGCATGGATCTCCAACAGGTACCAGACACCAGGGGCGTTTCTAGGTTTCAAAAACATCAGGGGCTGAACCCGAAACATCAGGGGCTGGGGTGGGGAATAAGATAGCATGATTCGATACAGAGAATAATGCATATTGCAGGCCTATATGCAGCGGCAGACTGGCATCCCTGGCACTGTAACCATACCAGCCCACATTACCACATAGTCACACACATTGAAAGGTGAGGAAGTTAGGGGGGTTCGGGGGCATACTCCCCCGAGAAAATTTGGATTTCTCAGACCTACATGTGTGCATTTTAGGGTGTTTAAAGGTCATAAAAATGGTATAACAATAGCTTTAAAAGTATGTCAGTGGGCACTGGCAGTAGCATAAAAGATGACAGATTCTTAAATATGAGAATGAGGATAAATGTTGAAATGAATGATCCACGCTTGGATGCAAATGCAGAATGTTTCTGCTTATTGTTGACAATACACAATCCATATTCCTAACAGGAATGGCCTTAATGAGAAATCTTTCAAGGATTATTTTGCATAGCCTAGATGAATTTCAATCAAACACCAATGCAATCTTTTTGTGTCCAGACGAAAATGAGCAATTTATATATTAGCGTTAAAGATTGGTTTCAGCAACTTGTTTCTTTCTAAGGTTAGATAATCAATTTTTTTGGCAATAATCTGTTAAGTTAAAGTTAAATTGTTCACTCATAAAGACAGTCACTTGTCGCCACCTACTGACTTACTTAATAATGCAAGTTGGGCAAACACAGACAAGCAGAGTGATAAATTGTGAAAAGGCTGATACTGGTGAAATATTTGAACACATTCGAGGACCATGTATGGTCCTCGAATGTGTTCAAATATTTCATACTTAAAAATGTTATACTAAATATATATTTATAAATATATATTTATATACTAAATATATATTTATACTAATGAATTGAGCTTATAGTTTATGTAATTAGCAAATAACATCTGTGCAAAATAGTAATATATTGTAATAATGTTAATCAAGCTGACTAAATCACATGACTGCGATTTTAATTCTCCATTTTCAGTGTATGTTTTATTTAAAAAAAACGCCGATTAAAAGCCGTATAAGCTCGCGAGATGAAAAGTGACATCGGTTACAATAGGTAGCTAAAGTTAGACAGAAACGTTGATGCTAGCGATATGATTTCCTAACCTGAAATAAGCAGGAATAAGGTGTATTGGATGGGCTTTTATTGCCGGTTTGGTTTTATTTGTTGGAAAAATAAATATAGAAATATAATTTGACACAAGAGGGCAGTATAGCCCTATTTATGGTTTTGAGTTAAACCGTGACATCTACACGTTTTCCAAATTGGACCAACGTGATTATTTCACGTCTTGTCGTGATACGGGTTGGGCACTGAAGTTACAGGAGTTTCTTCCCGTTGCTAAGCAATGGAACTAGGTCGAGTATTTAAAAGGTTGGTTAACACGGTTAACGTGGTTTATAATATATATGTAAATATAAAAAATAATATATATATATATATATTGCATTTTAAATAATAGAACATTTCTCAGTGATTGCAAAATTCCGTTTTCTCGGTTTAATGAAAACCAATAGGTCGTTATGGCAGAGGCGAATAAACATCCGGATATCTCTCCAATGGAGCGTGTTAACGCAAACGTTTAAGTTTCACGTTTGAGGGGGTTAAACCGTGACATCTACACATTTTCCAAAGTGGACTATTTAGGCTGCTTCATTAAAAATGTGTCATTTAGACGTTTTTTTTTCAGCGTGGATCGAGGCAAATGAATCCTGTTCACCTTGAAAATAATAAATGTTTTTTGCGTTTTAAATATTAGACCATTTCTCAGTGATCGTCAATAAAACAATTCCATTTTTCTCAGTTTAATGAAAACCAATAGGTAAGTTTCAGTTTCAGTGTAAGTTTCACGTTTGAGGGGGTTTAAACCGTGACATCTACGCGTTTTCAAAAGTGCACCAAAGTGATTATTTCACGTCTTGTCACAATACCGGGTTGAAGAAATATTGTTTAGGCCACTTTTGTTTGATATAATCACAACAAATTAACGCAAGTATGGGAATTGAGCTCAGGTCTTCTTGATTAAAGCCCAACGCTTTATCAACTGAGCCACTGCATCTGTTGAGTTCAAGGGTCTATTGGACGGTGTTTTATTGCATGTTTTGTTTTATTTGTTGGAAAAATAAATATAGAAATATAATTTGACACAAGAGGGCAGTATAGCCCTGTTTATGGTTTTGAGTTAAACCGTGACATCTACACGTTTTCTAAAGGGGACCAACGTGATTATTTCACGTCTTGTCGTCATACAGGTTGGGCACTGAAGTTACAGGAGTTTCTTCTCGTTGCTAAGCAATGGAACTAGGTTGAGTATTTAAAAGGTTATGGTTAACACGGTTAACGTGGTTTAACGTCGATGTAATACGGATATAGTAGACCATCCGGGTCTCTTTGGAAAACTCATTTCAACATACTACGATCTGGGACGTACTAATTCTAATTCGAATACTATTTAGGACGGAAAGTATGCGAATGGCTCATCAGCTGTACACTCATTATTGCAGTGCATTATGGGATTGAATGAGTGCACTCGATAATGTCCAATAGTTTTGGACACATTACAAATGGCTTTCCTCAAATAATGCCCTATTTAAGGGTAAAGGGGGGATTTCAGACACAGCCGATGTCTAAACCCACAGCCTCGCTTTCATTCACGTCAAATCAAACTGTGACTATTTATACACTGCCCGGCAATTTTATTGCAGTGAATATTTTTTTTTTTTTAGCATGTTATATGTTTGGCAACAGTTCTTTAACCCTACCCCTCAAACGTGAAACTTACACTTAAAACTTACCATCACGACCTATTGGTTTTTATTAAACCGAGAAAAATTGAATTTTCTTTTATTGACGATCACTGAGAAATGTTCTATTATTTAAAATGCAAAAAAAAAAAACATTTATTATTTTCAAGGTGAAAATGATTCATTTGCATGGATCCATGCCGAAGAAAACGTCTAAATGTCATGTTTTTAATGAAGCAGCCTAATGAGTAAAATGTCTATTTTTCCGGCGTCCCCCCAGCTCCTCGTTTAAGCAAAAGGTACGCTAAAAACAACGTATTACATCGACCTTAAACCACGTTAACCGTGTTAACCATAACCTTTTAAATCAGGGGTCTCAAACTCAAATTAACTGGGGGCCGCTGGAGATAGAGGGTGCTTCTCATTTCTTATTTGTGCATCCTCGTTTCCTTCCCTTGCTTCCTTTCCTTGCGTCTCAGCTCCACCCCCTGTAGGACGCGAGGGAAGGAAGCGAGGAAAGGAAAGGAGGACAGAGGAATCGAATAAAAGCTTTTTTATATACATTGGAATTCTTGATCACTCGAGCGTCACTCCACAGTGTCATCAGCAGCGCTAAAAGTATCTGCCCTTATGTTGTTGATGTTTGGTTATTTAATAAATTCATAATAAATAATAATAAAGATAGGCTATACTGTTGAAATATCTGAGATGTGTGGCTTATATAAACTGCAAAGGTAAAGTATAAATTAAAATGATTGTGACCGATGTGAAGGGGGAGGAGAATTGACACGTGCGTCACGTTTAGTCAATATAACAGTTCCGCGTAGGATGCACCTGTGTATCCTCGCTTATGACTCCTCAGGAAGCCTCCTATCTCCTCGATCCTCGACTCCTCACGGTGCAATTAGAGAATTGAGATGTCCTTCAAGATGGCTGAGCTCGATCGGTTTCTGGGTCATAGGAGGGAGGACAGAGGAGCGAGGAGACGAGGAGGGATATTGAGAAGCACCCAGAGTCTGGGTCAGGCCGGGCCGCATCAAGTATTCCAAAAAAAAAAAAATGTATTTAAGTATTCCAAAAATGGAGCACAACTGTTCCATTCTTCTCAATCTTTATTATTAACGTTTCTTTAACAGTTCAGGTTCCTCTGCATTTGAACATTCCTTTCTGTACATGATTGGTTCTTCATGAGCTGTCCTTCTGACAGTTGAAGTTAATTTTACAAACTTTCTTTGTCTTTTTCTTATACACAACATCTTTGTGATAGTCATATTTGCTTTTTATTTCCTTTATACAACACTATTATATTGAATGTTTTTTTTTCTTTTTTCGGAAGGCATTTTTTTTTATTATACTTAGAAAAACAATTATTGCTTTTGAAATACAAATAATTCTTTCTACACATGTATTGTGTCTCAGGCAAATTACTGACTTTGCACATATCAAAGCAAACCTTATCAACCTGTTGGATCAAAGTTCAGTTCAGAAATTTTAAAAATGAACTAGTTCAGTTCATATTTCATACTTCAAAAAATTAACTAGTTCATATTTCTTTTTTTCCATATGTTGCCTGCAGCGAACGTTTTTATTAGTAGGCTATTATTATTGCCACAGCCCATATACAACCACAGATAATAATTATTTTGTCGACGGGCAGAGTTTGCACAGACATGTAAGATTTTCCCATCCACACCGACCTCATGAAACCCTTTTAAATGATCTTACGATGCCTCCTCGCTCCTCGGTTCACTGACACTAGAATGAACGAGTTCACTGTAACGTTCATCAGGCAGTAATACAGTAGGCTACGTTCAGTTCACGTTCGCCCAAAATGAACAAGTTCATTGAACGCATTCAGACACAACACATATTACAAGCTCAAAATTATTATTCTCACATTGTTTTAGAGCAGGGATATCCAACACGTTGCTCGCGAGCTAACAGTAGCTGTGGCCTGATTCGGTGGCACGCTCAAGTTTGTTTCAAATGTATGCGCGCATCAAGGCAAACGCAAAACAACAAAAAAACCCGCAAAATATCACCCCGCGGGCCGCAAGTTTGAGACCTCTGGTCTAGAGCCTCCATTTTTGCACTCAGGTTTAAGTCTCATGGCCCTCTATCAGAATCCAGAGTTTTGAGAAGATTGGAGAAACTTAATTTTTCGCCTGAAAAAAAAAAACGAAAGGGGTACCACTGTCGTTTTTTTTTTTTCGGGTCGAAATTTTGAGTTTCGATATCTCAGCTCTGGAAGGGTCTAGAGCCTCCATTTTTGCACTCAGGTTTAAGTCTCATGGCCCTCTATCAAAATCCAGAGTTTTGAGAAGATTGGAGAAACTTCATTTTTCGCCCAAAAACAAAAAAAACGAAAGGGGTACCACTGTCGTTTTTTTTTTCGGGTCGAAATTTCGAGTTTCGATACCTCAGCTCTGGAAGGGTCTAGAGCCTCCATTTTTGCACTCAGGTTTAAATCTCATGGCCCTCTATCAGAATCCAGAGTTTTGAGAAGATTGGAGAAACTTAATTTTTCGCCCAAAAAAACCAAAACAAAAGGGGTACCACTGTCATTTTTTTTTTCAGGTCGAAAATTTGAGTTTCGATATTTCAGCTCTGGAAGGGTCTAGAGCCTTCATTTTTGCACTCAGGTTTAAATCTCATGGCCCTCTATCAGAATCCAGAGTTTTGAGAAGATTGGAGAAACTTAATTTTTCGCCCGAAAAAAAAAAACGAAAGGGGTACCACTGTCGTTTTTTTTTGGGGTCGAATTTTTGAGTTTCGATATCTCAGCTCTGGAAGGGGCTAGAGCCTCCATTTTTGCACTCAGGTTTAAGTCTCATGGCCCTCTATCAGAATCCAGAGTTTTGAGAAGACTGGAGAAACTTAATTTTTCGCCCGAAAAAAAAAAACGAAAGGGGTACCACTGTCGTTTTTTTTTGGGGTCGAATTTTTGAGTTTCGATATCTCAGCTCTGGAAGGGGCTAGAGCCTCCATTTTTGCACTCAGGTTTAAGTCTCATGGCCCTCTATCAGAATCCAGAGTTTTGAGAAGATTGGAGAAACTTAATTTTTCGCCCAAAAACAAAAAAAACGAAAGGGGTACCACTGTCGTTTTTTTTTTTCGGGTCGAATTTTTGAGTTTCGATGTCTCAGCTCTGGAAGGGTATAGAGCCTCCATTTTTGCACTCAGGTTTAAGTCTCATGGCCCTCTATCAGAATCCAGAGTTTTGAGAAGATTGGAGAAACTTAATTTTTCGCCCAAAAAAAAAAAAAAAAAACGAAAGGGGTACCACTATCGTTTTTTTTTGGGGGGTCAAATTTTTGAGTTTCGATATCTCAGCTCTGGAAGGGTCTAGAGCCTCCATTTTTGCACTCAGGTCTAAGTCTCAGGGCCCTCTATCAGAATCCAGAGTTTTGGGAAGATTGGAGAAACTTAATTTTTCGCCCAAAAAAAAAAACGTAAGGGGTACCACTGTCGTTTTTTTTTTCGGGCCAAATTTTTGAGTTTCGATATCTCAGCTCTGGAAGGGGCTAGAGCCTCCATTTTTGCACTAAGGTCTAAGTCTCATGGCCCTCTATCAGAATCCAGAGTTTTGGGAAGATTGGAGAAACTTAATTTTTTCGCCCAAAAAAAAAAAACGTAAGGGGTACCACTGTCGTTTTTTTTTCGGGCCGAATTTTTGAGTTTCGATATCTCAGCTCTGGAAGGGGCTAGAGCCTCCATTTTTGCACTCAGGTCTAAGTCTCATGGCCCTCTATCAGAATTTGGGAAGATTGGAGAAACTTAATTTTTCGCCCAAAAAAAAAAAACGTAAGGGGTACCACTGTCGTTTTTTTTTCGGGCCGAATTTTTGAGTTTCGATATCTCAGCTCTGGAAGGGGCTAGAGCCTCCATTTTTGCACTCAGGTCTAAGTCTCATGGCCCTCTATCAGAATTTGGGAAGATTGGAGAAACTTAATTTTTCGCCCCCCAAAAAAAAACGTAAGGGGTACCACTGTCGTTTTTTTTTTTCGGGCCTAATTTTTGAGTTTCGAAATCTCAGCTCTGGAAGGGGCTAGAGCCTCCATTTTTGCACTCAGGTCTAAGTCTCATGGACCTCTATCAGAATCCAGAGTTTTGGGAAGATTGGAGAAACTTAATTTTCGCCCAAAAAAAAAAACGTAAGGGGTACCACTGTCGTTTTTTTTTCGGGCCGAATTTTTGAGTTTCGATATCTCAGCTCTGGAAGGGGCTAGAGCCTCCATTTTTGCACTCAGGTCTAAGTCTCATGGCCCTCTATCAGAATTTGGGAAGATTGGAGAAACTTAATTTTTCGCCCAAAAAAAAAAAACGTAAGGGGTACCACTGTCGTTTTTTTTTCGGACCGAATTTTTGAGTTTCGATATCTCAGCTCTGGAAGGGGCTAGAGCCTCCATTTTTGCACTCAGGTCTAAGTCTCATGGCCCTCTATCAGAATTTGGGAAGATTGGAGAAACGTAATTTTTCGCCCAAAAAAAAAACGTAAGGGGTACCACTGTCGTTTTTTTTTTCGGGCCTAATTTTTGAGTTTCGAAATCTCAGCTCTGGAAGGGGCTAGAGCCTCCATTTTTGCACTCAGGTCTAAGTCTCATGGACCTCTATCAGAATCCAGAGTTTTGGGAAGATTGGAGAAACTTAATTTTTCGCCCAAAAAAAAAAAACGTGAGGGGGACCACTGTCGTTTTTTTTCGGGCAGAATTTTTGAGTTTCGATATCTCAGCTCTGGAAGGGGCTAGAGCCTCCATTTTTGCACTCAGGTCTAAGTCTCATGGCCCTCTATCAGAATTTGGGAAGATTGGAGAAACTTAATTTTTTGCCCAAAAAAAAAACGTAAGGGGTACCACTGTCGTTTTTTTTTCGGGCCGAATTTTTGAGTTTCGATATTTCAGCTCTGGAAGGGGCTAGAGCCTCCATTTTTGCACTCAGGTCTAAGTCTCATGGCCCTCTATCAGAATCCAGAGTTTTGGGAAGATTGGAGAAACTTAATTTTTCGCCCAAAAAAAAAAAACGTAAGGGGTACCACTGTCGTTTTTTTTTTCGGGCCGAATGTTTGAGTTTCGATATCTCAGCTCTGAAAGGGGCTAGAGCCTCCATTTTTGCACTCAGGTCTAAGTCTCATGGCCCTCTATCAGAATTTGGGAAGATTGGAGAAACTTAATTTTTCGCCCAAAAAAAAAACGTAAGGGGTACCACTGTCGTTTTTTTTTTCGGGCCGAATTTTTGAGTTTCGATATCTCAGCTCTGGAAGGGGCTAGAGCCTCCATTTTTGCACTCAGGTCTAAGTCTCATGGCCCTCTATCAGAATCCAGAGTTTTGGGAAGATTGGAGAAACTTAATTTTTCGCCCAAAAAAAAAAACGTAAGGGGTACCACTGTCGTTTTTTTTTCGGGCCGAATTTTTGAGTTTCGATATCTCAGCTCTGAAAGGGGCTAGAGCCTCCATTTTTGCACTCAGGTCTAAGTCTCATGGCCCTCTATCAGAATTTGGGAAGATTGGAGAAACTTAATTTTTCGCCCAAAAAAAAAAACGTAAGGGGTACCACTGTCGTTTTTTTTTCGGGCCGAATTTTTGAGTTTCGATATCTCAGCTCTGGAAGGGGCTAGAGCCTCCATTTTTGCACTCAGGTCTAAGTCTCATGGCCCTCTATCAGAATTTGGGAAGATTTGAGAAACTTAATTTTTCGCCCCAAAAAAAAAACGTAAGGGGTACCACTGTCGTTTTTTTTTTCGGGCCTAATTTTTGAGTTTCGAAATCTCAGCTCTGGAAGGGGCTAGAGCCTCCATTTTTGCACTCAGGTCTAAGTCTCATGGACCTCTATCAGAATCCAGAGTTTTGGGAAGATTGGAGAAACTTAATTTTTCGCCCAAAAAAAAAAAACGTGAGGGGGACCACTGTCGTTTTTTTTCGGGCAGAATTTTTGAGTTTCGATATCTCAGCTCTGGAAGGGGCTAGAGCCTCCATTTTTGCACTCAGGTCTAAGTCTCATGGCCCTCTATCAGAATTTGGGAAGATTGGAGAAACTTAATTTTTCGCCCAAAAAAAAAAACGTAAGGGGTACCACTGTCGTTTTTTTTTCGGGCCGAATTTTTGAGTTTCGATATCTCAGCTCTGGAAGGGGCTAGAGCCTCCATTTTTGCACTCAGGTCTAAGTCTCATGGCCCTCTATCAGAATTTGGGAAGATTGGAGAAACTTAATTTTTCGCCCCAAAAAAAAAAACGTAAGGGGTACCACTGTCGTTTTTTTTTCGGACCGAATTTTTGAGTTTCGATATCTCAGCTCTGGAAGGGGCTAGAGCCTCCATTTTTGCACTCAGGTCTAAGTCTCATGGCCCTCTATCAGAATTTGGGAAGATTGGAGAAACTTAATTTTTCGCCCAAAAAAAAAACGTAAAGGGTACCACTGTCGTTTTTTTTTCGGGCCTAATTTTTGAGTTTCGAAATCTCAGCTCTGGAAGGGGCTAGAGCCTCCATTTTTGCACTCAGGTCTAAGTCTCATGGACCTCTATCAGAATCCAGAGTTTTGGGAAGATTGGAGAAACTTAATTTTTCGCCCAAAAAAAAAAAAACGTGAGGGGGACCACTGTCGTTTTTTTTCGGGCAGAATTTTTGAGTTTCGATATCTCAGCTCTGGAAGGGGCTAGAGCCTCCATTTTTGCACTCAGGTCTAAGTCTCATGGCCCTCTATCAGAATCCAGAGTTTTGGGAAGATTGGAGAAACTTAATTTTTCGCCCAAAAAAAAAAACGTAAGGGGTACCACTGTCATTTTTTTTTTCAGGTCGAAAATTTGAGTTTCGATATTTCAGCTCTGGAAGGGTCTAGAGCCTTCATTTTTGCACTCAGGTTTAAATCTCATGGCCCTCTATCAGAATCCAGAGTTTTGAGAAGATTGGAGAAACTTCATTTTTCGCCCGAAAAAAAAAAAGATAGGGGTACCACTGTTGTTTTTTTTTCGGGTCGAATTTTTGAGTTTCGATGTCTCAACTCTGGAAGGGTCTAGAGCCTCCATTTTTGCACTCAGGTTTAAGTCTCATGGCCCTCTATCAGAATCCAGAGTTTTGAGAAGATTGGAGAAACATAATTTTTCGCCCGAAAAAAAAAAAACGAAAGGGGTACCACTGTCGTTTTTTTTTGGGGTCGAATTTTTGAGTTTCGATATCTCAGCTCTGGAAGGGGCTAGAGCCTCCATTTTTGCACTCAGGTTTAAGTCTCATGGCCCTCTATCAGAATCCAGAGTTTTGAGAAGATTGGAGAAACTTAATTTTTCGCCCAAAAACAAAAAAAACGAAAGGGGTACCACTGTCGTTTTTTTTTTCGGGTCGAATTTTTGAGTTTCGACGTCTCAGCTCTGGAAGGGTATAGAGCCTCCATTTTTGCACTCAGGTTTAAGTCTCATGGCCCTCTATCAGAATCCAGAGTTTTGAGAAGATTGGAGAAACTTAATTTTTCGCCCAAAAAAAAAAAAAAAAACGAAAGGGGTACCACTATCGTTTTTTTTTTGGGGGTCAAATTTTTGAGTTTCGATATCTCAGCTCTGGAAGGGTCTAGAGCCTCCATTTTTGCACTCAGGTCTAAGTCTCAGGGCCCTCTATCAGAATCCAGAGTTTTGGGAAGGTTGGAGAAACTTAATTTTTTTCGCCCAAAAAAAAAAACGTAAGGGGTACCACTGTCGTTTTTTTTTTCGGGCCAAATTTTTGAGTTTCAATATCTCAGCTCTGGAAGGGGCTAGAGCCTCCATTTTTGCACTCAGGTCTAAGTCTCATGGCCCTCTATCAGAATTTGGGAAGATTGGAGAAACTTAATTTTTCGCCCAAAAAAAAAACGTAAGGGGTACCACTGTCGTTTTTTTTTCGGGCCGAATTTTTGAGTTTCGATATCTCAGCTCTGGAAGGGGCTAGAGCCTCCATTTTTGCACTCAGGTCTAAGTCTCATGGCCCTCTATCAGAATTTGGGAAGATTGGAGAAACTTAATTTTTCGCCCCCCAAAAAAAAACGTAAGGGGTACCACTGTCGTTTTTTTTTCGGGCCTAATTTTTGAGTTTCGAAATCTCAGCTCTGGAAGGGGCTAGAGCCTCCATTTTTGCACTCAGGTCTAAGTCTCATGGACCTCTATCAGAATCCAGAGTTTTGGGAAGATTGGAGAAACTTAATTTTTCGCCCAAAAAAAAAAAACGTGAGGGGGACCACTGTCGTTTTTTTTCGGGCCGAATTTTTGAGTTTCGATATCTCAGCTCTGGAAGGGGCTAGAGCCTCCATTTTTGCACTCAGGTCTAAGTCTCATGGCCCTCTATCAGAATTTGGGAAGATTGGAGAAACTTAATTTTTCGCCCAAAAAAAAAAACGTAAGGGGTACCACTGTCGTTTTTTTTTCGGGCCGAATTTTTGAGTTTCGATATCTCAGCTCTGGAAGGGGCTAGAGCCTCCATTTTTGCACTCAGGTCTAAGTCTCATGGCCCTCTATCAGAATCCAGAGTTTTGGGAAGATTGGAGAAACTTAATTTTTCGCCCAAAAAAAAAAAACGTAAGGGGTACCACTGTCGTTTTTTTTTTCGGGCCGAATTTTTGAGTTTCGAAATTTCAGCTCTGGAAGGGGCTAGAGCCTCCATTTTTGCACTCAGGTCTAAGTCTCATGGACCTCTATCAGAATTTGGGAAGATTGGAGAAACTTAATTTTTCGCCCAAAAAAAAAACGTAAGGGGTACCACTGTCGGTTTTTTTTCGGACCGAATTTTTGAGTTTCGATATCTCAGCTCTGGAAGGGGCTAGAGCCTCCATTTTTGCACTCAGGTCTAAGTCTCATGGCCCTCTATCAGAATCCAGAGTTTTGGGAAGATTGGAGAAACTTAATTTTTCGCCCAAAAAAAAACAAAAAACGTAAGGGGTACCACTGTCGTTTTTTTTCGGGCAGAATTTTTGAGTTTCGATATCTCAGCTCTGGAAGGGGCTAGAGCCTCCATTTTTGCACTCAGGTCTAAGTCTCATGGCCCTCTATCAGAATTTGGGAAGATTGGAGAAACTTAATTTTTCGCCCAAAAAAAAAACGTAAGGGGTACCACTGTCGGTTTTTTTTCGGACCGAATTTTTGAGTTTCGATATCTCAGCTCTGGAAGGGGCTAGAGCCTCCATTTTTGCACTCAGGTCTAAGTCTCATGGCCCTCTATCAGAATCCAGAGTTTTGGGAAGATTGGAGAAACTTAATTTTTCGCCCAAAAAAAAAAAAAAACGTAAGGGGTACCACTGTCGTTTTTTTTTCGGGCCGAATTTTTGAGTTTCGATATCTCAGCTCTGAAAGGGGCTAGAGCCTCCATTTTTGCACTCAGGTCTAAGTCTCATGGCCCTCTATCAGAATTTGGGAAGATTGGAGAAACTTAATTTTTCGCCCAAAAAAAAAACGTAAGGGGTACCACTGTCGTTTTTTTTTTGGGCCGAATTTTTGAGTTTCGATATCTCAGCTCTGGAAGGGGCTAGAGCCTCCGTTTTTGCACTCAGGTCTAAGTCTCATGGCCCTCTATCAGAATTTGGGAAGATTGGAGAAACTTAATTTTTCGCCCCCAAAAAAAAAACGTAAGGGGTACCACTGTCGTTTTCTTTCGGGCAGAATTTTTGAGTTTCGATATCTCAGCTCTGGAAGGGGCTAGAGCCTCCATTTTTGCACTCAGGTCTAAGTCTCATGGCCCTCTATCAGAATTTGGGAAGATTGGAGAAACTTAATTTTTCGCCCAAAAAAAAAAAAACGTGAGGGGGACCACTGTCGTTTTTTTTCGGGCAGAATTTTTGAGTTTCGATATCTCAGCTCTGGAAGGGGCTAGAGCCTCCATTTTTGCACTCAGGTCTAAGTCTCATGGCCCTCTATCAGAATTTGGGAAGATTGGAGAAACTTAATTTTTCGCCCAAAAAAAAAACGTAAGGGGTACCACTGTCGTTTTTTTTTTGGGCCGAATTTTTGAGTTTCGATATCTCAGCTCTGGAAGGGGCTAGAGCCTCCATTTTTGCACTCAGGTCTAAGTCTCATGGCCCTCTATCAGAATTTGGGAAGATTGGAGAAACTTAATTTTTCGCCCAAAAAAAAAAAAACGTGAGGGGGACCACTGTCGTTTTTTTTCGGGCAGAATTTTTGAGTTTCGATATCTCAGCTCTGGAAGGGGCTAGAGCCTCCATTTTTGCACTCAGGTCTAAGTCTCATGGCCCTCTATCAGAATTTGGGAAGATTGGAGAAACTTAATTTTTCGCCCAAAAAAAAAACGTAAGGGGTACCACTGTCGTTTTTTTTTCGGGCCGAATTTTTGAGTTTCGATATCTCAGCTCTGGAAGGGGCTAGAGCCTCCATTTTTGCACTCAGGTCTAAGTCTCATGGCCCTCTATCAGAATTTGGGAAGATTGGAGAAACTTAATTTTTCGCCCAAAAAAAAAAAACGTAAGGGGTACCACTGTCGTTTTTTTTTCGGACCGAATTTTTGAGTTTCGATATCTCAGCTCTGGAAGGGGCTAGAGCCTCCATTTTTGCACTCAGGTCTAAGTCTCATGGCCCTCTATCAGAATTTGGGAAGATTGGAGAAACTTAATTTTTCGCCCAAAAAAAAAACGTAAGGGGTACCACTGTCGTTTTTTTTTTCGGGCCTAATTTTTGAGTTTCGAAATCTCAGCTCTGGAAGGGGCTAGAGCCTCCATTTTTGCACTCAGGTCTAAGTCTCATGGACCTCTATCAGAATCCAGAGTTTTGGGAAGATTGGAGAAACTTAATTTTTCGCCCAAAAAAAAAAACGTGAGGGGGACCACTGTCGTTTTTTTTCGGGCAGAATTTTTGAGTTTCGATATCTCAGCTCTGGAAGGGGCTAGAGCCTCCATTTTTGCACTCAGGTCTAAGTCTCATGGCCCTCTATCAGAATTTGGGAAGATTGGAGAAACTTAATTTTTCGCCCAAAAAAAACCCGTAAGGGGTACCACTGTCGTTTTTTTTTTCGGGCCGAATTTTTGAGTTTCGATATCTCAGCTCTGGAAGGGGCTAGAGCCTCCATTTTTGCACTCAGGTCTAAGTCTCATGGCCCTCTATCAGAATCCAGAGTTTTGGGAAGATTGGAGAAACTTAATTTTTCGCCCAAAAAAAAAAAACGTAAGGGGTACCACTGTCGTTTTTTTTTCGGGCCGAATTTTTGAGTTTCGATATCTCAGCTCTGGAAGGGGCTAGAGCCTCCATTTTTGCACTCAGGTCTAAGTCTCATGGCCCTCTATCAGAATTTGGGAAGATTGGAGAAACTTAATTTTTCGCCCAAAAAAAAAACGTAAGGGGTACCACTGTCGGTTTTTTTTCGGACCGAATTTTTGAGTTTCGATATCTCAGCTCTGGAAGGGGCTAGAGCCTCCATTTTTGCACTCAGGTCTAAGTCTCATGGCCCTCTATCAGAATCCAGAGTTTTGGGAAGATTGGAGAAACTTAATTTTTCGCCCAAAAAAAAAAAAAAACGTAAGGGGTACCACTGTCGTTTTTTTTTCGGGCCGAATTTTTGAGTTTCGATATCTCAGCTCTGAAAGGGGCTAGAGCCTCCATTTTTGCACTCAGGTCTAAGTCTCATGGCCCTCTATCAGAATTTGGGAAGATTGGAGAAACTTAATTTTTCGCCCAAAAAAAAAACGTAAGGGGTACCACTGTCGTTTTTTTTTCGGGCCGAATTTTTGAGTTTCGATATCTCAGCTCTGAAAGGGGCTAGAGCCTCCATTTTTGCACTCAGGTCTAAGTCTCATGGCCCTCTATCAGAATTTGGGAAGATTGGAGAAACTTAATTTTTCGCCCAAAAAAAAAAACGTAAGGGGTACCACTGTCGTTTTCTTTCGGGCAGAATTTTTGAGTTTCGATATCTCAGCTCTGGAAGGGGCTAGAGCCTCCATTTTTGCACTCATTTCTAAGTCTCATGGCCCTCTATCAGAATTTGGGAAGATTGGAGAAACTTAATTTTTCGCCCAAAAAAAAAAAAAACGTGAGGGGGACCACTGTCGTTTTTTTTCGGGCAGAATTTTTGAGTTTCGATATCTCAGCTCTGGAAGGGGCTAGAGCCTCCATTTTTGCACTCAGGTCTAAGTCTCATGGCCCTCTATCAGAATTTGGGAAGATTGGAGAAACTTAATTTTTCGCCCAAAAAAAAAACGTAAGGGGTACCACTGTCGTTTTTTTTTTGGGCCGAATTTTTGAGTTTCGATATCTCAGCTCTGGAAGGGGCTAGAGCCTCCATTTTTGCACTCAGGTCTAAGTCTCATGGCCCTCTATCAGAATTTGGGAAGATTGGAGAAACTTAATTTTTCGCCCAAAAAAAAAAAAAACGTGAGGGGGACCACTGTCGTTTTTTTTCGGGCAGAATTTTTGAGTTTCGATATCTCAGCTCTGGAAGGGGCTAGAGCCTCCATTTTTGCACTCAGGTCTAAGTCTCATGGCCCTCTATCAGAATTTGGGAAGATTGGAGAAACTTAATTTTTCGCCCAAAAAAAAAACGTAAGGGGTACCACTGTCGTTTTTTTTTCGCGCCGAATTTTTGAGTTTCGATATCTCAGCTCTGGAAGGGGCTAGAGCCTCCATTTTTGCACTCAGGTCTAAGTCTCATGGCCCTCTATCAGAATTTGGGAAGATTGGAGAAACTTAATTTTTCGCCCAAAAAAAAAACGTAAGGGGTACCACTGTCGTTTTTTTTTTCGGGCCTAATTTTTGAGTTTCGAAATCTCAGCTCTGGAAGGGGCTAGAGCCTCCATTTTTGCACTCAGGTCTAAGTCTCATGGACCTCTATCAGAATCCAGAGTTTTGGGAAGATTGGAGAAACTTAATTTTTCGCCCAAAAAAAAAACGTGAGGGGGACCACTGTCGTTTTTTTTCGGGCAGAATTTTTGAGTTTCGATATCTCAGCTCTGGAAGGGGCTAGAGCCTCCATTTTTGCACTCAGGTCTAAGTCTCATGGCCCTCTATCAGAATTTGGGAAGATTGGAGAAACTTAATTTTTCGCCCAAAAAAAAAACGTAAGGGGTACCACTGTCGTTTTTTTTTCGGGCCGAATTTTTGAGTTTCGATATCTCAGCTCTGGAAGGGGCTAGAGCCTCCATTTTTGCACTCAGGTCTAAGTCTCATGGCCCTCTATCAGAATCCAGAGTTTTGGGAAGATTGGAGAAACTTAATTTTTCGCCCAAAAAAAAAAAAACGTAAGGGGTACCACTGTCGTTTTTTTTTCTGGCCGAATTTTTGAGTTTCGATATCTCAGCTCTGAAAGGGGCTAGAGCCTCCATTTTTGCACTCAGGTCTAAGTCTCATGGCCCTCTATCAGAATCCAGAGTTTTGGGAAGATTGGAGAAACTTAATTTTTCGCCCAAAAAAAAAAACGTAAGGGTTACCCCTTACGTTTTTTTTTTTGGGCGAAAAATTAAGTTTCTCCAATCTTCCCAAATTCTGATAGAGGGCCATGAGACTTAGACCTGAGTGCAAAAATGGAGGCTCTAGCCCCTTCCAGAGCTGAGATATCGAAACTCAAAAATTCGGCCCAAAAAAAAAAAAAACGACAGTGGTACCCCTTACGTTTTTTTTTTTTGGGCGAAAAATTAAGTTTCTCCAATCTTCCTAAAACTCTGGATTCTGATAGAGGGCCATGAGACTTAGACCTGAGTGCAAAAATGGAGGCTCTAGCCCCTTCCAGAGCTGAGATATCGAAACTCAAAAATTAGGCCCGAAAAAAAAAACGACAGTGGTACCCCTTACGTTTTTTTTTTTTGGGCGAAAAATTAAGTTTCTCCAATCTTCCCAAAACTCTGGATTCTGATAGAGGGCCATGAGACTTAGACCTGAGTGCAAAAATGGAGGCTCTAGCCCCTTCCAGAGCCGAGATATCGAAACTCAAAAATTCGGCCCGAAAAAAAAACGACAGTGGTACCCCTTACGTTTTTTTTTGGGCGAAAAATTAAGTTTCTCCAATCTTCCCAAATTCTGATAGAGGGCCATGAGACTTAGACCTGAGTGCAAAAATGGAGGCTCTAGCCCCTTCCAGAGCTGAGATATCGAAACTCAAAAATTAGGCCCGAAAAAAAAACGACAGTGGTACCCCTTACGTTTTTTTTTTTTGGGCGAAAAATTAAGTTTCTCCAATCTTCCCAAATTCTGATAGAGGGCCATGAGACTTAGACCTGAGTGCAAAAATGGAGGCTCTAGCCCCTTCCAGAGCTGAGATATCGAAACTCAAAAATTAGGCCCGAAAAAAAAACGACAGTGGTACCCCTTACGTTTTTTTTTTTTGGGCGAAAAATTAAGTTTCTTCAATCTTCCCAAATTCTGATAGAGGGCCATGAGACTTAGACCTGAGTGCAAAAATGGAGGCTCTAGCCCCTTCCAGAGCCGAGATATCGAAACTCAAAAATTCGGCCCGAAAAAAAAACGACAGTGGTACCCCTTACGTTTTTTTTTTGGGCGAAAAATTAAGTTTCTCCAATCTTCCCAAATTCTGATAGAGGGCCATGAGACTTAGACCTGAGTGCAAAAATTGAGGCTCTAGCCCCTTCCAGAGCTGAGATATCGAAACTCAAAAATTAGGCCCAAAAAAAAATGACAGTGGTACCCCTTACGTTTTTTTTTTTGGGCGAAAAATTAAGTTTCTCCAATCTTCCCAAATTCTGATAGAGGGCCATGAGACTTAGACCTGAGTGCAAAAATGGAGGCTCTAGCCCCTTCCAGAGCTGAGATATCGAAACTAAAAAATTCGGCCCGAAAAAAAAACGACAGTGGTACCCCTTACGTTTTTTTTTTTTTGGGCGAAAAATTACGTTTCTCCAATCTTCCCAAAACTCTGGATTCTGATAGAGGGCCATGAGACTTAGACCTGAGTGCAAAAATGGAGGCTCTAGCCCCTTCCAGAGCTGAGATATCGAAACTCAAAAATTCGGCCCGAAAAAAAAACGACAGTGGTACCCCTTACGTTTTTTTTTTTTGGGCGAAAAATTAATTTTCTCCAATCTTCCCAAATTCTGATAGAGGGCAATGAGACTTAGACCTGAGTGCAAAAATGGAGGCTCTAGCCCCTTCCAGAGCTGAGATATCGAAACTCAAAAATTCGGCCCGAAAAAAAAAACGACAGTGGTACCCCTTACGTTTTTTTTTTGGGCGAAAAATTAAGTTTCTCCAATCTTCCCAAATTCTGATAGAGGGCCGTGAGACTTAGACCTGAGTGCAAAAATGGAGGCTCTAGCCCCTTCCAGAGGTGAGATATCGAAACTCAAAAATTCGGGCCGAAAAAAAAAAACGACAGTGGTACCCCTTACGTTTTTTTTTTGGGCGAAAAATTAAGTTTCTCCAATCTTCCCAAATTCTGGATTCTGATAGAGGGCCATGAGACTTAGACCTGAGTGCAAAAATGGAGGCTCTAGCCCCTTCCAGAGCTGAGATATCGAAACTCAAAAATTCGGCCCGAAAAAAAAAAACGACAGTGGTACCCCTTACGGTTTTTTTTTTTTGGGCGAAAAATTAAGTTTCTCCAATCTTCCCAAAACTCTGGATTCTGATAGAGGGCCATGAGACTTAGACCTGAGTGCAAAAATGGAGGCTCTAGCCCCTTCCAGAGCCGAGATATCGAAACTCAAAAATTCGGCCCGAAAAAAAAACGACAGTGGTACCCCTTACGTTTTTTTTTTGGGCGAAAAATTAAGTTTCTCCAATCTTCCCAAATTCTGATAGAGGGCCATGAGACTTAGACCTGAGTGCAAAAATGGAGGCTCTAGCCCCTTCCAGAGCTGAGATATCGAAACTCAAAAATTCGGCCCGAAAAAAAAACGACAGTGGTACCCCTTACATTTTATTTTTTTGGGCGAAAAATTAAGTTTCTCCAATCTTCCCAAAACTCTGGATTCTGATAGAGGGCCATGAGACTTAGACCTGAGTGCAAAAATGGAGGCTCTAGCCCCTTCCAGAGCTGAGATATCGAAACTCAAAAATTCGGCCCGAAAAAAAAAACGACAGTGGTACCCCTTACGTTTTTTTTTTGGGTGAAAAATTAAGTTTCTCCAATCTTCCCAAATTCTGATAGAGGGCTATGAGACTTAGACCTGAGTGCAAAAATGGAGGCTCTAGCCCCTTCCAGAGCTGAGATATCGAAACTCAAAAATTCGGCCCGAAAAAAAAAACGACAGTGGTACCCCTTACGTTTTTTTTTTTTTGGGCGAAAAATTAAGTTTCTCCAATCTTCCCAAAACTCTGGATTCTGATAGAGGGCCATGAGACTTAGACCTGAGTGCAAAAATGGAGGCTCTAGCCCCTTCCAGAGCTGAGATATCGAAACTCAAAAATTCTGCCCGAAAAAAAACGACAGTGGTCCCCCTCACGTTTTTTTTTTTGGGCGAAAAATTAAGTTTCTCCAATCTTCCCAAAACTCTGGATTCTGATAGAGGTCCATGAGACTTAGACCTGAGTGCAAAAATGGAGGCTCTAGCCCCTTCCAGAGCTGAGATTTCGAAACTCAAAAATTAGGCCCGAAAAAAAAAACGACAGTGGTACCCCTTACGTTTTTTTTTTGGGCGAAAAATTAAGTTTCTCCAATCTTCCCAAATTCTGATAGAGGGCCATGAGACTTAGACCTGAGTGCAAAAATGGAGGCTCTAGCCCCTTCCAGAGCCGAGATATCGAAACTCAAAAATTCGGCCCGAAAAAAAAACGACAGTGGTACCCCTTACGTTTTTTTTTTGGGCGAAAAATTAAGTTTCTCCAATCTTCCCAAATTCTGATAGAGGGCCATGAGACTTAGACCTGAGTGCAAAAATTGAGGCTCTAGCCCCTTCCAGAGCTGAGATATCGAAACTCAAAAATTAGGCCCAAAAAAAAATGACAGTGGTACCCCTTACGTTTTTTTTTTTGGGCGAAAAATTAAGTTTCTCCAATCTTCCCAAATTCTGATAGAGGGCCATGAGACTTAGACCTGAGTGCAAAAATGGAGGCTCTAGCCCCTTCCAGAGCTGAGATATCGAAACTAAAAAATTCGGCCCGAAAAAAAAACGACAGTGGTACCCCTTACGTTTTTTTTTTTTGGGCGAAAAATTACGTTTCTCCAATCTTCCCAAAACTCTGGATTCTGATAGAGGGCCATGAGACTTAGACCTGAGTGCAAAAATGGAGGCTCTAGCCCCTTCCAGAGCTGAGATATCGAAACTCAAAAATTCGGCCCGAAAAAAAAACGACAGTGGTACCCCTTACGTTTTTTTTTTTTGGGCGAAAAATTAATTTTCTCCAATCTTCCCAAATTCTGATAGAGGGCAATGAGACTTAGACCTGAGTGCAAAAATGGAGGCTCTAGCCCCTTCCAGAGCTGAGATATCGAAACTCAAAAATTCGGCCCGAAAAAAAAAACGACAGTGGTACCCCTTACGTTTTTTTTTTGGGCGAAAAATTAAGTTTCTCCAATCTTCCCAAATTCTGATAGAGGGCCGTGAGACTTAGACCTGAGTGCAAAAATGGAGGCTCTAGCCCCTTCCAGAGGTGAGATATCGAAACTCAAAAATTCGGGCCGAAAAAAAAAAACGACAGTGGTACCCCTTACGTTTTTTTTTTTGGGCGAAAAATTAAGTTTCTCCAATCTTCCCAAATTCTGGATTCTGATAGAGGGCCATGAGACTTAGACCTGAGTGCAAAAATGGAGGCTCTAGCCCCTTCCAGAGCTGAGATATCGAAACTCAAAAATTCGGCCCGAAAAAAAAAAACGACAGTGGTACCCCTTACGGTTTTTTTTTTTTGGGCGAAAAATTAAGTTTCTCCAATCTTCCCAAAACTCTGGATTCTGATAGAGGGCCATGAGACTTAGACCTGAGTGCAAAAATGGAGGCTCTAGCCCCTTCCAGAGCCGAGATATCGAAACTCAAAAATTCGGCCCGAAAAAAAAACGACAGTGGTACCCCTTACGTTTTTTTTTTGGGCGAAAAATTAAGTTTCTCCAATCTTCCCAAATTCTGATAGAGGGCCATGAGACTTAGACCTGAGTGCAAAAATGGAGGCTCTAGCCCCTTCCAGAGCTGAGATATCGAAACTCAAAAATTCGGCCCGAAAAAAAAACGACAGTGGTACCCCTTACATTTTATTTTTTTGGGCGAAAAATTAAGTTTCTCCAATCTTCCCAAAACTCTGGATTCTGATAGAGGGCCATGAGACTTAGACCTGAGTGCAAAAATGGAGGCTCTAGCCCCTTCCAGAGCTGAGATATCGAAACTCAAAAATTCGGCCCGAAAAAAAAAACGACAGTGGTACCCCTTACGTTTTTTTTTTGGGTGAAAAATTAAGTTTCTCCAATCTTCCCAAATTCTGATAGAGGGCTATGAGACTTAGACCTGAGTGCAAAAATGGAGGCTCTAGCCCCTTCCAGAGCTGAGATATCGAAACTCAAAAATTCGGCCCGAAAAAAAAAACGACAGTGGTACCCCTTACGTTTTTTTTTTTTGGGCGAAAAATTAAGTTTCTCCAATCTTCCCAAAACTCTGGATTCTGATAGAGGGCCATGAGACTTAGACCTGAGTGCAAAAATGGAGGCTCTAGCCCCTTCCAGAGCTGAGATATCGAAACTCAAAAATTAGGCCCGAAAAAAAAACGACAGTGGTACCCCTTACGTTTTTTTTTTTTGGGCGAAAAATTAAGTTTCTCCAATCTTCCCAAATTCTGATAGAGGGCCATGAGACTTAGACCTGAGTGCAAAAATGGAGGCTCTAGCCCCTTCCAGAGCTGAGATATCGAAACTCAAAAATTCGGGCCGAAAAAAAAAACGACAGTGGTACCCCTTGCGTTTTTTTTTTTGGGGTGAAAAATTAAGTTTCCCCAATCTTCCCAAAACTCTGGATTCTGATAGAGGGCCATGAGACTTAGACCTGAGTGCAAAAATGGAGGCTCTAGCCCCTGCCAGAGCTGAGATATCGAAACTCAAAAATTCGGCCCGAAAAAAAAACGACAGTGGTACCCCTTACGTTTTTTTTTTGGGTGAAAAATTAAGTTTCTCCAATCTTCCCAATTTCTGATAGAGGGCCATGAGACTTAGACCTGAGTGCAAAAATGGAGGCTCTAGCCCCTTCCAGAGCTGAGATATCGAAACTCAAAAATTAGGCCCGAAAAAAAAACGACAGTGGTACCCCTTACGTTTTTTTTTTTGGGCGAAAAATTAAGTTTCTCCAATCTTCCCAAATTCTGATAGAGGGCCATGAGACTTAGACCTGAGTGCAAAAATGGAGGCTCTAGCCCCTTCCAGAGCTGAGATATCGAAACTCAAAAATTAGGCCCGAAAAAAAAACGACAGTGGTACCCCTTACGTTTTTTTTTTTTGGGCGAAAAATTAAGTTTCTCCAATCTTCCCAAATTCTGATAGAGGGCCATGAGACTTAGACCTGAGTGCAAAAATGGAGGCTCTAGCCCCTTCCAGAGCTGAGATATCGAAACTCAAAAATTCGGGCCGAAAAAAAAACGACAGTGGTACCCCTTGCGGTTTTTTTTTTGGGGTGAAAAATTAAGTTTCCCCAATCTTCCCAAAACTCTGGATTCTGATAGAGGGCCATGAGACTTAGACCTGAGTGCAAAAATGGAGGCTCTAGCCCCTTCCAGAGCCGAGATATCGAAACTCAAAAATTCGGCCCAAAAAAAAAACGACAGTGGTACCCCTTACGTTTTTTTTTTGGGCGAAAAATTAAGTTTCTCCAATCTTCCCAAATTCTGATAGAGGGCCATGAGACTTAGACCTGAGTGCAAAAATGGAGGCTCTAGCCCCTTCCAGAGCTGAGATATCGAAACTCAAAAATTAGGCCCGAAAAAAAAAACGACAGTGGTACCCCTTACGTTTTTTTTTTTTGGGCGAAAAATTAAGTTTCTCCAATCTTCCCAAATTCTGATAGAGGGCCATGAGACTTAGACCTGAGTGCAAAAATGGAGGCTCTAGCCCCTTCCAGAGGTGAGATATCGAAACTCAAAAATTAGGCCCGAAAAAAAAACGACAGTGGTACCCCTTACGTTTTTTTTTTGGGCGAAAAATTAAGTTTCTCCAATCTTCCCAAATTCTGGATTCTGATAGAGGGCCATGAGACTTAGACCTGAGTGCAAAAATGGAGGCTCTAGCCCCTTCCAGAGCTGAGATATCGAAACTCAAAAATTCGGCCCGAAAAAAAAAAACGACAGTGGTACCCCTTACGTTTTTTTTTTTTTGGGCGAAAAATTAAGTTTCTCCAATCTTCCCAAAACTCTGGATTCTGATAGAGGGCCATGAGACTTAGACCTGAGTGCAAAAATGGAGGCTCTAGCCCCTTCCAGAGCCGAGATATCGAAACTCAAAAATTCGGCCCGAAAAAAAAACGACAGTGGTACCCCTTACGTTTTTTTTTTGGGCGAAAAATTAAGTTTCTCCAATCTTCCCAAATTCTGATAGAGGGCCATGAGACTTAGACCTGAGTGCAAAAATGGAGGCTCTAGCCCCTTCCAGAGCTGAGATATCGAAACTCAAAAATTCGGCCCGAAAAAAAAACGACAGTGGTACCCCTTACATTTTATTTTTTTGGGCGAAAAATTAAGTTTCTCCAATCTTCCCAAAACTCTGGATTCTGATAGAGGGCCATGAGACTTAGACCTGAGTGCAAAAATGGAGGCTCTAGCCCCTTCCAGAGCTGAGATATCGAAACTCAAAAATTAGGCCCGAAAAAAAAACGACAGTGGTACCCCTTACGTTTTTTTTTTTGGGCGAAAAATTAAGTTTCTCTAATCTTCCCAAATTCTGATAGAGGGCCATGAGACTTAGACCTGAGTGCAAAAATGGAGGCTCTAGCCCCTTCCAGAGCTGAGATATGGAAACTCAAAAATTAGGCCCGAAAAAAAAACGACAGTGGTACCCCTTACGTTTTTTTTTTGGGCGAAAAATTAAGTTTCTCTAATCTTCCCAAATTCTGATAGAGGGCCATGAGACTTAGACCTGAGTGCAAAAATGGAGGCTCTACCCCCTTCCAGAGCTGAGATATCGAAACTCAAAAATTCGGGCCGAAAAAAAAAACGACAGTGGTACCCCTTACGTTTTTTTTTTTGGGGCGAAAAATTAAGTTTCTCCAATCTTCCCAAAACTCTGGATTCTGATGGAGGGCCATGAGACTTAGACCTGAGTGCAAAAATGGAGGCTCTAGCCCCTTCCAGAGCTGAGATATCGAAACTCAAAAATTCGGCCGAAAAAAAAACGACAGTGGTACCCCTTACGTTTTTTTTTTGGGGCGAAAAATTAAGTTTCCCCAATCTTCCCAAAACTCTGGATTCTGATAGAGGACCATGAGACTTAGACCTGAGTGCAAAAATGGAGGCTCTAGCCCCTTCCAGAGCCGAGATATCGAAACTCAAAAATTCGGCCCGAAAAAAAAACGACAGTGGTACCCCTTACGTTTTTTTTTTTGGGCGAAAAATTAAGTTTCTCCAATCTTCCCAAATTCTGATAGAGGGCCATGAGACTTAGATCTGAGTGCAAAAATGGAGGCTCTAGCCCCTTCCAGAGCTGAGATATCGAAACTCAAAAATTAGGCCCGAAAAAAAAACGACAGTGGTACCCCTTACGTTTTTTTTTTTTTGGGCGAAAAATTAAGTTTCTCCAATCTTCCCAAATTCTGATAGAGGGCCATGAGACTTAGACCTGAGTGCAAAAATGGAGGCTCTAGCCCCTTCCAGAGCTGAGATATCGAAACTCAAAAATTAGGCCCGAAAAAAAACCGACAGTGGTACCCCTTACGTTTTTTTTTTTTGGGCGAAAAATTAAGTTTCTCCAATCTTCCCAAATTCTGATAGAGGGCCATGAGACTTAGACCTGAGTGCAAAAATGGAGGCTCTAGCCCCTTCCAGAGCTGAGATATCGAAACTCAAAAATTCGGGCCGAAAAAAAAACGACAGTGGTACCCCTTGCGTTTTTTTTTTTTGGGGTGAAAAATTAAGTTTCCCCAATCTTCCCAAAACTCTGGATTCTGATAGAGGGCCATGAGACTTAGACCTGAGTGCAAAAATGGAGGCTCTAGCCCCTGCCAGAGCTGAGATATCGAAACTCAAAAATTCGGCCCGAAAAAAAAACGACAGTGGTACCCCTTACGGTTTTTTTTTTTTGGGCGAAAAAAATAAGTTTCTCCAATCTTCCCAAAACTCTGGATTCTGATAGAGGGCCATGAGACTTAGACCTGAGTTCAAAAATGGAGGCTCTAGCCCCTTCCAGAGCTGAGATATCGAAACTCAAAAATTCGGCCCGAAAAAAAAAAACGACAGTGGTACCCCTTACGTTTTTTTTTTTTGGGCGAAAAATTAAGTTTCTCCAATCTTCCCAAAACTCTGGATTCTGATAGAGGGCCATGAGACTTAGACCTGAGTGCAAAAATGGAGGCTCTAGCCCCTTCCAGAGCCGAGATGTCGAAACTCAAAAATTCGGCCCGAAAAAAAAACGACAGTGGTACCCCTTACATTTTTTTTTTGGCCGAAAAATTAAGTTTCTCCAATCTTCCCAAATTCTGATAGAGGGCCATGAGACTTAGACCTGAGTGCAAAAATGGAGGCTCTAGCCCCTTCCAGAGCTGAGATATCGAAACTCAAAAATTAGGCCCGAAAAAAAAATGACAGTGGTACCCCTTACGTTTTTTTTTTGGGCGAAAAATTAAGTTTCTCCAATCTTCCCAAATTCTGATAGAGGGCCATGAGACTTAGACCTGAGTACAAAAATGAAGGCTCTAGCCCCTTCCAGAGCTGAGATATCGAAACTCAAAAATTCGGCCCGAAAAAAAACGACAGTGGTACCCCTTACGTTTTTTTTTTTGGGCGAAAAATTACGTTTCTCCAATCTTCCCAAATTCTGATAGAGGGCCATGAGACTTAGACCTGAGTGCAAAAATGGAGGCTCTAGCCCCTTCCAGAGCTGAGATATCGAAACTCAAAAATTCGGGCCGAAAAAAAAAACGACAGTGGTACCCCTTGCGTTTTTTTTTTTGGGGCGAAAAATTAAGTTTCTCCAATCTTCCCAAAACTCTGGATTCTGATGGAGGGCCATGAGACTTAGACCTGAGTGCAAAAATGGAGGCTCTAGCCCCTTCCAGAGCTGAGATATCGAAACTCAAAAATTCGGCCGAAAAAAAAACGACAGTGGTACCCCTTACGTTTTTTTTTTTTGGGCGAAAAATTAAGTTTCCCCAATCTTCCCAAAACTCTGGATTCTGATAGAGGGCCATGAGACTTAGACCTGAGTGCAAAAATGGAGGCTCTAGCCCCTTCCAGAGCCGAGATATCGAAACTCAAAAATTCGGCCCGAAAAAAAAACGACAGTGGTACCCCTTACGTTTTTTTTTTGGGTGAAAAATTAAGTTTCTCCAATCTTCCCAAATTCTGATAGAGGGCCATGAGACTTAGACCTGAGTGCAAAAATGGAGGCTCTAGCCCCTTCCAGAGCTGAGATATCGAAACTCAAAAATTAGGCCCGAAAAAAAAAACGACAGTGGTACCCCTTACGTTTTTTTTTTTTGGGCGAAAAATTAAGTTTCTCCAATCTTCCCAAATTCTGATAGAGGGCCATGAGACTTAGACCTGAGTGCAAAAATGGAGGCTCTAGCCCCTTCCAGAGCTGAGATATCGAAACTCAAAAATTAGGCCCGAAAAAAAAACGACAGTGGTACCCCTTACGTTTTTTTTTTTTTGGGCGAAAAATTAAGTTTCTCCAATCTTCCCAAATTCTGATAGAGGGCCATGAGACTTAGACCTGAGTGCAAAAATGGAGGCTCTAGCCCCTTCCAGAGCTGAGATATCGAAACTCAAAAATTCGGGCCGAAAAAAAAACGACAGTGGTACCCCTTGCGTTTTTTTTTTTGGGGTGAAAAATTAAGTTTCCCCAATCTTCCCAAAACTCTGGATTCTGATAGAGGGCCATGAGACTTAGACCTGAGTGCAAAAATGGAGGCTCTAGCCCCTTCCAGAGCCGAGATATCGAAACTCAAAAATTCGGCCCAAAAAAAAAACGACAGTGGTACCCCTTACGTTTTTTTTTTGGGCGAAAAATTAAGTTTCTCCAATCTTCCCAAATTCTGATAGAGGGCCATGAGACTTAGACCTGAGTGCAAAAATGGAGGCTCTAGCCCCTTCCAGAGCTGAGATATCGAAACTCAAAAATTAGGCCCGAAAAAAAAAACGACAGTGGTACCCCTTACGTTTTTTTTTTTTGGGCGAAAAATTAAGTTTCTCCAATCTTCCCAAATTCTGATAGAGGGCCATGAGACTTAGACCTGAGTGCAAAAATGGAGGCTCTAGCCCCTTCCAGAGCTGAGATATCGAAACTCAAAAATTAGGCCCGAAAAAAAAAACGACAGTGGTACCCCTTACGTTTTTTTTTTTTGGGCGAAAAATTAAGTTTCTCCAATCTTCCCAAATTCTGATAGAGGGCCATGAGACTTAGACCTGAGTGCAAAAATGGAGGCTCTAGCCCCTTCCAGAGCTGAGATATCGAAACTCAAAAATTCGGGCCGAAAAAAAAACGACAGTGGTACCCCTTGCGTTTTTTTTTTTTGGGGTGAAAAATTAAGTTTCCCCAATCTTCCCAAAACTCTGGATTCTGATAGAGGGCCATGAGACTTAGACCTGAGTGCAAAAATGGAGGCTCTAGCCCCTGCCAGAGCTGAGATATCGAAACTCAAAAATTCGGCCCGAAAAAAAAACGACAGTGGTACCCCTTACGTTTTTTTTTTTGGGCGAAAAATTAAGTTTCTCCAATCTTCCCAAATTCTGATAGAGGGCCATGAGACTTAGACCTGAGTGCAAAAATGGAGGCTCTAGCCCCTTCCAGAGCTGAGATATCGAAACTCAAAAATTAGGCCCGAAAAAAAAATGACAGTGGTACCCCTTACGTTTTTTTTTTTGGGCGAAAAATTAAGTTTCTCCAATCTTCCCAAATTCTGATAGAGGGCCATGAGACTTAGACCTGAGTGCAAAAATGGAGGCTCTAGCCCCTTCCAGAGCTGAGATATCGAAACTCAAAAATTCGGCCCGAAAAAAAACGACAGTGGTACCCCTTACGTTTTTTTTTTTTGGGCGAAAAATTACGTTTCTCCAATCTTCCCAAAACTCTGGATTCTGATAGAGGGCCATGAGACTTAGACCTGAGTGCAAAAATGGAGGCTCTAGCCCCTTCCAGAGCTGAGATATCGAAACTCAAAAATTCGGCCCGAAAAAAAAACGACAGTGGTACCCCTTACGGTTTTTTTTTTTTGGGCGAAAAATTAATTTTCTCCAATCTTCCCAAATTCTGATAGAGGGCAATGAGACTTAGACCTGAGTGCAAAAATGGAGGCTCTAGCCCCTTCCAGAGCTGAGATATCGAAACTCAAAAATTCGGCCCGAAAAAAAAAACGACAGTGGTACCCCTTACGTTTTTTTTTTGGGCGAAAAATTAAGTTTCTCCAATCTTCCCAAATTCTGATAGAGGGCCATGAGACTTAGACCTGAGTGCAAAAATGGAGGCTCTAGCCCCTTCCAGAGCTGAGATATCGAAACTCAAAAATTCGGCCCGAAAAAAAAAAACGACAGTGGTACCCCTTACGTTTTTTTTGTTTTTGGGCGAAAAATTAAGTTTCTCCAATCTTCCCAAAACTCTGGATTCTGATAGAGGGCCATGAGACTTAGACCTGAGTGCAAAAATGGAGGCTCTAGCCCCTTCCAGAGCCGAGATATCGAAACTCAAAAATTCGGCCCGAAAAAAAAACGACAGTGGTACCCCTTACGTTTTTTTTTGGGGCGAAAAATTAAGTTTCTCCAATCTTCCCAAATTCTGATAGAGGGCCATGAGACTTAGACCTGAGTGCAAAAATGGAGGCTCTAGCCCCTTCCAGAGCTGAGATATCGAAACTCAAAAATTCGGCCCGAAAAAAAAAACGACAGTGGTACCCCTTACGTTTTATTTTTTTGGGCGAAAAATTAAGTTTCTCCAATCTTCCCAAAACTCTGGATTCTGATAGAGGACCATGAGACTTAGACCTGAGTGCAAAAATGGAGGCTCTAGCCCCTTCCAGAGCCGAGATATCAAAACTCAAAAATTCGGCCCGAAAAAAAAACGACAGTGGTACCCCTTACGTTTTTTTTTTGGGCGAAAAATTAAGTTTCTCCAATCTTCCCAAATTCTGATAGAGGGCCATGAGACTTAGATCTGAGTGCAAAAATGGAGGCTCTAGCCCCTTCCAGAGCTGAGATATCGAAACTCAAAAATTAGGCCCGAAAAAAAAACGACAGTGGCACCCCTTACGTTTTTTTTTTTTTGGGCGAAAAATTAAGTTTCTCCAATCTTCCCAAATTCTGATAGAGGGCCATGAGACTTAGACCTGAGTGCAAAAATGGAGGCTCTAGCCCCTTCCAGAGCTGAGATATCGAAACTCAAAAATTAGGCCCGAAAAAAAACCGACAGTGGTACCCCTTACGTTTTTTTTTTTTTGGGCGAAAAATTAAGTTTCTCCAATCTTCCCAAATTCTGATAGAGGGCCATGAGACTTAGACCTGAGTGCAAAAATGGAGGCTCTAGCCCCTTCCAGAGCTGAGATATCGAAACTCAAAAATTCGGGCCGAAAAAAAAACGACAGTGGTACCCCTTGCGTTTTTTTTTTTTGGGGTGAAAAATTAAGTTTCCCCAATCTTCCCAAAACTCTGGATTCTGATAGAGGGCCATGAGACTTAGACCTGAGTGCAAAAATGGAGGCTCTAGCCCCTGCCAGAGCTGAGATATCGAAACTCAAAAATTCGGCCCGAAAAAAAAACGACAGTGGTACCCCTTACGGTTTTTTTTTTTTGGGCGAAAAAAATAAGTTTCTCCAATCTTCCCAAAACTCTGGATTCTGATAGAGGGCCATGAGACTTAGACCTGAGTTCAAAAATGGAGGCTCTAGCCCCTTCCAGAGCTGAGATATCGAAACTCAAAAATTCGGCCCGAAAAAAAAAAACGACAGTGGTACCCCTTACGTTTTTTTTTTTTGGGCGAAAAATTAAGTTTCTCCAATCTTCCCAAAACTCTGGATTCTGATAGAGGGCCATGAGACTTAGACCTGAGTGCAAAAATGGAGGCTCTAGCCCCTTCCAGAGCCGAGATGTCGAAACTCAAAAATTCGGCCCGAAAAAAAAACGACAGTGGTACCCCTTACATTTTTTTTTTGGCCGAAAAATTAAGTTTCTCCAATCTTCCCAAATTCTGATAGAGGGCCATGAGACTTAGACCTGAGTGCAAAAATGGAGGCTCTAGCCCCTTCCAGAGCTGAGATATCGAAACTCAAAAATTAGGCCCGAAAAAAAAATGACAGTGGTACCCCTTACGTTTTTTTTTTTTGGGCGAAAAATTAAGTTTCTCCAATCTTCCCAAATTCTGATAGAGGGCCATGAGACTTAGACCTGAGTACAAAAATGAAGGCTCTAGCCCCTTCCAGAGCTGAGATATCGAAACTCAAAAATTCGGCCCGAAAAAAAACGACAGTGGTACCCCTTACGTTTTTTTTTTTGGGCGAAAAATTACGTTTCTCCAATCTTCCCAAATTCTGATAGAGGGCCATGAGACTTAGACCTGAGTGCAAAAATGGAGGCTCTAGCCCCTTCCAGAGCTGAGATATCGAAACTCAAAAATTCGGGCCGAAAAAAAAACGACAGTGGTACCCCTTGCGTTTTTTTTTTTGGGGCGAAAAATTAAGTTTCTCCAATCTTCCCAAAACTCTGGATTCTGATGGAGGGCCATGAGACTTAGACCTGAGTGCAAAAATGGAGGCTCTAGCCCCTTCCAGAGCTGAGATATCGAAACTCAAAAATTCGGCCGAAAAAAAAACGACAGTGGTACCCCTTACGTTTTTTTTTTTTTGGGCGAAAAATTAAGTTTCCCCAATCTTCCCAAAACTCTGGATTCTGATAGAGGGCCATGAGACTTAGACCTGAGTGCAAAAATGGAGGCTCTAGCCCCTTCCAGAGCCGAGATATCGAAACTCAAAAATTCGGCCCGAAAAAAAAACGACAGTGGTACCCCTTACGTTTTTTTTTTGGGTGAAAAATTAAGTTTCTCCAATCTTCCCAAATTCTGATAGAGGGCCATGAGACTTAGACCTGAGTGCAAAAATGGAGGCTCTAGCCCCTTCCAGAGCTGAGATATCGAAACTCAAAAATTAGGCCCGAAAAAAAAAACGACAGTGGTACCCCTTACGTTTTTTTTTTTTGGGCGAAAAATTAAGTTTCTCCAATCTTCCCAAATTCTGATAGAGGGCCATGAGACTTAGACCTGAGTGCAAAAATGGAGGCTCTAGCCCCTTCCAGAGCTGAGATATCGAAACTCAAAAATTAGGCCCGAAAAAAAAACGACAGTGGTACCCCTTACGTTTTTTTTTTTTGGGCGAAAAATTAAGTTTCTCCAATCTTCCCAAATTCTGATAGAGGGCCATGAGACTTAGACCTGAGTGCAAAAATGGAGGCTCTAGCCCCTTCCAGAGCTGAGATATCGAAACTCAAAAATTCGGGCCGAAAAAAAAACGACAGTGGTACCCCTTGCGTTTTTTTTTTTGGGGTGAAAAATTAAGTTTCCCCAATCTTCCCAAAACTCTGGATTCTGATAGAGGGCCATGAGACTTAGACCTGAGTGCAAAAATGGAGGCTCTAGCCCCTTCCAGAGCCGAGATATCGAAACTCAAAAATTCGGCCCAAAAAAAAAACGACAGTGGTACCCCTTACGTTTTTTTTTTGGGCGAAAAATTAAGTTTCTCCAATCTTCCCAAATTCTGATAGAGGGCCATGAGACTTAGACCTGAGTGCAAAAATGGAGGCTCTAGCCCCTTCCAGAGCTGAGATATCGAAACTCAAAAATTAGGCCCGAAAAAAAAAACGACAGTGGTACCCCTTACGTTTTTTTTTTTTGGGCGAAAAATTAAGTTTCTCCAATCTTCCCAAATTCTGATAGAGGGCCATGAGACTTAGACCTGAGTGCAAAAATGGAGGCTCTAGCCCCTTCCAGAGCTGAGATATCGAAACTCAAAAATTAGGCCCGAAAAAAAAAACGACAGTGGTACCCCTTACGTTTTTTTTTTTTGGGCGAAAAATTAAGTTTCTCCAATCTTCCCAAATTCTGATAGAGGGCCATGAGACTTAGACCTGAGTGCAAAAATGGAGGCTCTAGCCCCTTCCAGAGCTGAGATATCGAAACTCAAAAATTCGGGCCGAAAAAAAAACGACAGTGGTACCCCTTGCGTTTTTTTTTTTTGGGGTGAAAAATTAAGTTTCCCCAATCTTCCCAAAACTCTGGATTCTGATAGAGGGCCATGAGACTTAGACCTGAGTGCAAAAATGGAGGCTCTAGCCCCTGCCAGAGCTGAGATATCGAAACTCAAAAATTCGGCCCGAAAAAAAAACGACAGTGGTACCCCTTACGTTTTTTTTTTTGGGCGAAAAATTAAGTTTCTCCAATCTTCCCAAATTCTGATAGAGGGCCATGAGACTTAGACCTGAGTGCAAAAATGGAGGCTCTAGCCCCTTCCAGAGCTGAGATATCGAAACTCAAAAATTAGGCCCGAAAAAAAAATGACAGTGGTACCCCTTACGTTTTTTTTTTTGGGCGAAAAATTAAGTTTCTCCAATCTTCCCAAATTCTGATAGAGGGCCATGAGACTTAGACCTGAGTGCAAAAATGGAGGCTCTAGCCCCTTCCAGAGCTGAGATATCGAAACTCAAAAATTCGGCCCGAAAAAAAACGACAGTGGTACCCCTTACGTTTTTTTTTTTTGGGCGAAAAATTACGTTTCTCCAATCTTCCCAAAACTCTGGATTCTGATAGAGGGCCATGAGACTTAGACCTGAGTGCAAAAATGGAGGCTCTAGCCCCTTCCAGAGCTGAGATATCGAAACTCAAAAATTCGGCCCGAAAAAAAAACGACAGTGGTACCCCTTACGGTTTTTTTTTTTTGGGCGAAAAATTAATTTTCTCCAATCTTCCCAAATTCTGATAGAGGGCAATGAGACTTAGACCTGAGTGCAAAAATGGAGGCTCTAGCCCCTTCCAGAGCTGAGATATCGAAACTCAAAAATTCGGCCCGAAAAAAAAAACGACAGTGGTACCCCTTACGTTTTTTTTTTGGGCGAAAAATTAAGTTTCTCCAATCTTCCCAAATTCTGATAGAGGGCCATGAGACTTAGACCTGAGTGCAAAAATGGAGGCTCTAGCCCCTTCCAGAGCTGAGATATCGAAACTCAAAAATTCGGCCCGAAAAAAAAAAACGACAGTGGTACCCCTTACGTTTTTTTTGTTTTTGGGCGAAAAATTAAGTTTCTCCAATCTTCCCAAAACTCTGGATTCTGATAGAGGGCCATGAGACTTAGACCTGAGTGCAAAAATGGAGGCTCTAGCCCCTTCCAGAGCCGAGATATCGAAACTCAAAAATTCGGCCCGAAAAAAAAACGACAGTGGTACCCCTTACGTTTTTTTTTGGGGCGAAAAATTAAGTTTCTCCAATCTTCCCAAATTCTGATAGAGGGCCATGAGACTTAGACCTGAGTGCAAAAATGGAGGCTCTAGCCCCTTCCAGAGCTGAGATATCGAAACTCAAAAATTCGGCCCGAAAAAAAAAACGACAGTGGTACCCCTTACGTTTTATTTTTTTGGGCGAAAAATTAAGTTTCTCCAATCTTCCCAAAACTCTGGATTCTGATAGAGGGCCATGAGACTTAGACCTGAGTGCAAAAATGGAGGCTCTAGCCCCTTCCAGAGCTGAGATATCGAAACTCAAAAATTCGGCCGAAAAAAAAACGACAGTGGTACCCCTTACGTTTTTTTTTTTGGGCGAAAAATTAAGTTTCCCCAATCTTCCCAAAACTCTGGATTCTGATAGAGGGCCATGAGACTTAGACCTGAGTGCAAAAATGGAGGCTCTAGCCCCTTCCAGAGCCGAGATATCGAAACTCAAAAATTCGGCCCAAAAAAAAAACGACAGTGGTACCCCTTACGTTTTTTTTTTGGGCGAAAAATTAAGTTTCTCCAATCTTCCCAAATTCTGATAGAGGGCCATGAGACTTAGACCTGAGTGCAAAAATGGAGGCTCTAGCCCCTTCCAGAGCTGAGATATCGAAACTCAAAAATTAGGCCCGAAAAAAAAAACGACAGTGGTAGCCCTTACGTTTTTTTTTTTTGGGCGAAAAATTAAGTTTCTCCAATCTTCCCAAATTCTGATAGAGGGCCATGAGACTTAGACCTGAGTGCAAAAATGGAGGCTCTAGCCCCTTCCAGAGCTGAGATATCGAAACTCAAAAATTAGGCCCGAAAAAAAAAACGACAGTGGTACCCCTTACGTTTTTTTTTTTTGGGCGAAAAATTAAGTTTCTCCAATCTTCCCAAATTCTGATAGAGGGCCATGAGACTTAGACCTGAGTGCAAAAATGGAGGCTCTAGCCCCTTCCAGAGCTGAGATATCGAAACTCAAAAATTCGGGCCGAAAAAAAAACGACAGTGGTACCCCTTGCGTTTTTTTTTTTTGGGCGAAAAATTAAGTTTCTCCAATCTTCCCAAATTCTGATAGAGGGCCATGAGACTTAGACCTGAGTGCAAAAATGGAGGCTCTAGCCCCTTCCAGAGCCGAGATATCGAAACTCAAAAATTCGGCCCGAAAAAAAAACGACAGTGGTACCCCTTACGTTTTTTTTTGGGGCGAAAAATTAAGTTTCTCCAATCTTCCCAAATTCTGATAGAGGGCCATGAGACTTAGACCTGAGTGCAAAAATGGAGGCTCTAGCCCCTTCCAGAGCTGAGATATCGAAACTCAAAAATTCGGCCCGAAAAAAAAAACGACAGTGGTACCCCTTACGTTTTATTTTTTTGGGCGAAAAATTAAGTTTCTCCAATCTTCCCAAAACTCTGGATTCTGATAGAGGGCCATGAGACTTAGACCTGAGTGCAAAAATGGAGGCTCTAGCCCCTTCCAGAGCTGAGATATCGAAACTCAAAAATTCGGCCGAAAAAAAAACGACAGTGGTACCCCTTACGTTTTTTTTTTTGGGCGAAAAATTAAGTTTCCCCAATCTTCCCAAAACTCTGGATTCTGATAGAGGGCCATGAGACTTAGACCTGAGTGCAAAAATGGAGGCTCTAGCCCCTTCCAGAGCCGAGATATCGAAACTCAAAAATTCGGCCCAAAAAAAAAACGACAGTGGTACCCCTTACGTTTTTTTTTTGGGCGAAAAATTAAGTTTCTCCAATCTTCCCAAATTCTGATAGAGGGCCATGAGACTTAGACCTGAGTGCAAAAATGGAGGCTCTAGCCCCTTCCAGAGCTGAGATATCGAAACTCAAAAATTAGGCCCGAAAAAAAAAACGACAGTGGTAGCCCTTACGTTTTTTTTTTTTGGGCGAAAAATTAAGTTTCTCCAATCTTCCCAAATTCTGATAGAGGGCCATGAGACTTAGACCTGAGTGCAAAAATGGAGGCTCTAGCCCCTTCCAGAGCTGAGATATCGAAACTCAAAAATTAGGCCCGAAAAAAAAAACGACAGTGGTACCCCTTACGTTTTTTTTTTTTGGGCGAAAAATTAAGTTTCTCCAATCTTCCCAAATTCTGATAGAGGGCCATGAGACTTAGACCTGAGTGCAAAAATGGAGGCTCTAGCCCCTTCCAGAGCTGAGATATCGAAACTCAAAAATTCGGGCCGAAAAAAAAACGACAGTGGTACCCCTTGCGTTTTTTTTTTTTGGGGTGAAAAATTAAGTTTCCCCAATCTTCCCAAAACTCTGGATTCTGATAGAGGGCCATGAGACTTAGACCTGAGTGCAAAAATGGAGGCTCTAGCCCCTGCCAGAGCTGAGATATCGAAACTCAAAAATTCGGCCCGAAAAAAAAACGACAGTGGTACCCCTTACGTTTTTTTTTTTGGGCGAAAAATTAAGTTTCTCCAATCTTCCCAAATTCTGATAGAGGGCCATGAGACTTAGACCTGAGTGCAAAAATGGAGGCTCTAGCCCCTTCCAGAGCTGAGATATCGAAACTCAAAAATTAGGCCCGAAAAAAAAATGACAGTGGTACCCCTTACGTTTTTTTTTTTGGGCGAAAAATTAAGTTTCTCCAATCTTCCCAAATTCTGATAGAGGGCCATGAGACTTAGACCTGAGTGCAAAAATGGAGGCTCTAGCCCCTTCCAGAGCTGAGATATCGAAACTCAAAAATTCGGCCCGAAAAAAAACGACAGTGGTACCCCTTACGTTTTTTTTTTTTGGGCGAAAAATTACGTTTCTCCAATCTTCCCAAAACTCTGGATTCTGATAGAGGGCCATGAGACTTAGACCTGAGTGCAAAAATGGAGGCTCTAGCCCCTTCCAGAGCTGAGATATCGAAACTCAAAAATTCGGCCCGAAAAAAAAACGACAGTGGTACCCCTTACGGTTTTTTTTTTTTGGGCGAAAAATTAATTTTCTCCAATCTTCCCAAATTCTGATAGAGGGCAATGAGACTTAGACCTGAGTGCAAAAATGGAGGCTCTAGCCCCTTCCAGAGCTGAGATATCGAAACTCAAAAATTCGGCCCGAAAAAAAAAACGACAGTGGTACCCCTTACGTTTTTTTTTTGGGCGAAAAATTAAGTTTCTCCAATCTTCCCAAATTCTGATAGAGGGCCATGAGACTTAGACCTGAGTGCAAAAATGGAGGCTCTAGCCCCTTCCAGAGCTGAGATATCGAAACTCAAAAATTCGGCCCGAAAAAAAAAAACGACAGTGGTACCCCTTACGTTTTTTTTGTTTTTGGGCGAAAAATTAAGTTTCTCCAATCTTCCCAAAACTCTGGATTCTGATAGAGGGCCATGAGACTTAGACCTGAGTGCAAAAATGGAGGCTCTAGCCCCTTCCAGAGCCGAGATATCGAAACTCAAAAATTCGGCCCGAAAAAAAAACGACAGTGGTACCCCTTACGTTTTTTTTTGGGGCGAAAAATTAAGTTTCTCCAATCTTCCCAAATTCTGATAGAGGGCCATGAGACTTAGACCTGAGTGCAAAAATGGAGGCTCTAGCCCCTTCCAGAGCTGAGATATCGAAACTCAAAAATTCGGCCCGAAAAAAAAAACGACAGTGGTACCCCTTACGTTTTATTTTTTTGGGCGAAAAATTAAGTTTCTCCAATCTTCCCAAAACTCTGGATTCTGATAGAGGGCCATGAGACTTAGACCTGAGTGCAAAAATGGAGGCTCTAGCCCCTTCCAGAGCTGAGATATCGAAACTCAAAAATTCGGCCGAAAAAAAAACGACAGTGGTACCCCTTACGTTTTTTTTTTTTGGGCGAAAAATTAAGTTTCCCCAATCTTCCCAAAACTCTGGATTCTGATAGAGGGCCATGAGACTTAGACCTGAGTGCAAAAATGGAGGCTCTAGCCCCTTCCAGAGCCGAGATATCGAAACTCAAAAATTCGGCCCGAAAAAAAAAACGACAGTGGTACCCCTTACGTTTTTTTTTTTTGGGCGAAAAATTAAGTTTCTCCAATCTTCCCAAATTCTGATAGAGGGCCATGAGACTTAGACCTGAGTGCAAAAATGGAGGCTCTAGCCCCTTCCAGAGCTGAGATATCGAAACTCAAAAATTCGGCCCAAAAAAAAAACGACAGTGGTACCCCTTACGTTTTGTTTTTTTTTGGGCGAAAAATTAAGTTTCTCCAATCTTCCCAAAACTCTGGATTCTGATAGAGGGCCACGAGACTTAGACCTGAGTGCAAAAATGGAGGCTCTAGCCCCTTCCAGAGCTGAGATATCGAAACTCAAAAATTCGGCCCGAAAAAAAAAACGACAGTGGTACCCCTTATGTTTTTTTTTTGGGCGAAAAATTAAGTTTCTCCAATTTTCCCAAATTCTGATAGAGGGCCATGAGACTTAGACCTGAGTGCAAAAATGGAGGCTCTAGCCCCTTCCAGAGCTGAGATATCGAAACTCAAAAATTCGGCCCGAAAAAAAAACGACAGTGGTACCCCTTACGTTTTTTTTTTTTGGGCGAAAAATTAAGTTTCTCCAATCTTCCCAAATTCTGATAGAGGGCCACGAGACTTAGACCTGAGTGCAAAAATGGAGGCTCTAGCCCCTTCCAGAGCTGAGATATCGAAACTCAAAAATTCGGCCGAAAAAAAAACGACAGTGGTACCCCTTACGTTTTTTTTTTTTGGGGCAAAAAATTAAGTTTCCACAATCTTCCCAAAACTCTGGATTCTGATAGAGGGCCATGAGACTTAGACCTGAGTGCAAAAATGGAGGCTCTAGCCCCTTCCAGAGCTGAGATATCGAAACTCAAAAATTCGGCCCGAAAAAAAACGACAGTGGTACCCCTTACGTTTTTTTTTTTTGGGCGAAAAAAATTAAGTTTCTCCAATCTTCCCAAAACTCTGGATTCTGATAGAGGGCCATGAGACTTAGACCTTAGTGCAAAAATGGAGGCTCTAGCCCCTTCCAGAGCTGAGATATCGAAACTCAAAAATTTGGCCCGAAAAAAAAACGACAGTGGTACCCCTTACGTTTTTTTTTTTTTTGGGCGAAAAATTAAGTTTCTCCAATCTTCCCAAAACTCTGGATTCTGATAGAGGGCCCTGAGACTTAGACCTGAGTGCAAAAATGGAGGCTCTAGCCCCTTCCAGAGCTGAGATGTCGAAACTCAAAAATTCGGCCCGAAAAAAAAAACGACAGTGGTACCCCTTATGTTTTTTTTTTGGGCGAAAAATTAAGTTTCTCCAATTTTCCCAAATTCTGATAGAGGGCCATGAGACTTAGACCTGAGTGCAAAAATGGAGGCTCTAGCCCCTTCCAGAGCTGAGATATCGAAACTCAAAAATTCGACCCGAAAAAAAAACGACAGTGGTACCCCTTTCGGGTTTTTTTTCGGGTGAAAAATTAAGTTTCTCCAATCTTCGCAAAACTCTGGATTCTGATAGAGGGCCATGAGACTTAGACCTGAGTGCAAAAATGGAGGCTCTAGCCCCTTCCAGAGCTGAGATATTGAAACTCCATTTTTGCACTCAGGTTTAAGTCTCATGGCCCTCTATCAGAATCCAGAGTTTTGAGAAGATTGGAGAAACTTAATTTTTCGCCCGAAAAATAAAACAAAAACAAAGGGGTACCACTGTCGTTTTTTTTTCGGGTCGAAATTTTTAGATTCGATATCTCAGCTCTGGAAGGGTCTAGACTTAAATACTCGACCTAGTTCCATTGCTTAGCAACGGGAAGAAACTCCTGTAACTTCAGTGCCCAACCCGTATCACGACAAGACGTGAAATAATCACGTTGGTCCACTTTGGAAAACGTGTAGATGTCACGGTTTAGTTTAAACTCAAAACCATAAACAGGGCTATACTGCCCTCTTGTGTCAAATTATATTTCTATATTTTTTTTTCCAACAAATAAAGCCAAACCTGCAATAAAACCCCTTTCAATACACACTTGTACTCGACAGATGCAGTGGCTCAGTTGATAAAGCGGTGGGCTTTAATCAAGAAGACCTGAGTTCAATTCCCATACTTGCGTTAAATTGTTGTGATTATATCAAACAAAGTGGCCTAAACCATATTTCTTCAACCCGGTAAGACGTGAAATAAACACGTTGGTCCACTTTTGAAAATGTGTAGATGTCACGGTTTAAACCCCCTCAAACGTGAAACTTACACTTAAAACTTACCATCACGACCTATTGGTTTTCATTAAACCGAGAAAAATGGAATTTTCTTTTATTGATGATCACTGAGAAATGTTCTATTATTTAAAATGCAAAAACAAAATAACAAAAAAAAACATTTATTATTTTCAAGGTGAAAATTATTCATTTGCATGGATCCACGCCGAAGAAAACGTCTAAATGTCATGTTTTTAATGAAGCAGCCTAATGAGTAAAATGTCTATTTTTCCGGCGTCCCCCCAGCTCCTCGTTTAAGCAAAAGGTACGCTAAAAACAAGGTATTACATCGACGTTAAACCACGTTAACCGTGTTAACCATAACCTTTTAAATACTCGACCTAGTTCCATTCCATTGCGGGAAGAAACTCCTGTAACTTCAGTGCCCAACCCATATCACGACAAGACGTGAAATAATCACTTTGGTCCACTTTGGAAAACGTGTAGATGTCACGGTTTAGTTTCAACTCAAAACCATAAATAGGGCTATACTGCCCTCTTGTGTCAAATTATATTTCCATATTTATTTTTCCAACAAATAAAGCCAAACCTACAATAAAACCCCTTTAGTGTAGCTTTTCATTTCTTAAAAAAACATGAAGGAAGGACGCAGCATGAGGCTTCATCAGGCTCACACTGTGAAAGAATGGTTGGGAAGGAGCACCAAGGATCATTTTGTGTATTGGCATGTACTGGCTCCTCTTAGTCCAGATCTTAAACTCACTGAAAGTCTTTGGGTTGTGCTGGACGAGACTTTACAGGGGATGGACTTTGTCAATACAAGATCTTCACCAAAAATGTATGCACCCATTGATGGATATAAATGGTTTGATGTTAATTTCATACATCCATTTTTGGTTAGGATCTTGTCTTGGAAAAACGCAGCCTTGGTGAACATAAAATATCTTATTGACCCCAAACTGTTAGTGTAATAAAGGTTAGCACATATTGAGGATATCAAATGTAATTTTATTAAGCAAATTCATCGAGTGGCATTTTTGAAATGTCAACAGTAACAGCATTTGCTGTGTGTCTGCAGTGCAGTGATATGAACAGCTCAACAGCTGTTATTCTCATTTAAAGGGTTAGTTCACCCAAAAAGAAAATTCTGTCAGTATTTACTCACCCTCATGTTGTTCCAAACCTCTATTTGTTTATTTGTTCTGTTGGAAGAACAAATATTTGGAAGAATGTTTTAATCAAACAGATCTCATTCCCCATTGACTACCATAGTATGTGTTTTTTCCTATGGTAGTCAATGGGGAATGAGATCTGTTTGATTAAAACATTCTTCCAAATATTTTCAGCAGAACAAATAAACACACAGAGGTTTGGAACAACATGAGGGTGAGTAAATGAAGAAAGCATTTTTATTTTTGGGTGAACTAACCCTTTAACACAGCCGGAACACTATAACCAATCAGCATCCAGGTCTAGAATGAACCACTTTGTTACAAAACATTCCAATAATGCTTTGTGTTTTCATTTGAAGAAACTCTGCCTGTTCAGCATCAGGCTCGTGTGAAAATGTCACAGTTGACAGTTGTTGCTGTGTGACTGCAACTAACCTGCATCTTCCCGCCTGTCTCTCTCTCTCTCTTCAGAGTCTCTGTCGATGGGGCTGAAGGCCTGGATGGCCGAGGGACACTTGGGTTCTCAGAGAAGAGTGTGTGTGTGTGGCAATCGCACCCCTACCCCCTCGGGCTGGTCTCTCCCGCTACTGTGGAACTGGAAGCTGCATAAATGAGTCCAGAGCCAGAGCAGCACCTCTAGTGTTCACCACTCTCACACGTGGCTCAGAGACTCGTGCAGTGGCCCGGGTCACGGAAAGGGTTCGCTCAGTTCAGCAGCCTGTGTCAGAAGAAGGCAGTTTCTCCTTCTATTCTTGTCCTACTTCAACAGTACTGTAAGTGATAAATGCGTTTATATGCATTTCATTTTCTTTAGTGGTTTTGCACATTACTATTATTTCGAATATTAACATCCCTGTTTTGGGTTGCTGAAATGCAGCATCACGCTATACAGGTTTTTTTTATTAGTCGACTTGTGAATCTTACGAGTCCAGAGCAAATGCACAAGATTTTCCGAAGGATGCGAGGCAGATTTGTTCTGCGTGTTTTAGCAGCTAATTGAATTTGATGGCTTTCATTGCACATGTCTTGTACCTGTAGACAACACTGCACAATGTTGAGTGGTGCCTTTCTATACACAGCCACAACTCTATTTACAGTATTAGAAAAAAAAGCCACTTCAAATGTTACTTTTATTTTAAGATTTCTAGATTTTAGATTTTCTTTTTGCACACTGTTTTGTAGTAAATCTCCCCCCTCACAGCTGCAGTGCAATTAAAAAATATATAATTCTTGCATTTACAGCAAACTCACAATATTAAATGGTTCCTTTGAGTGAAATCCCATATGACCTCTGTAATAAATATATTTTATTATCGAATGCCAATTTCCTTTTTGTGTTAACTATAATTTTGCTGTAATATATTAATGTGATTTCTAGCAGTTGAATCCCCTGCTTAACTTTCTTGGTGGTTGAAAATAACTTTTTTATCTTTAAGGGGTTCATTTTCTTTCTTGAAGTCTTCATAACTAATTGCATGTTATATAGCCCAGGCTGGCTGTACATATGAGAGTACATAATTATAAAATCTGCATTAATTTATTTTTAAGGGCATAAATGCTCTTCCAGTTTGTTCATACTGTATGAATGTATAATGTTTGTATTTTTATAATTTAATTTAAATGTCTAGAATTGTCTTGACATTTTAAGAGAAGGTAGGCACCATTAAGTATTTTATTTGTGTGGTACACTACAGCAGTGTCTCATGTGTTTTCAATGTATATTTACAATTACTTTGTTTTGAATGTTTTAATCTTCATTGCGTGACAATGCTGTTATTTTATTGCATTGATAGTTAATCTGTCTCTTTGGAGTTTGAAACACATTGAACTTTCTAGGACTGTATGGTCAATATTGTGATGTTAACATTGGGTTATTTGTTTACTTGAAACCACTGAATCAACTGCTTTTATCAATAAATAGTGTTGAAAAAAACATTTTTTGTTGAAACGGTTACTGCTACATCAGTGCTAAATTATGTCAACAAAAAAGACCAAAGATTGTATCTTAAAGCATTTATTTTACACACATCGATAGAAAACAGCTTTTCCTAACTTGCATTCATGTTTCCTGCGGTGTGTGTTGTAATGTAAAGTCTAGACTCATTTGCTCGCTCTCAGTTTGAAGAGCAGCGTCAATCTGCGATTTCAGGTCTGCATCGAAAAACGCTTGACCGATTGTGAAATATTCCTGTAACACAAAATTAAAGACAAATTCAGAAAATTGTTTAATAAATGAATGAAGCATTGTTAGATGGAAAAAGACCTTTTTCTTTGTGGGAGGCCCTGCGACAGGCGGGTTGAAGGTCATGTCTTTAACACTGTAGTCTTCAAACAGCTGCACTGGAGTCCTGCACACAGCACAAATAACTTGAAAATGTTCATATTCATCTGGAAACATGAAATCTGAAGCCTGTGGTCGGTACCTTCTGCTGAGCTCCATGCTGAGCGCACCTGAACCTTCACTAGGAGCGCCTTTCATGAGATGAGCAGCAAACTTCCTCACCACGGGGTGATAGTGTCTCTAGAATGACAACAAAGAAATCCACATTTAAATCTTCTTCATCCAACAACTGTCTCGTTTGACCTTTTTTTCCCCTCAGCTTTAATATAAGACTGCATGCTATTTTTATTTATGATTAATTTAAATTATTAACTTTCCAGCATTTTCCCAAAACTTGCATAGGCCCCAGAATATATTGACTTTATCATCTGAAATGTGCAGCAAAACACACATTTGAATGACAGAGCTTTCAATTTTGCTCTAAATAAATATGTTTATGCTTTGCTTTCATAATGCGTGTTGGGAACTAAAACTTTTTTTGTGCTGATAATATTTTGTACACGTTTCGTTTGATTTACCAGTATTTTACATTGTTTAAATATGAAACAAAATGTGTGACACACTGATGTGACTTTTCCTCTCAATGTAATTTCAACCTGGAGCAACTTAATTTTTGGGAAAATACATTAATCTGAAATCTACTGGCAATTTAAAATAAATAAACGAAGGAAAAGATAACTGAATTTCCCACTCTGTTTTAATCTGACTGTCAGTATTAACCCCAGGAATGAGTGAATGAACATTTGCTTCACCTTCAGTAAGTGAAGCTCCCACAGTCCTGTGTTCTGGGGGTTGCAGTATTCAGGCACATCCAGCTCTGGGAGATACACACCACTGCCCTGCATTTCATTATCCAGCAGGATGTCACACTTAGGGAAGGTCTACACAAACACAAGAGACACACAATTCATACATTCAACTTAAGTCACAAGCGCAAAAGGCCTCATTTAGCTGAATTGAAGGCTCACATGCATCAGCGTCCTATTGGCTGCCAGGATTCCCACGCAGGAGTCGGGCAGCACGTGCAGGCCGAGTGTGCTCAGTCTCTTCACGAAGGCCTGTGCCCTCAGCAGATTGACCTGCTTCCTGCGTTTGGTCAGCATCACGTCCAGACACTGCAGCACGATCGAGGTGTCATCGTTCGCACCTCCTGCAATCAATCCGAGACAACCGCTGTGTTTGTCAATTAAACTTGTGGAATATTGCATAGAACATCTGAGAATAAAGCAGCGTTTCCATTCCATGTGTTCAAGAGAGCAGAAACCTGGTGCAAAGTATCATAAATAAACAACGCTGGTCCTCCTTAGATGCCACCTACACATGTTGTGTAGGGAGATCATTTAATGACTAGGGAAGTGATTAAAGGGATAGTTTACTCCAAAATTTTTTAAATCTGTCATTACTCACTAGAGCCCGACCGATAAAGCATTTTGAAGGCCGATACAAATATTTTTGGGTTTTAAAATCCGATATATCGGCCGATATTCATATATATATTTTTTTTTTTTCAGAAACGCGCAACAAAACATTAACAGATTTCCCTAACATTAGTTATTTGTAGTTATTGATGTGGTTTAACTAAAATAATATGATAATGCATTTTAAAAAGAAACTTGTTTCTTTTATTGTTAGAACAGACTGATGATAGTGGCATCAGCTAGTCTATGATGAGTCATAATTTAGCAATGGATAACGTCATACTGCAAATTGTTAAAACATACATTTTCAGTATAACAGGCCAAGGAGAGATGATGCGTCTCATTGCTATAACTGTCACGCGCTATTAAAGAAATACTTCAGTCACATTGTCAAGTTAAAAGGACAGTCACTCAACTACACTGTAACAACGTAACGTTACTATTACTAGCTAATTTCGCTTCACTCTTGGCTTATTTAACAGCAGCAAAAATGGACATGATAGTCACAAATTTTGTCATGCCTATTTGAGTTTAGAGAACTGATGGGGATGTTCTTTTAATTGTTCAAACAATGTATTGTGACCAACTCAATGAGTGTTGCCAACAGGGACGGTGTAGAGTGCCCTCTGGTGGACAAACTATACAACTCCAACACTCATGACATGGTTCAAGCGTGTTTCGTCCGTTTTTATTTTATTTCTTAAAATATTCATTTATCGGCCATTATAACCGCCGATACCGATAGTTTGGAAAATGCCTAATTTCAGCCGATAATATCGGCCTACCGATATATCGGTCTGGCTCTATTACTCACCCTCATGTCATTTCAAACCTGTAAGACTTTAGTTTATCTTTGGAACAAAAATGAAGAGTGTTCTGTCCCTACATTGACAGCTACACAATAAGCTCATGAACAGATTGTAAAACTAATCCATATGAATTGATCGGTTTAGTCCAGATTTTTGTAAGGATACACGATCACTTATAATGAACAGATTGAATTTAGGATGTTGTAAATACAGTCCTGCCGGACCAGATCAGGGGTAAAGGATACAGAAAGGATCTTTTTCATAATGATTAGTCTAGTTATCCAATCATATGTTCCTTTGAGGCAAACTCATGAGAGTTTTTTGTAGCGAACCCATGAGTATATTAGATAACTGTGTTTCCAAATAAATCCACATCATCTGAAAACAGTCTCTCAAAACAAGGGATCAGAAATGCTAGTCAACTAGCTTGACTTTTTTTTGTTAAGTAAATAGTGTGTTCAATAATAATCTATCTAATGGATCTCTCAACAAAAAAAAAAAAACAAGGGAATTGTGCATTTACAAATTCAAAATAAACATTTGATAGCGTGAGTGACAGGATTGTGTCTCACCTGCGTGCAGCGTCAGCAGGGTTTTGTATAAGTGGCTGTAGAATTTCAGAGGGTCGATGTTGAGGACGTCACCTGTTGGAAACAGAGACGTGTTTTAGCTCAGAAAGAGCAGGATGTTCCTGAAACAAGAGGCTGAACTGACCTTGTCCTGAGAGGATGTGGAAGGATGTGAGAATGCAATGAAGGCTCTCACGATACGACAGATCCTGGGTGAAGGAAAACACAGAGACGTTAGTGCATTCAATTTTACCCAGATAAATCATGAAGCCGATGCTCCTGGTTGAAACACTTACACCCGAAGTGATGAGGCCGAAGAGCACCGCCAACAAATCATCAAAGAACTCCAAGTTTATAAGATGAGCAAACCTTCAGGAAACAGTTTGAACCATGTTACTCACGTTAACAAAAACACAGAAAAACTGACCGGAGCGCTTTATACAACGCTATAATAACACTTACTTCGCAAGACCTTCTAAAACAGAGGACAGTAAGATGGACTTCTGAGCTTTCTTCAGTATTCTGAAGTAGATGAGGAACACAATGTTCAGCGTCTCTGTGTGCTGGAATCAAAGAGAGATGATGACATTATATATGACACATTAAAAGGAAGTGTTCAACACTAATGGCACTCACCAGTTTAATTTTCTTGTCCTTGCTCTCCGTCGCCTCGGCTTCAAGAAGCTCTTTCTGCAGCTTCTCCTCTGCTTTTTTCCACTGTAGAGGACAAGAAGATTGAGGATCACAGAAAAAAAAAAACAGATACATAGGTAGATATACAGCTTTTCCAGCGGCTTCGCTTTAGGACGTTTATTTTCACTCCATAAACATTTCAGAAAATTCTTCAAAAAATAAAGAATTCAGTTACAAACCTACCAACTTTTAAAGATTACCATACAAAACTATTGATTAAATGTATAAAAAATAATTAAGTTTATTATACAATATTTCAAAAGTTTGGAGTCAGTAAGATTCTTTGTAAGAAACTAAAGCTTTTATTCAGAAAGTATGATTTAAATGGCAGTTAAAGACATTAAAAATGTTACAAAAGATTTATAGTTTCAACTTCCAAATAAAGGATGTTGAGGTGTATAGAGTGCCGAAATTATGACGTCAATTTGTAGGACAACTCGATCGAAAATCTATGCATTTTCCCCATAGACTTTCGGAAAATCGCAAAAAATACGATCTGTGTTCAACAATGAGTTGTGACCCTTACACGTTTTGTCTAATCAAGATAATCTTTACAAGTTAATCCAAAATTAATACATTTTGAAGCCTATATAAAGTTTTCAAAAACACAAGCAGACACAGTAAAGTAAAAAAAACAAAAAAACAAAAAAAAACAAGCAGGTTATAACGGGTGTGTTTTATGTCATAGATCAAAACGTGAAAATATTGAGAGGCTTTGTTCACCACAGACCTTATTTCAGGCAATTTAGCAAAAATACCATAGACTTTTAAGCGAGGGAACCGGCAGTGCTAAAATGATAACTAACTTTGGCCTACAAAGTGACGCCATAACTTCGGAACTCTATTCAGCAAAGAATCTGGTTTCACTTTTTTCCCAGCAGCAGTAAAACTGTTTTCAATATTGATAATATTTTATTATTTTAGCAAATAATCATATTAGAATGATTTCTGAAGGATCATGTGATCACATTTTAAAATATATTCAAATATATTTCAATCAGTAAAGCTATTTCACAATTATACTGTTTTTATTGTATTTCTGATCAAGTAAATGCAGTCTTGGTGAGCAGAAGAGACTTCCTTCAAAAACATTTGAATCTTACAGAACTGGTGTGTCGTTTTTAAAATGAACCAGTGTCCAGTGAAGAAACACTGATCTAAACCATTGCTCAACTTCAAATCATGACATTAAATTGAAAACATTCGGCTCAGTTCTGACCTTGCGCTGCATCCTGGACAGGCTTGTCTTCCTCTCTTTGAACAACATGAACTTCTTTTTGGGTGCAGTGTCTTCCGTATCTTTCTTCATGTCCACTTCTTTTATCCTCAGACAGAGGAGACACTTCAGCACCTGAGTATGTATAACACACACACACACACACACACACCTTAATGACAACAAGCCATTCAAAACATGTCATATCCACATCACATCCTAAAGGGAAAGTCCACACAAAAGATATTTTGAAGAATGTTGGCAACCAGTTTCGGTTCACATTGACTTCCATTTAATGGAGAAAAAATATGACCACGTTCTTTCATTTCAAACCAAAAACGGTTTACAATTTTTATCATCCCATCATTTACTCGCCCTCAAGCAATCTTAGGTGTATACGACTTTCAACAACAACAACAAAAAAAACATGACAAAAAGCACATCCATCCATCATAAAAGTAATCCACACGGCTCCAGGGGTTAATAAAGGCCTTCTGAAGCAAAGTGATGCGTTTTTGTAAGAAATATCCATATTTATAACGTTCTAAACTATAATCATTGGGTTTCAGTAATAGGCATACGTGATTCAAGTTATGGTGGAAGTATCTGACCTCTGACCCGACGCATGACGTATTAAAGAAGAGCAAAACATCGCTCACAAATTGGAAGATTAAAATGGGTGGATGCGTTTTTTGGGCTTCAAAATGTACCATTGGGGTGGTACCATTCACCCCCATTATAAAAATGGGAAGATTCCGAATATTTCTTAACACTCCAATTGTGTTCAGCTGAAAGAAGAAAGTCATACACACCTAGGATGGCTTTAACGGTGAGTCAATTGTGAAATGATTTTAATGTTTGGGTGAACGAACCCTTTAATAAATTGTCCATTATGATAATTCAATGTAAGAACTTGTATAGAGGAAACAATGTTCAGTATGATGACTGCACCTCTGGCTTGACGTTGTAGTTCCTGCTCTTGACCATGCCTGAGATGACCTTCACCATTGCTAAAGAGGCCTGGCCCAGTTTATCCTGTTTCAGCAGTTTCCTGACCGCTTCGCAACACATCTCAGACACCTGAACGCAAAATCACATCATCACATTACTACAGCCCACATGCAAACCTCCGAAGCTGAGCGTTTCCAGCAGACTGACCGTCCTGATGGGGTCGTTCATCAAAGGCACCACCATGACTATGATGTTGTTGTGGAAATTGAAGTGCGGCAGGGCTACCAGCAGATCACAGATGCACCTGATGGCCACCTCAGCGAGACCTTTATAAGACTCAAGAGACACGGCTTGACTCCTCTTCTGCTTCTTCTGCTTCCAGTCTGAAACAGCATCAGATCAGTCAGACGGGACAGTGAGAATGGATGGATGAGAAGGTAGAAGCACAGATCACTTGATCTACCTTTGATTGTCTGTTCCAGATCCTCCAGGTAAAACTTGTACTGGCTCACGAGACCCTCCTCGAACTCTCTCAGCTGCTGCGTCTCTTTTTTCACCTGGAGAACAGACATGCTTCAGTGGGGCATGTAAGATACTGAAATCCAGTCATTTAATCATTTCATTGTCTCTGGGGTCCAATTATCCACTTCTTAAACCAAGATGATTCGTTCTAATGAGCATTTTTAACTTTAAATGACCCTCAGAGGTAAACAGGTCAGTTTTTGTTGCTGTACCTTATGTATATATTAATACCCGTTTCTCAGATTGAACATTTTATACCTTCAAATATTAATATAAAGCTAAAAACACCACAATATTTGGCAGATTTACTTATATTTCATTCTAATCATTAGCATCTATCCTGCTTTCTCATCCATGGTATCAAATTTATTTGAGTCATATCAAATTTGGGACCCATTTTAAGACTATATTGTGAAATATATCACCTACAACAGGGTAACTGGCAACTGCATGTTGAAAACAGGTTTTATTCAATATATACATATGTAATGATGACATTGGTTTAAAAAACAATATATTAATACATAGGGCCTCTAAAATTAAGACCTCTTAAAATGATCATTTTAAGACCTTCAATTTTATCAAACCAAATTAAAGAAGGGAACCCAGTCCTCACTACCTGCCCAATAAGTATGAAAGTTGGGCCAGTAATGTGACAATGTATTCATATGTCTGCCATCACACACTTGAGCATTTCCAAAAAAAGTCACTCTTGCAGCTCAGTTGCAAGAAATGCTAGTAGGAAACCGAATTGTCTCCTTTTAAAGGAAGGCGAGGCACTGTACCTTGGTGGCTTTCTCCTCTTCCGTCAGTGGTCGGATTCGATATGCTGGCACAATGTCCTTAAACACCTCCATGAGGGAGACCATGACCAACTTTCTGACAGTGACGGCGACGCACGGGTCCGTCTCCATTAGCATGGCCCTCAACTCCTTCAGCTTCTTGATCTGAAACGTCATGACACACCTCAGAACAATCCAGATCACATGCAGAAGTTCAGCGTGAAGGACAGTCTTACGTTCACATGAGGATCTGCGAGGATAGCCGAGGACACGCTGGCGATGTGCAGCTTCTTCTCCATCAGTCTCTGAGATCGTAGCTTCAGCTGCTCCTTAGGAGTGAGGGATGGACCTCTCTCTGGTTCCTCCTCTGATGTAGTTCAACAAAAGCAGCAAAAATTTGCACTGAATCCTCAAAAAAATAAATAATGCATACATGGTTTTTGAAAGAACTCTCTTCTGCTCAATAAGGCTGAATTTGATTGATCAAAAACACAGTAAAAACGGCAATTTTGTGAAATATTACAAATTAAAATAACCGTTTTCTATTTTAATATTTGTTCAAATGTGATTTATTCCAGTGGTGCAAAGCTGAATTTCAGCATAATTTCTCCACTCTTCAGAAATCATTCTAATATGCTGATTTGATGCTCAAGAAACATTTCTCATTATCAATAGTGGTTGACCGACAGTGATTTTTTTTTTGATGGCCAATTTATATAATATCACACTATTTAACTTAAAGGAGTAGTTCACTTTTAAAAAAACTTTTACTGATAATTTACTCACCCCCATGTCATCCAAGATGTCCAGGTCTTTCTTTCTTCAGTTGAAAAGAAATTAAGGTTTTTGATGAAAACATTCCAGGATTTTCTCCATATAATGGACTTCATTGGGAACCAAACAGTTCAAGGTCCAAATGAGGGTTTCAGTGGAGATTCAAAGGGCGACGCCAGACGATGAATAAGTGTCTTATCTAGGACCCTTCGAGTCACGACTCGAAAAAAGATTTGTTCATTTTGATGAACGAGTTTGAGAGTCACGAACGCTCATCACAGAACAGAGCAAGGCGAGCATTTGTGCTGATAAAACTTAAACTTTTTTATTTATTTTTGAAACGACCGATCGTTTCACTAGATAAGACCCTTATTCATCGTCTGATGTCGCTTAAAGCTGCACTGAAACTCTCATTTGGACCTTGAACCATTTGGTTCCCATTGAAGTTCAATATATGGAGAAAATCCTGGAATGTTTTCATCAAAAACCTTAATTTCTTTTCGACTGAAGAAAGAAAGACATGGACATCTTGGATGACATGGGGGTGAGCAAATTATCAGCAAAAGTTCTTTTTTTTTTAAGTGAACTACTTTAAAAACACTATAGCAGATAGTAAAAACACATAACAATTGCTGAAATGAAATTGTATTATACTATTTTGTTCAAAAAGAACATTTACTTGAAATAGATAACCTTTGTAACACTATCAAATTATAAACTATTTCATGAATCCTTGATTAAAGGTACAATATGCAGGATTTTTGGCCACCAGGGGTCGCTGACCTCTTACAATAACAAAGGCGTATATTAATGACGTATATTCTGTCAAGAATATGACTTGACTCTGTCAAGTCGAAGTTAATTATGGACGTGGAGCTCTCGGCATCTCGAAAGATGTTGATCTTCGTTTTAGTCCTCTTTTTGTCTCAAAGTCTGTTTGCCATGGTCCATAATATTTGAACAAAACAACAACAACGCGAGCATCCTTCTAGGCATAACGCGCATTACCGACATTACCCAGTTGTCAACGTCTGTCGCCATGGTTACTGTAGTAGTACGAGTTCAAACCTGGCAGGAACCAGGATAACGAGGATATGACGCCATTGACTGGCTGCTCATACGTCCCGTTTCCTTGGTTAAAATCACGATTTGCTCACGATTTACAAATAGTAGGAAACATTTTGGAATATTGTAAGTAATCAACTAAAAAAAAATATATATATAACATTGGCCTAGTGGTTTTAGGATATTTTACTGCAAAAATCCTGCATATTGTACCTTTAATAAAAGTATGCATTTCTTTAATAATAAAAAAAAGTTAAAGTATGGTTTTCCCAAAGTCCCAAACTGCATTCATGAGTTGATGAAAAACTATTAATTTCTTAAAATGACAAATTTAATGAAAATAAATCATTTAAAAATAAAACACTTACTAAAAGATAAAATATATTATTAGTTTTTGCCTGCATGTCATGTGAGCATTAAGCAACATTAGAGAACTTGTGAACATGCAATTGTGTTGTTAAATTACAGAAATATTAATAATATCTCAGAGAATACATATGTATTTTTTTATATGAAATATTTTGCATCAAAAAGGTTTTTGTGGGAAGTTTTTTTTTCTTCTAAAACAAGACATGACAACAAAAACTACTACACTGCGCTATTCCAACCTAACCCTTGAGAAGAAAGAAATGAGAAATGCACACTAACCCATCTCTAACTCCTCCTGGTCCTTCGGTTCTTCCTCCGCCTTAGGCACAACTAGAGGACACAATCAAACAGCACAGTTCATCACTACACATCCTCTCCAGCACGCCAGCATTTCCTGAGGAGTCACGAGTGGACACACACCGGGCTTCTCCATGGACTGAGGGATCAGGCCGCTCTTGTCTTTGATGGGCAGCAGGTGAATGAGTTCCTTCTCCTGCTGCTGCTGCTGCATCTTCCTGGGCATCTTCTCATACTTCTCCACCGGCTGCTCGGACTTCCGCTTTTTGGCATGAACTGGAGCACTACAAGTTTTCAAAAAAGAAAAAGAGCAGGAGAGAAGATGATCACAACAGACACTGTGTTCTTAGTCTATGAAGAAAGAAACATCAGAAGATTTGATGTTTTAAAGACCTTGATGAGATGTCTCGAGTCAGAAAGGAAGCTTTGTGTGCCATGGCTTTGATCTGCTCGAGGTCCTCCTCATCCATCATGTCAGTGGGCAGAGACTCCAGGAACTCCTCCTCCTCTTCTTCATCCTCTGGTGTCATACATCATCATTACAACACTGAGCAGGAGTTAATGGAAATCATCAGAAAGCAGTGTCGTGTTTCACCTGGTCTCTTCTTGTAGCGCTCCAGGGGTTTGAGGGTCTGATGGGAAACATCAGTGATGGCCTGCCGAAGTTTACGCTGCTCTTTGCGCTGCTTCTTAGCTGAGCTCTGTTGCTTAAACTGTCGATTCTTCTGTTTGTTTTCTAGCTTCAGATTGCTGGTTTTCAGCAACTTTCTGAAGCTAGGCCTCTTTTTCTTGTTCTTTTTGGAAGCCTTGTGTGAAAGATGCATTAAAGCACAGTTAAATAATGCATGCTGGTGTACGTTAAAATTAACATTAGACACAAGTTGTTTATACATATAACAGATGAAACTAAACAGAATTCACAGGCTGACTTGTGTAGTAAAATATTCCAAAAAAGAGTTTTGACTTACATAGCGTATTACAATATAATGGCAAGGTTAACCAGTCATGCATTGACTATTGAATATCTACAAATCAGATATGATGCAGAAAAAAAAAAACAGCGATGAAGGGTTAAACTCTAAACATCAAGAGTGTAAAACAGACACATATGGACTGGTGTGACTAAAACAGAGTACCAAATAAAGAGTTTAGAAACATTACTATTTTAATGTTCTTGAAATCAAGCCAGCATTTATTTAATCAAATACAGAAAATTTTGATATATTAATAAAATTATAAATAATTCTATTTTATTATACTTTAAAAAATATATTTATTCCTGTGATGCAAAGCTTAATTTTCATCAGCCATTTCTCCAGTCATCAATGTCACATGATCCTTCAGAAATCATAATAATATGATGATTTATTATAAATGTTGGGAAAAGTTGAGCTGCTAAATATTTTAATTTTTTTTTTTTTTTGATACTTTTAAAAGATTTTATCGGAGGTTCCAATATATGTATGTGTGTGTATATATATATATATATATATATATATATATATCAAAAGAATCCTGAAAAAAACTATCACAGATTGACAAAAAATATTAAGCAGCACAACCGTTTCCAACATAAATCAAAATCATATTAGCATGATTTCTGAAGGATCACACTGGATGACGCTGTAGAGTATCTTAAAATACAAAGCCATTCTTTTAAATTGTAATAATATTTCACATCACAACATTACTGTTTTAACTGTATTTTTGATCAAATAAATGCAGACATGATGGACATAAGAGACTTCTTTCAAAAACATTAAAAATAGAAATGTTTGACTTTTGACCGGTAACGTTACTGTATCTGTATGAGTGTGTGTGTGTGTATGATACAGTATGGGGTTGAGAGCAGTAACTTATACTGTATATGATCTGATACACCAGGTGTTTAGTACAACACGATAGAGTAGTAAAACTAATATATTAAGTATGATGAAAAGTGTCGTTTGATATGATCCTGTAGGGACTACCCTGATACAGTATACGATACAGTAGACGTTAGGTTAGTATTGCATATAGTTTTCACTAGAATAATATTTGATAAACAAGGGGTGTTTAATCTAAAACGTCACTCTTACACGCTGAATTGAATGTAACGTAAACTAACGCGTTTCACTGAAGCTCAGCAATATTACGAACAGCAGCGTGTGTTTTTAAACTCAATAGCGCGTTAGTTAGTGTTACAATTACAAAATAACTTACCGGGCCCATTTTGACGAGTGATTCGCCTCAACTATCAATGACGTTTCAAATGTGGTAAACCAGTTTAAGTTAATCCAGAAAAGAATTCATGTATCCACTCTTTACACATGCACCACGTGGACCGGAAGTAAACCAAGGGAGATCTTCAATGAATGCAGGCACAAACGTCACGCTGCCTTCGAGCGCCACCTGGTGATGTGGGTGAACGGATACGATGTGAACACGCGTTAATTTTTTTACAGTCTATTGTTTATAGATGTTATTTTCTTGCTTTAATAGATGCTTTTACACAATTATTTGTAAAGCAGCTGAATTTTTCCTCTAAATTAATTTCAGTAGATATTAATTACCCCCTAAATTCAATACAACTTTTAATTTGCTTTTGTACATTTCAGTGTTTATCATTTCACAGTGATGACACTGAATAAAAAACACAACAACTACAATTGTAGTTTTAGATTTATTTACACATTTGAATTTTGTGGTGTCAAATATTTCACCTATTTACAATTTATCTTCACTCGAGTATGAAAACTGTACAATAAAACAAGGAGTGTGTAGAAAACAAACCAAGAATTAATGATACAATTTACATTTTTCATCAAAATACATCACCAAATCGAAAAATGTTTAGAGACCCAATATTTACAGATATTAGGGGTAAACGCCACATTAAACAATGCATTTCGCCAAGTTATTAAACCGAAATAAAGCACAAAAATGACTCAAGTTTGATTATTATACCACACATTCTTATTCTTATTCTTTAAGTGGCAAGTGTCAGAAAATGTACATTAAGCACACAAATGTCTGAATGTATTATTCACATCGAGCTTGTGGGGTCAACTGTCACACTGACAAGAATAAGATTTAGTTTTAAAATTAGGCTACATATTAGTGTTTTAAAAGAAGAACAATGGGATGTCGACTTCCAAAATGCAATAATGCTTCTGAATACCTTACACACTAGATGCAGCATATCTGCATTATTAACTGCATCTGACTGATTTGTACAATTTCTATTGCACTTCATTATGGTCTTGTTCTACAAAACAAAACCATTTAAAAAAAAAAAAAAAAAAAAAGAACTTCAGAACCTCTATTCTATAAATCTCAATTGCATTGAACAGGCTCCAAATGCATCTCCTTCAAAACAAACTTCAGCATAGAAAAAGTGAGTGGTGTGTATGTCAGCACAGTTGTTCAAATGCACCACATGATTCCTCTCAATAAGGAGGAATATTAAAAAAAAAGCCTGATGCTGGTGGTATCTGGTACAGTACATGACTAAGCTGGTGGAGTAGTTTCTCATTAAAGGCTTATATTTTGAATTCATACAAAGTTTTGCTTCCGTAATACTGGCATGGTTACGAAGGAATCAAGTTTAGCTTTTTCTTCACATTGCATTGACCTCTATGAACCCCAGTTTTATACAATCCTCTCTGCCAATCCATTCATTTGAGGAACATAACAGAAATATAAAATTGTAGAGGAAAGAGTTCAAGAATTTCTCACTGAAGGACTGCTGCTTTTTTCCATTTCTTTATCCTTTATGAGGGCATTAAACACCTGATAAAGAGAAAAAGAACGCATGTTATGAGGTATACGCCACACAAATCGACAAATAAAAACTCCCTGCAGGTGGAGCTATACTCATCATCATGAAGGGTTATAAAATAGAACAGTTTCCTCAAAAAAACTTCACACAGATTCATTTTACTAGATATCTATTAATAGAGGTTATGCAAAACAATATTTGAAGAGAGCAAAATATAGCCAGGACCATATTTGCATTTCATTTCCTGTTTGCATTTCCCTCACAAAGAAATTCCACTGGTTAAATGTTGGCTGTAGCGGCTCAGACAGGAACTGACCTGTGTCCACTTCCTGTTGCAGCTGATCATCTGAGTGTTGGCGATGCAGCTGAAGAGGCGTTCGGGGGGCGTGTCCTCCGGGAGTCTGGTCAGGAACTGAGCGATGTGAATGAAATCCATCTGCAGGAGCACTTCCTCGTAGAGCCGCAGGATCCCGAGGCCCGTGCGGAACAGGAACTCCTCCCCGTCTCTGCAGAACACATCCCACACCCGACATGCCACATCTAACGGCAGGGACTTAGTGTAGAGGGTGAAGATCCTGGAAACACAATGCATTCAGGTGTTTTGTTTAGCCTGATCATGATCACAAATAGGACTTTGGATGGAAGACAGAATCAGACTCTAGTCCTAAACAACATACACTTACAAGGGGTGTGAGATATATGTATCGTCTACATCGTTGTTCTATTTTATTTTATTATTTATATGATTTTATTCACGCTGCTAGGCAGTTTGGATGCTGCTTCTGTGCTACTTCTGTATTCCAAACATGCATTTTGTTGATAGTGATTTCATTTAATTGGTAAAAGGCTAGAAAAAAGTTTTATTATTCTAATTGAATCTATTAATTAAAAGCATGCATCACATTTTATGTCAAATTCTTACTTCTAATAAGGTCAGAAAAAATTGCTTCCTTATAAAATGACAAAAATGCCTCAGGAAATCAATTGAATAAACTTGTCAATATCACACACCCCTTTGCATACTCACACATACACATTTACACATCAAGCTTAGTTTTTAGACAAGACTCGTTTTCCTACATCAGAAGATTCTTCAAGGACTCACCAGTCTATCAGATACAGGTCAGGTGTGAGGTTGTAACCGTTGAAGTGATTAAAAAGCCTGGGGAGGTTTTCTTCAAAGAACACCTCAAACGCTGCAAAGTATTTCAGCATCTAATCAAAAAAGAGACACAAAATTCAAATTTAGGTATGTGTGAAAACCCCCTTAAACAATCCACCCCAAAACTAAACTCTATGGACATTAACAAGCTGCTGTTTGTTTTACAAAATAATTGTTGTGTCCCTCAGTTTAAAATCTTTAAAGCAAAAAAAAAAAAAAGATGCTGTCGACTTGGCTTGTTTTGAACCAAGAACATTCCTTCACAACAAAATGTAAATAATCTGATCTATGAAACGTTGCAGTACCAGCTCGTGGTCCACTCTGAAGAACGCCATCTGACAGGGTTTGTTGAGGAGATTGGCAAATGCGATGAAAGCGTCGGCCTCCTCCAGGTTGAGAATCAGCACAGCCGCTATGAAGGACATGCCCTGAACCTGCACACAACATTAAGTCATTTCACAGCCGCCCTTATCATCGTCTAATGGCTTTTTAATGAGGACGGCTATTTGAATGAAGTGCTGGATTGAACTCTAGAAACTCCGAATTCAATATACAACTGTTTTATTACGTCACATATTTAGAAACGTCACAACAACTCGCTTACAGTCATAGTTTTGCCCATCTACACGACCGATCAAATGTTTGGGGACAGTAAAAAAAAATAACTTTGAATTTTGTATTTAATATTTTTTACATTTTTTAAATTATTGTATTTAAATTCTGTATTAATACTTCTATTCAGCAAGGATGATTTGAATATATATATATATTCACACACACTCACTCACACACACAAATCATTATTGGTCAACCACTATTTATAATAAGAAATGTTTCTCGAGCAGTAAATCAGGACATTTGAATGAATTCTGAAGGATCATGTGACACTGAAGACTGGAGTAATGATGCTTAAAATTCAACTTTGCATTACAGCAATAAATTACATTTTAAAATATATTCAAATAGAAAACAGTCATTTTAAATTGTAATAATATTTCACAATATAACTGTTTTTACTGCATTTTCAATCAAAAAATGCAGCCACGGGAGCAGAAGAGACTTCTTTAAAAAAAATAACAGACTTCTTAAAAAAAAAAAAAAAACTCCAACCAATCCCAAACTTTTGAACGATGTGTTTAAACATTAAACAGAGCTGGTGTTTTTCATATGCAGATGAGAGGCAGTAGAGGAACACAAAAAGATCTTTGTAAGTATTGTGCTGGTGATCACTCACATATCCCACATCAGGTCTGTAGCAGGTGTAAGCGCCCAACACGCTGTGTAGGAGATCATGGTACGGCCCACCCTAGCAGACGACAGCCCAACATGAGTCACATTCATTCCTTACTGTAATGCTGATTGTAATTACTGTAGAGTTACAGTTAAACTGATACCATAACAACGGTGACAGTAAGAGTGCGAACAATACCTTCTGGAAGATGAAGAGCGATGGAAATGTGCGCGATATGTCCAGTTTGATCAGATCCAGACTGGACTCACGGTCGGCACTGTCCACTGTAACAAACACAATCACATAATCAAGGCCGACTCCAATACACGTTTAATATAGTGTCCTTTTACATTTTTCAAAATATATTTAAATTTTATGTGAAAATATCACTCTCGCACTGTACTCCCTATTTTAATGCACTTTAGACATTGCACATAACACACACAAGAAAAAAAAAAGAGAGAAAAATAGGAAAAGATAGGGACGGATGAGATTTGGGGGAAGGTTATCTTATATTATATTATCTTATTATCATATTTTATTTTATACAAGATTTGACAATGGCAATTGTTACATAGGAGGAAGGATGGAAATAAAAATCTACCAACACAATATTGGCACTTAAATCACTCTTGTCACTGCTGGAATTATGGATTTACAAGATTGCTCAATACTGCACTATGTTGGTTTGTTTGTATGTATGTCTGACTGTTAAATAAAAAAAGAAAAAAAGAAAATTTAAAAAAAGAAAATTTCACGTTATATCTAAAGACTTTCAATATGGTGAAAGATTATGCCCTAATATTATTGAACTTAGACTACCGGTCAAATGTTTGGAAAAATTATGACTTTTTGGTCTCTTCTGCTTATCAAGACTGCATTTGTTTGATCGAAAATACAGTAATATTGTAAAATATTCTTCAATTTAAAGCAACTTATTTCTATTGGAATATATTTTAAAATGTAATTTATTCCTGTGATGCAAAGCTCAGCATGATGAATTTTCAGCATCATTAATCTTCATTGTCACATGATCCTTCACAAATAGATTTAATAGGTTGACATTTCTTATTTATTATTTTCAATGTTGATTATTTTTATCAAAAATAAATTAATACTTTTATTCAGCAATGTTGCATTGAATTGGTCAAAAATGAGACTAAAGACATTGGTAATGAAGTGTCTATTTATCAAAGCATCCTAAAAAAATTTTAATTGAGCAGAAAATCAGCCTATTAAAGTGATAAGGACCAGCATAAGAGCCTTTAAAAAGACATTTGACTGGTAGTGTATATCTATAGCACATCGCTATCAGCCTGTGATTTCCTACAGTATGTTCCTGGCAGTGGATACAGCCTCATCTGGTGTTTGTTAGTCCCAGAGGATCTGCTCGAGTGTACTGCTGGAAGCTAACAGGCAGGGTGTTGTGATGAGGGTCACATGTGTGAACGGGAGGATGTGTTTGTGTTCAAACTGTATGAAGAACCAGCTTTATTAACAGATTTAATATGGAACATCAAAGGAGGAAGTGCTCAGGCTAATTAAACATAATTTTATAGTGTTCACAAGCTGGAAGGCCAAGTGGAAAACAAAACAAAAACATGAATTAACTGTTATTAGTGAGTCTGTGCTTGCAGCACAGGAAGGAAATAACCACCGCTTCAATAAAATGAGCAGAAAGGAGACTGGGGAGAACTGGAAGACACTCGCATAGAGACACATAGCACTGTTGCACTTCCTGACCAATGAATTTCCATGACTTTTCCAAGAACTTTCCAATTTAAGATTACTGCATAGGCATAGTGGACTCCAATTCAAAATCAAAGTTGATTCACTGAACCTAAAATCCTTTCAAATTCCGTCTGTTTCAATAATGAATTATTCAGACCGAATTTTGAATTGATTCAACTGATTCTGAAGTAAATTGCTAAGAACATATTCAAATTCTGATTGATTCACTAATGAATCATGCAGACCAAATTACAAATGAGTTCAACTGATTCACAGATTTAGTTCAAATTGTTGTCAGTTTGCAATTACTGGGTATAGACCATTTTGCAAGATGTAAACAACACTGGTCCAAAAACACTTCCTGTTTCAGTTTGTAACTGTTTTCTTTATTTCACATGTAAAGAAAACATCTTAAAGATGTTTGTTTAACTTTTTGATTCAGTTTTATATGTTCTGTTGGTTGTATTTTATCCCAGCTTTTATGTAGTGTTAAAAAAACTGAAAGAGGAAGTGCTTCTGGTCCAGTGTTGTTTACATCTTGCAAAACGGTGACGATAATTCGCCTGTGTCTATTAAATCTGTGACAAAATCACACCAGAACATTCAAATCTGTGTTGGCATTGCCGCTGACCCAGAGAGAGCAGTTATCATGTACTGTATGAAACAGCTTCAAAACACTCTTTTCATTGTTTCATTCATATTTTTTTTTTCTAATTAATAAAACATTTTTAATTGAAATAACAATAGATAAAATGTCAATTGCAGCTTTCTATTTAGCTGTCTATTCAGAATTGTGGGAGAATCGTGATCTCTATAATAATAATGAATCACTAATGAATCATTCAGGTTCAACAGATTCATTGAACGAATTCATCAGTTTGTCATTACTGGATGAGCAGAGTGGATTGCTAAAACCCATTCAAATTCAAACTGATTTGCTAATGAACTGAGACAGATTTGGGAATTGGTTCAACTGAATGATTGTACTAGAGTTTGGTGTGTCTAAAATGCTCCAGTGGGCTGCCTGAGGGACGAATGACGTACCATCTGACTCCATCTCACTGCCTGTCTCTCTGAAGCTCTTCCAGCGCTCTTTGGCCCGCGAGAGAAAGATCTCGTACAAATCTGAGAGGAACAGAAAGCAGCTCAGTTTTAATCATAAAACATTTACAAAAGCAGTAGAAATGTCTGGTCTATATGTTAGAACTTTAACTAAAACTTTAAAAGTCTAACTAGAACTTTAAAGTCCCAAGTGCAGAAATCGTTCACTTTTGGGAGTGTCAGAAAGAAACTCAGCCAAATATCTTTAGGAATTTCTTTGTCATAAAGAAGGTTAGAAATCACCCCAGGCGACTTTAGCATTCATTCACGTGGATACTGCATAATGACATTCCTCAGACTGTTTGCCCAAAAGTTCTAGTTAATCCTGGGCTTAACCGCATCTTCAAAAGTGACTCTTCAATGAAATATGAAAAGACAAAGTCAAAATAAAATAAAACCTGAGGTTATGTTCAGCTCATTCCCAATGGCCAGACTCCAGACTTTACCCCTCACGTTGGGAGGAAGACCTTGCCACCACAGATCCTTCACACGCCGCAGGCCCCGCCTGAAGAAAGAGAGCCGTGAATATGGAGTAATAAAATAGTGCATTTTATATTGTATTAATTTTTCTTAATAAATGAAATATAATGGCTTCAAATACTGCAGCTCTAGTTCTAGCAACCGAACGAACGTGATTATCATTGTTATAATTGTAGATGGTGATAGTCTCACATGCTCTCCCAGTTGGGAAGGATTTCATTGTTCCAAACCACCATTGCGTTAGCGATGCTTTCCTCCTGTTTAAATCTTTCCTTCATCTGCTTTTTCTTCTTCTGAGCCTCCTTCAGTTCTGTGAACAACAGTTACATTAGTATCATATTCAATTCAGTTTCCATTTCAAAATTCCATACTCAAATTTTCCAACATAATTAACATAAATGGTTCATACAGCATTATTTTCAGCATTATATTTGGTATATAGTCAGAATAGTTTTCCCAAAGTGATAATCTGTAGTAGCATCAGAATAAACCTAAAAAGCTGTATAACCTGCATATATTCAACTCACACATTGGTTTGAAACTGTAACTGTGATTTGATGTTGGACGGTCACCAAATTAAATAATTGTTTGCTCCTTTATCTGTTAATGGTTTGAGTGGCAATGGAGTAAACATTCTATTAGTGAAGTTCAACAGAGACTTGCTTATCGCCATAAGACAAACAGTTTTGCTATTCATTAATTTGTGTCCGACAATCACTACATGACCTCTAAACTTTAGAAGTTCTTAATTTTACATTTTAGAAAAGTGAATGGGGGCAATAGTCTGGAAACACAATTTATTTTCCATATACTGTTTTCTTTTTTCCATACTTATCCAGACCTGGATATTACTCAAAATTATATTCAGAAATTTTCCAAACTGCGTAGGAACCTTTGTAAATTTAAGACAGAAAAGCACAAAAGCATTCCCTGACTAAGTGAAATCACACATTTCTACATTTTATTTTTGGGAGCATTTTTGGGGAAAGATACACTAGCGTGACAATGGGTGAATCACTAGAAAACACGTTAAGGTCATATTTTACCACAAATTACGAGGATATTTTATGGTAATTAAGCACATTTCCCAGACACAGTCATTACCGTAATCCTTACAGACGTTTTATTTTAATTTTGATAATTGTGTAATTTCAATTATTGTCATAACTCTTTGTTAACTTTTTACTGTATTTAGTTTAAGGTATTTATTTATTTAAATCCCCAAATCACAGTCAAAATGTATAAAACAGTGAAATAATTCACCTTTTAATTTTGTTTTTCATTACAGCAATGAGACAAACTTCTCAAAGTAAACACCTAAAATTTGCCTAAAAAACTCCTAAAAAATGTAGTCATTGTAGTCACAGTCATATGACTTAACATGATTACTGAAAAAAAAACTAAACAAATGAAAGTAAAATTTACTTAAAATTGCTAGCAAATAATTACATTATGAAAAAGAATTAAATATGAACATATGAAGTAGAATGACTAAAAATAGTATTTTCTGTGCAAAACATACTCCAGAAATCCTTTTTTCCCACAATGTACAAAAGTACCTCTCTTCCTCGCCTCTGCCACCATTTCATCATACTCCTGACGGTGGCGCTGGGCTTCCTCCTCCGACTTAGCAGGGAGGTTCCTGAGGAAGGAAGCCAATGATTTTAGTTGTCACAACAAAACGGACAATTAAATGTCTCAAATACACAGTCTAGAAACATGTAAACATTGACATGTTTCAGAAAAAAAATTCACTTAGAAGTTTCTGGAAAATGCCTCATCGCTGGTCATCTCATGGTTTGGCTGACACGCTCACATTTCTCTGGTCATTTATTCTTAATAAGGACTTGGGGACTGAAGAGACTTGCGTGGTGAAATACAACCCAGTCTCTGTTGCTAAGACTTATTTATAGCCCATTGTTTTGGAAAGATGAGCCTCTCAAGCTTTGCTATAGGATATATGTAACGCACGTTAATGTATCCTGAGCGCCTAACGAAAGAACGGCACAAGTTGGAAAGGTGACAAAGCACCTACCTTTACTGTTCAAACCTGGATGGACCTCAAAGACTCCCACAACTTAATCTATGTCATAATATATCAACTTAATTATTGACAGTACATCTCAAGTGTATTGCGAGAAGAGAACTGTTGTTGCTTGGTTTCTCCCAAGGCTTTTTTCTCCATTATCCAACATTAAACTGAGTTTGTTCTCATTACGGTTTCCTTTGGCTTGCACACTAGGGGACTACATTACATAAAATGTGTTGGAAGTATTATGCCATTTAACTTCTCAATTAAACTGCTTAGGGGTGGGCGATATAATTGAAATCTCAAACCTGTCATTTTACAGTACACATCATTAACTAGTGGCAGTGACACACATGACCACTAGGACTGTGTAAAAAAATATCGATTCCTCCATTATAATTGATTCTCATTTTTACGTACCGATACTGATTGATTAGTCTATCCTGTTTTCAGTTAGTGAATGAACAGAAAATATATATTTTTATATAACCTAAATTTGCAATATTAATATGCAATATTGTGAATACAGGTATACAGTAGCTAAAAAAAAAAAAGATTTTCACTTTTTATCTTTTATTCCCAACAGCTGGTTAGGACAGAAACTCATCTTATCGTGGAAGAAATTGCTTTTATCGTTTGCGTAAGTACGTAATTAAGTATAAGAGCTGTACAGTACCTGGTTAGTTAACAGCTTTATGATGATACTCACTCATTTATTGTTCATATCATGGCAAAACTATATTAACGCCCAGATATATTTTTAAAGCAGGATATATAGTGCATGCAACTCTGCATACACTATATACTAGGGGCTTCATCAATTAGTCGACTAGTCGACTGTCACAACCACTAGTTGGCGCTGTCGGCCTTAATCGACTAGTCGGAAACAAAATGATGACATATATATATATATATATATATATTTTTTTTTTTAGTGAACTATCCCTTTAAGTACAAGCGGCAGTACTATTTACTACTGTCGCCTTTAGACCAACACGCGACGCGTTTAATATAGATGCATATTACATCACATTTTCTCTCAAATGTTTGCTTTCACTTTAGACATAGCCAATTATGTTTATGTAAACATTGTGTGCATTTAACAGTATTAGCACAATAAGGCCGTGTGTCCACCAAAGCGTTTTTCCACGCCCCGGCGTATGTTTTCAATTGTTTTCAATGGGAGCGCAGCGTTTTTTAAACACCATGAGCGTACCGAGGCGATGAGCGTTTTTTTTCACGCTTGAAGCGCCCGGCGTTTTTACTGGTCACTGGGAGTTGAAAAATGTTCAACTTTGGATAAAACGCAGCGCTCATCACTGTCACTTTTTACCCAGCCGCCCAATCACAGTGGAGGAGGGGCGGGACTAATACCACACCGACCAACTGTCAACATTCAAACTGCTGCGGATATTCTGTATCATAGCAACGAAACGTCTCAACGGAAAAAACGCTGCGCCGCCAAAACGCTCTCAAGCGCCCAAAGCACAGCAGAGCGTCTAGCGTTTTCAGCTGGCTAAAACGCTTTGGTGGACACACGGCCTAAGACTCGAAAGATAACTTAATCCAGTATTCAGACGCTGTTTGACAGGCTCCTAGTGCCTGTGAGCGTTGGGGGTATGCCGCGCGCTCAGGAAAGCGCACGTTAGAACAGCGGATAAGCACGTGAATTAAAAGTTTAACCGGCAAGGCTTATGCAAATAATGAACTTTTGTGAATTGCAATGTCCCGTACCTATTCATTAACGTGTGATGTGTAGGCTATGTCGTGTTGTACAGTTGAGGCAGAGGCGCCAGAACTGAACTGACAGAATGCACTGCAACATGATACTACGATATTTCTTCAAAAGCAGATCGTGGAGACATTTACTATTCGTGATATCGCACATCCCTAGAATAAACCATTTAACGACTAGTCGACTAATCGTCGACTGTTATGCAAAACTAGTCGACTAGCAAAAATCAGTAGTTGTGAAACCCCTACTATACCGGTAGTACGTAGTAACTCATGTTAAACGATTCACACTATACATCAAATCTCAACGGCATGATTGTTTATGTCGCAAAAATGTACACTATTGCATTATTAAGCCATTAAAAAAATGCAATATACAGTAAGTATGCAATAAGGTGCAATATTGGGAACAAAGAACTTAAAAATCTTTTTTAACCATACCTATTATTTATTGTCGACAGGTTATTACAAACTACAGGTGTTTAGGACAAAAAAGTATCTTAACATGGAAGAAATAGCTTTTGTCTTGTGTGTGGTACTCACGCGGGGCGGTCCTCTAATATGAGCGCAGTGGTGGACGATGGTTCGAATTCCAGGTTCTTCCGTCGGCCCTGGGAGGGCAGGGAGGGACTCTGGCTGGATTTAGACACCTTGGATTCGTACTCCTGTGAGAAAACCAACAGGTCAAGTTCAAAGGTGAGCTGAATGAAAGGAGCATTATATGGTCTGAATGTGCTTGTGAGAGTTAAACATGAGAATATGGAGGCAGATGGCAGACGTGTGAAGATCAAGGCAATGCTGAGGCTGGGGCCGGCATGGTATGAAGCACTGCGTGTGATGTTTATAGCCATGGAGAGAAAGGTCGGGCATTTGAAACTTAGGTGTTTGTTCATTTGAGGAAGCATGAAGACACCAAAAAGTCTCATGCTATCAAAAACTGTGTAAAAACCACTGCTTTCCTGAGAATAAGTCTGTGTGGCTGGTTTCTCTTCCTGTACCATCTACAGCAGAAGTTCAACCCCATTCATCATTGCTGACTGAACAGCAGCACAGAGACTCGTTCTCGTCTGTCTGAGAAGCTTCTACAGATGTCAATGGGCATATTGTGAATGAATGGGTTCTTTTTCTAAGAAATATGGGTGATGAGAGAAACTAGTCAAGAGAGGAGAGAATGGAGGATTAACTGGTGTTTATCATGCAAACTTCAAGTGCTTGATATCAGAAGAAGAACTTTAGGCTTCATAATAAGAGCTGCATAATTACATATTCAGGAGGGATGCAACCATATGAACATTTTGTCCGATACCGTTAACTCTTTATATTTAAAAGCCGATAACCAATATATTGGTCAATAAATTTAAATCCAATTTTTTGTAATAATTTTTGAAAGTCTGATAAAACTCTCACCATTAAAATCCATGTCTCAATCACACAAGTAGATGTTCTCTTCTCATCATAGTTTTATGTAGCCTATATAACAGACTTGTGCTGCACACTGCACAGTACTTTCCTTTTTTGAAGCGATTCCAATCATATTTCCAGTAATTCAAAACCATCATATTGAAACTGAAAGGTCTCAGCTGAAGGAAATAATCCATTATTTACAGGCTTTATTTTATAAAATTTTCTTTTAGGGCCGTTAACGATAACATTAAAAAAAGACAAATATCGGCCGATACCGATATGGTGGCCGATATATCGTGCATCCCTAATATCCTGACTCAGGGATCAACAGGAAAGATTTTAAAGTCGCCATGAAACAGAATGTGGCTTTTTCCCTTGTTTTGACATATATCCGAGAGAAACGGCTTCTGAAATTAGAAAAAAAATTAGGGCGGGGCTTGATTTCGTCATTGGGGAATTGACTGGATCGTTGGTGGTTGGGCATTGCAAACAAAATGGAGGCAGATTTGAATTCCAGTTTACATTCAGTCTGAGAGGCGGTGCACCGATAGCCACACCCTCATCAGCTCTGGCCACACCCTTTCACCAATCCACGTGAACAGAGGTCGTTTCGAGAGGGGAGGGAAGGGTAATGTATTTGATTAAAGATTATAAGGGTACATGAATTTTAAAATGAAGTGCACACATAAATAATTTATAATAAACACTACAATATTACTTATAAGAAGATTTGTCAAACTTGATTTCATGCCGACTTTAATAGTAAAGATTTTAATTAGGAAAATTAAATTTACAAAAATTTATATTCAAAAAGATTACTTTTGTCTCCCATGTCAAAAATTCTAAAAAAAAAAAAAAAAAAAAATGTTCTTTGATTTTACTTAAAATAAAATAAATAAATAAAAGGAAACATTACAAAATTTACTCTACAAAAAAGATTATTTATTTTGGTATTCTTCTAACATCCATACTGATCGTTAAAAACATTTTTTTTTTTTTTACAATTAGTGCTGTTAAAGTATTATTCTTTGTTAGTATAATAGTATAATTCACCCAAACTTTATATTCTGTCATCATTGCTCTTTTCCATACAATAATCAATATTTAAAACTGATTCAAATATTTGTTTTGATATTCTCAAATAAAAAAAAATCCTCAATTTTTGTCACATTTCACATAAAAAGGAGATGGGTTGCCATTAAGTGCCAAACACATTGTGTTGTGTTGAGGTGTGTCGTGCCAGATTAAAAATCTTGAGACAAACCAAAACGCACCAACTTTGAATATGCAAATGGGTTTGAGAGCTACATGAAGTACAGAAGCATGGTCTGTACATGTTAATACACAAAGCTAATTTACAAATTTACAAGTCAAAAAATAGAGTATGAATTCACTGTGTGCAAAAAGAGCAGCGTGAACGTTCTTCCAAATATCTTCTTTTGTGTACGAAAGAAAGAAGAAAAATCATACAGGTTTGGAATGACATGAGGGTCAGTAAATGATTTCATTTTCTCGACATGAACATCAAGTCTTAAGTGCAAGTCAAGCAGGCGTGTCACGTGACGTGAGAGTGGTTAAAATGACCGATGGGAGGTGAAGGTGTACGGCTCAGTGCACAGAAGAGACAGTGAGAATGAAGGAGAGCACATTTAGAAACCAAACGTCATACCCCAGAACTTAAGAGATTGGGTGTAGATACAGATGTGAGATTCCCTGGGTTACCTTCCTGAAGAGAGAGCAAAATGACAGAAATACAGTAACATAAAGCAGATCCTGAGAACTAAAAAAAGAATGGCCCTTGCTTCAAAACGGTGCTGACTGGACTGGGTTTAATTTAAAGAGGCACAAGTGCTTTTGGAGTTATTTGGCACAGCACAATAAGTCATGACAGCAAGATCTGCTGTTTTTTCGGATAGGCTTTATTCCGACTGGATCCAGATTTCCTTTTTGTTTGTGTGTAGTTGAACTCAATAAACAGAAGGAGTTTGGCTGTTAGTAATCTAACAGAACGTGTAGAGGACCACATGTGCGTGACTGAAGATAAGCAGGGCAGAGATAGTGCGAGGCAGTGCATTCAATAAAAAAACACAACATAAACATATTGGATGTGCATTGTACTCCCTAAAAACATGCGCTGACCTTTTCATGACCTTCACAGTCCCTTCTCCTAAAAACACAGACACTAATATCCTGAAAGTTTTTGAGCCCCAAGCCAGCTGGACTCAGAGCTGCAGAAAGGCTTCTACGGTTCTTACTCTCCACTCCACCCAATCATATGATCAGGCCAGAGCACATGGACTTTTAGAGAACTTAGCATAGCTTGTCCTGTTTGCATAAATAACAGAAGTGAAACCCGTACGAAGAGGTCAGGTGAGAAGAACGGAATTGTTTCTGGTTAGACATGTATGGCTGGCAGAGTTGTCTTCTGCCTTCTTGGAGAACAGCACCAAAAGCAGAACTATGTCCAATTTAGCAAAGTCTTCATGTGCAACAAACTTAAATACTTGTTTAAAACACCTTTTTCCAGGGTCCAAAATTAACTTTTTTTCCCCACAAACTCGAGTGAACTCAGACAATTTACCAACCATACAGAGTATTTCTTATCATTCATAGAATTTTAAAATTGCTCTTCTCAAAAGAATTTTTTTTTGTCTCACTGACAACATAATTATCTGATCTTCAGTAAAACTACATGTCACAGAGACGTAAAATATTGTGATTTTGTTCCCCATATGTTCGTTTAGGTGTGAGGAATATTCTCACAATGTCTCCTAACAGAGTTTTGGAGACCCCCCCCCCCCCCAAAAAAAAAAACAGTGAAAATAGATACACTTCTGATAGACTTCTTTCGACTAAGGTCAAGTTTGTTCAGAGGATGTTTTGTTCAGTGCAGTTTGATTTGAATCATGGATGTCTCTTAGGGATTCAGTGATATAGCAAGGATCAGACTAATATAATAGACTAATCATTTTGGATCATGCTCTTCTCATAAATGTCTTCCAATATATGAAGAGTTCAGATGCAAAAGCCTCTAAATGCCATTTGAAATTTTCTTCTTTAATGATGATTTTTAGCAATCTTGTATATTTAAGTTCAGTAATTTCACTTAAATAACAATTAATAGGTAATTATCATTGCCATTTAAGTGAAATTACTGAACTTAAATATACAAGTTTGATAAAAAATCATCATTAAAGAAGAAAATTTCAAATGGCATTTAGAGGCTTTTGCATCTGAACTCTTCATATATTAATGTGTAAAATATTTTCAAGGAAATATCCCTTGTGAAAAAGAAGTGTGCTTAACTGCATTGAATGTGCACTTCAAATCTTTAAAGTATACTTTAAAAACTGACCACTTAAAGGAGTAGTTCACTTTTAAAAAACTTTTGCTGATAATTTACTCACCCCCATGTCATCCAAGATGTCCATGTCTTTCTTTCTTCGGTCGATAAGAAATTGAGGTTTTTGATGAAAACATTCCAGGATTTTTCTCCATATAATGAACTTCACTGGGAACCAAACGGTTCAAGGTCCAAAAGACAGTTTCAGTGCAAACTGCAAACTGTTCAAAGGGCTTTAAACGATTCCAGACGATAAATAAGGGTCTTATCAAGCGAAACAATCGCTCATTTAACGTTTGTGACTCTCCTGTTCGAACTCGTTCATCAAAATGAACGAATCTTTTTTTGAGTCATTTAGTTCATTCAACGAACGAAATGAACAAATTGATTCGGAAAAAGATTTGTTCATTTTGATGAACGAGTTCGAACAGGAGAGTCACGAACGTTCATCACAGAACAGAGCAAGGCGAGCATTTGAGGTTATAAAACTTAAACATTGTTATTTTTTTTTTTAAATGAGCGATCGTTTCACTTGATAAGACCCTTATTAAATATAAATATATGAACAAAGAAGGTTTTGGAGGCTTCTGGAATCGTTTAAAGTAGGGCTGTCAAACGATTAATCGCATCCAAAATAAAAGTTTGTGTTTACATAATATATGTGGGTGCACTGTGTATAATTATTTTGTATACATATAAATACACACACATGTATATTTAAGAAAAAAATATAATTTATATATAAAATATTTATATTTATATATAATATAAATTACATATAAATCTATATACAGAATACTTATGAAAATATTTCTTAAATATATATACAAGCATGTGTGTGTATTTATATACTGTATATAAAATAATTATACACAGTGCACATATATTATGTAAACACAAACTTTTATTTTGGATGCGATTAATCGTTTGACAGCCCTGGTTTAAAGCCCTTTGAACAGTTTGTAGTTTGCACTGAAACTGTCTTTTGGACCTTGAACCGTTTAGTTCCCATTGAAGTTCATTATATGGAGAATGTTTTCATCAAAACCTTAATTTCTTTTCGACTGAAGAAAGAAAGACATGAATATCGTGGATGACATGGGGGTGAGTAAATTATGAGCAAAAGTTTGTTTTTTGTTTTTTGTTTTTTTAAGTGAACTACTCCTTTAAGTGTTTTACTTTCATTACTATGTTCTGAACACAAGTACACTTTTAAAAAGTGCATTTGTCAAATTAAAAGTTGTACTTTAAAATACATTTAAATCATTCTGTTTTAATAATCTTTTGTTGAGTTTGACAATTATTTTTTAGTGTTGACTAACATACTAAGGCACTAGTAATGTACTAGATAATAATTTTAACTATATATATATATATATATATATATATAATTTCAAAATTACTTAATTACTCAATTACTTCTCCTACTTACGTGATTTAATTTGATCCTCAAAAATCATTGGAAGGTGAAAGCTATTAAATTTTGATGATAGATTGTGATTTATTTCTTTAAAATATTATGCACTGATAAAACATTGTGCACATTAAGACAAGGGAAATTTATCAAGTGGATACATTTGGTTTCATGTACACTAACAATAATATACAGCTATTTAAAAGATCCATAAAAGGTTTTACTACATTCAGTCTCATGTTGCTCGATCTAAATTTACGTCTTCTCTCAATATGAATGAAGTGTATACAGACCTGCTGTATGGTTTTGGAGGCTTTGGGGGGACTTTCTCTCAGCGGGACCTTTCCAAAGAGTTTCCATCCTGGTGCACTCTGAGCCTCTCTCTGCTTTCTGGAGAACAGATTTCTGCCAAAGACATCATCACAGAGCATATGTCAAAACCTGAAGACAATACACTGAAAACAAGTGCCCTAGCCAGTTGTTGATGTGTTTTTTTGCTTCACAGCATGAAGATAACTCTGATAGTATACTGTAAGTCACTGACTGTGTAGCACATGACTTGAGAGGAATGCCACTACAGCCTGTGAACCGAGATAAAGCTCAAGCTTATTAATAAAGAATTGTGCAAACACGAAACATGACTTGACAAAAAACGTTCCTCTTTTTTGCAGGAGTTGCCAGAAGTAAAGCTGTTAAGACAGAGATCAGATCTAAGTCAACTGTAACAAATATTGTAAGATATGAGGAACTAGTTTAAGCTTCCAGCTCAGTGACTGGAATAAGATAGAATCCTTGTCCAAACCTGTTATGTGTTGAACAAAGGCATTAATTTCTTGAAGAGAAGGGAAAGTTTAAAGGGACAGACCAGTTAAAAATTAAAATGTACTATCATCGATTACTTACCCCATGTCATATTATTTTCCACGCAGTGAAAGTGGATAAAAAAGAGACTTCTATGGTGCTTTTTTGTCATTTTGGAGCTTGGGGATATACTATCACCATTCATTTTTGTTGTGTGGAAAAGAACAGCATAAACATTTCCTTTTGTATTTCATGGAATCAAGAAAATATTACAGAATTGGAATGACATGATTTTCATTTTTGGGTAAAATATACATATAAATATATGAACAATCCAGTTTTACAAACTCATTCTGCAAAATAAAAATAAATAACTGCTAAATTATTAATATTTGCAATTATTATTAATAATGCAATCAACATGCAGAATGAAAACAGGAAATTAAATCATAGACCCTTGTAGATCCTTATGACTATAAAAATTTCAATAAGTCTCTTAGAATATCAGATAATTTGACCTTTTTATGAAAGATTAGCACAGGCTATAATATGTCAATGTGACATTTAGAAATAATAATTTATGATACAGTATGTGTAGAAAATAGAAAATGCTTTTTACCTTGAAAAAATAAATAAATAATTATATATTATATAGGGATGTGCAAAAATTAATTGCGATTAATCGCATCCAAAATAAAAGTCTGTGTTTACATAATATATTTGTGTGTGCTTTATATAATTATTTTGTATATATAAATACCTATGCATGCATGTATGTATATATTTATGCGCTTAAATTCTGTATATATATATATAAATACATAATATATATTAAATAAATATAAATATTTTATAAATGAATAACATATATATGTATGTATATATGTGTGTGTGTGTGTGTTTAAGCATATATATATATATATATATATATATATATATTTAATAAACTTAAACAAATACTGTGTATTGAAGGTGTAAGGAAAATGTTAGTTTATACTTGATTACATTTATTGAATGTCAACATTATAAAATATAGTAATATATAAATGGTCAAAACCATATAAAGCAACATGAAAATATGTCTAGATTTTTTTCACAATTAAATCATACATCATCTTTAAAACAATCAAATGATCTTTCTGACAAGCTCGAAATGATATGCTCCTCAGATTTTTGGTTCTCATATTTAGCCATTTTCTAAAAGGTATCTTAGCTCAAGCAAAATTTCTAAAGACAAAATTGCAATACCTGCTAAAGACCTCTGAGATGCCTTGTTTCCTCTGGCTCAGAGTCAGATCTGCGGCAGCAACACTCAACACACCAGGGATGTTGTCTGGGGCGCTCTGACGTCGGCTGATTTCATAAGTGTTCCTGGAATTCAGACTCACGTCCATGAACCTTAAGTCTTCAGGTCTATCTGATGTGGAAAAGGTCTCGTCATCATCTGGACTGAGAGGAGTAGAGTCAGCGTTGAAGAAAGAGTTGGAAGAAAACGTCCTGAGAGAGTGTTTTGGAGTCGACGGACCGGCTGACGAGCACAGCTCTCCTTCATCCCCATCCTGGGTATTGGAACAGCGGTCAGTCGGTCCATCCTCAACTCCATCTTGAGGTGGTAGAGTTACTTCAGAGAGTGACTGGTTTATCAGAGACGTAGAAGACACGGCATTGGAGTCTGCCGACAGTTCCCCGTTTGCCGTCATAAGGTCATCTTTAGAATTCAAGCAGCTTTTTGCAGGGTGAGATGAATTTGGAAAGTCGTGTTCAGTCACTTCATGTTCATTGTGGACCGCGTGTCCATTTGGGAGCTTAGTGCCACATGGCTGGTTACTGGTCTGTTGCAGCACTTTATCACATGACTCTGGCACCTCATGGTCCTCACTTCTCTGCGATTGGCCTTTCTCTCTCAGCGATGTACCAGTATGAGAGAACATGCCTTGCATTATGTTCTCCTGCCGGTCTATAACATCTGAGATGCGGGGAGGTGGTCTGCCTTCATCAGCACCCGTGCCTCCAGAGGAAGACGCCTCAACCATCAGCTTCACAGGTGAATCTAAAGAACGCCCACTATGCTCGGAGATGAAACTGCACTTCTGGACCCCACTGGGTGGATAACCTAAAATAAAACCAATTTGAATTGGTGCTTTCAAAATATACAGAGTAAAACACTAGTTCAAGCGCTCTACCAAGCAGACAGCATTTTAGGACGTGATGGGCTTGTTTAGAACAATTGATTCAGTGTTTTGGGGCATCATAGACAGTTTAGAATGTTTGTATTTAGTATTTTAGACACTAAAGATGTATTTGGAACATCTGATCAAGGGGTGTTTGGAACATGAAATACCCTGTTGGAACTACTGGATTCACTGTTGGCACTATTGGAACTTTTGATTCACGATTTTGGGGCTCATACTGTGTAATCAAACTTCATAATCTCAGGAATATTCACTATTTCAGACATCATAAAATCACTTTTTAACATTACAAAACATTTGATTTGAATATTTGATTCAGTTTGTTTGACAACATTATCACATTGAGAAAGTATGATTCGGTACTTTGGGGCATGACAAAACATTAAAATCAGGCATGCGTTTCAGTATTTTCAGGCACTGTTGAACTTGAATGTTCAAAATGTTGGAAATATTCTATTCATCATTATTTTTAGGCATAGTAATTGCGTCTGTAACGTTTGGTTCGAGCATTCGATTCAGCAAACTAGTGGAGCAATAGAATCAAGTTTAGAATGTTCGATTCAGTGTTTGGTTGGTTCATAATTCTATTTGGAACATATTGTTACATAATATGCAGATGTTTTTTTAACATCTTAAAAGTTTGGAATGTGTGAATTCAGAATACCATAAATACGTTTAGAATGCTCGATAGTAATTTGGAACATGATAGAACATTCCATCCGTGCATTCGATTCAGCATACTAATGATTCGAGCATTCGATTCAGCAGCCTAGCTGAGCATCAAAATCAAGTTTTGAAACAATTTATTGAGGCATGACAGGTGCGTCTAGATAAAAACGAAATTCAGAACATTCCCGAGCCCATTCCGAAACCCATAATGCTGTCTAGGAATACAGCTCAGTAATGCGTTTTAAGACACAGCCAATACTGCATTACTGTCAAAACGCACAATAAAGAAGACACATAACGTTATACATACCCATCGGCCGCAGCCCAATTCCTGATGGCAGTACAAATGACCTCTACTGTAGACACCCTTTTGAAAAACCCAACGAGGAATATTTTTACGTCAGTTTACTCTCATATAAAGGAAATATATCTGTACATGTCCATCCTCAGTCTTTTCCATCTCATTCAAAATCCTCTTGTGAATTGACAGCCAAAGCGCTGTAGTTCAGTGTTGGACTCCGCACTTTTTTCCCCATGACACCTTTTCAGACGGTCCTCCAACATATTAACAGGGTTAGTATTATTAGAATGCAAATAGCGTGAGTTAACCGACATGCCCGTTAAAACATTAAAGCTTTCCTGACTCTGACCGGTAGATGTTCGTATCCTGATCCGAAGCCATCTTGAAATTCCAGTGACGTCATTTGATGATGTGCTAACAGGAGACTCCACGCGCCCCCTGCTGGACATTCAATAACACACATTTAGATGACGCAAGCTACACATACTAAACTGTACATTCAGACACAATACACACACATAGATAAATAATGATTGTAAAATTATGTGCACAAGTGACTGTGATGTGGAGGTTGAACAAGTTGAGAATTTCAGTTGTGATTAGAGAAACGTAGAGAGATTCTAAATTCTGGGAATGTCAATTTAGGGCTTTTCACTGAAAATTCTAGGATGATTTGTATTTTTTACACAAAGTAAATTTAAGATTAATTTAGATCTAGGCTATTGTTTTCTCTATAAGCAAACTGTTAACCATTTTACAGGTTTTCCTGTAACATTTTTACAGGTTTAGTTTCATTTTTCAAACATTTTTACAGCGTAAACTAAAGACAGAGGTCATGTTTCCATTTTGAGGTATGAATGTGTGAGTGTGTGAGATATGATTCTATCTAGTTAATATCCAAGCCACTCTCTCTCTCTCTCTCTCTCTCTCTCTCTCTCTCTCTCTCTCTCTCTCTCTCTCTCTCTCTCTCTCTCTCTCTCTCTCTCTCTTTCTCTCAATCTCTCTCCCTCTCTCTGAGACTGCATACAGCATCAAACTCAATCTTTTTTTTTCAACAGCGAGAGTGCATTGTTCCCTCTTACGCACTAATCAAAAGGAATTCACGCGATGCCAATCTGTAGAACGAAGATACCGAGAGCTTTTGGAAAAGAGCTTCAGTATAAACAGAGAAGCTGGTGACGTGAGGAGCCACTTGAAGATGACCTATTTGATCTGTGTCCAGAGAAAGCCCCATGGAGAGCGATGGTGCTGAAAGGGACAGCTCCGGTGAGGGAGTCCGCGCGCTCACGGGCTGCGCTCTCTGCGCGCTCATCCTCTCCACACTGCTGGGGAACACACTCGTGTGCGCCGCCGTCATCAAATTCAGGCATCTCAGATCCAAAGTCACTCATTTTTTCGTCATATCCCTGGCAGTTTCGGATCTCTCCGTGGCTGTTCTGGTCATGCCGTGGAAGGCTGTCTCTGAGGTGGCCGGCTGTTGGCTCTTCGGGAGCTTCTGCGACACTTGGATAGCTTTTGATATCATGTGCTCAACGGCGTCTATACTCAACCTGTGCATCATCAGTTTGGACAGATACTGGGCGATCTCGAGCCCCTTCCGTTACGAACGTAAAATGACCAAAAGGGTGGCGTTTGTAATGATCGGGATGGCGTGGACACTTTCTGTCCTGATCTCTTTCATCCCTGTCAGACTGAACTGGCACAGGGCTGTGGAGCACAACGCGCCTTTAAATCGCACCACACACTCGGAGGACTGCACTGCGACTCTAAACAGGACTTATGCCATCGCATCTTCACTTATAAGCTTCTACATCCCCGTTATAATCATGATAGGAACATATACACGGATTTATCGGATCGCACAAACGCAGATCAGAAGGATCTCCACTTTGGAAAGGGCAGCAGGACACATGCAGAACAACAACCCCGACTGCGCGAGCGAACAGTCGCTGAAAAGCACTTTCAAGAAAGAAACTATGGTGTTGAAAACACTTTCCATCATCATGGGGGTGTTTGTGTTCTGCTGGCTTCCCTTTTTCGTCCTCAACTGCATCGTGCCATTCTGTGACATGGACACTCTTGGAGACTCTCTGTGCGTGAGCAGCACCACTTTCAACATCTTCGTGTGGTTCGGATGGGCCAACTCATCGCTCAACCCGGTCATCTACGCGTTCAACGCGGATTTCCGCAAAGCCTTCACCACTATTCTGGGTTGCAACCGACTCTGCGCGTCCTCTGCGGTGGAGACGGTGAACTTCACCAACGAGCTGGTGTCCTACCATCACGACACCACTCTGCTCCACAAGGACGCGCAGGGTGTTCCCTCAGCCCTGGGTCTGGTCCCCGGTCATGGGGAGCACATAAGCTTACCTCTCGACAAGGTCTTGATCGCGTCCGATTTGTCTCGTACCCAAAGGAACGTGTTGCTGCCTGCGCTCGAGCAACAGGAGGGCGAGATGGAGATTTCCCTGGACATGATTCCCTTCACCTCCCCTGCACTGAGCGACTGCTGTGGGATTCCGGGTCAGATTGAGGAGCGTTGAGTCTGGACTGATTTCACAAGATCCTATTTATAGCATCCGAATTAATGCGTATATGACCTCGTTTTATTTTTGCATGCACTCAAAAAGTAATTTGGCCTAAATTTAAGATTTATGCATTTGAATTATATAAAATTTCCTTTTTGAATTTTGAACATAAACAAGACATTAAACTTAATCCTCTGATTATCTTAGGGGTCTTTTACTCAAAAAAAAAAAAAAAAAGTTCTCTTTGTCCAAATGGTATGAAACTTTATGTATATGGTAGTACGCGTTTTTCGCGTGCATACACGCACTTTTGGCGTATAATAAGTACGAACTCTCCACCCCCCTCCCCCCCTAAACAGGGTCTGCCCGGGGGGTTTTCAGTGCGTAGCATATGCACGCAAAAACCATGCGTATAAATGCCGAGAAATGACAATCGTGGGATACGCACTTTCATGAGACTGTGTTGGAAACTTTACTTTCTAAACTTACGGCTCTAAACACTTTCTAGATCAAGGTTACAAAAATAAAAATAAATAAATCAAATTGGAATGATATATGTTTTAATGTTAGCGTGTAAAAAAAAATGGTGACAGTAGTTGTTTTCGGGGTTCCTGGAAACCCCACATAGTATGCAAAATTCAACGCAGATCACATATAGATAGAAATAAAGTGGCACACTTCCAACAATGCAAAAAAACATCCACAATGCGTGCACACACAAACAGACACACACATAGGAATACATTTGTAAGGCTATGCATGCTGCCTGCAGTGCACTGACGCATAAACACCTGCAGTGCACTGTAAACGAGACTACATGAGATGATCATTTGTTATTGCTGTTCAGTTCATGTCATGTATTTTTACTCAATATGCTAATATTCATTTCTGTTCTCTTCTAGTTAAAACTGAAATGTTGATTAAAATTGTAGAATTATATTAAAAACAAATGATTAAAAAAATCATCTTGTTCAGGTTTGATTCTAATCATAATGTAACATTATTGAACAACATTTGTCACTACAAAAATGCTAAACTTTGAGAAATTTTTTGTTTGTTTGTTATAATTGTGATTTTATAATATTTACACATGAATCCAACTGGAAAATTTGTGAAAATATTGATTAGTCAATCTTTGTCAAATTTGATTAGTCAGATAGTAAATAGCATAGTGGAGCTCTATAGCCATCTAGTGATTTATTTTTATTTTAAAACAGCATTTTCCCAAAAAATGGCCAAAAATCGAACATTAAACCATCATAAAATTAAACCAGCGAATGAAAGTTAGAAAACTGGGTCTTTCATAAAGTGAATCTTACATAAAATGCTGTTTTTTTTGTTGTTGTTGTAAAAAGCATATTTAAATAAATATTTATTTAGGTATTTATAGAAATTTAAAATTTATCATAAATCCCCAAAAACGGCACAAATGTTGAGTAAAAACATTAATAAACAGAGTAAAAATACAATTGTTAAAAAACCCTTTTATTCTGTTACAAAATTAAATATTGTTTGGGGTCCCTGGAGACACAAATGAAGATAATCAGAGGGTTAATGCATTTGTCAATAAACCGATAAGATGCACTAAAAAATATTCTATTATATTATTTATATTACATTACATTATTATATTACATATTCTAACAAAGAATCATTGTGAAACCAATTTTTTTAACATGGTTAAAACATTGTTATAGCTGTGGAACAAGCAATATTCAGCAGCCATATCAAATATTGGGAGAAAACCAGGTTGCTTATGGAAGAGGTGTAAGTGAGGTCAGCAGGGGGCGCTCAGCAGGGGGCGCTCAGGGGGTGTCTGTGTGGGTCCTAACGCCTCAGTGTACTGATGTCAAAGAGCACCGTCCTTTGGATGAGACATTAATCTGAGGTCTTGACTCTCTGTGTCTGTGGTCATTAAAGGAGCATTTCACCCATTTCAACATTAATCTTTATTGAAAATGGATCATATATGTAGTCAAAATGTAAAAGGATTTTTGAATTTGGTACCCTCTTGACCGAGAAAAGACTAAAAATAACTGAGGGGTGCAGATGTATGAAAGACTACAACACCCACAATGCACCACATAGCACAGCTCAGCAAGCCACACCCACTAATCCGGAACTGCGCGCACATCAGAGAAATCATTCTTGAATCGTCAACAAGGCTAACGTTAGCTGCCACCAGAGATTGAAATTCATTTCAATCGAAAAATTCATTTAGTTGGCTGTGGCGAGCAGGACGAGGGACGTGAGAGCGGCGCGAGAGGACGGCACGAGGCCGGTGACATGAGTGATAATGAAAGACAAGAGACGCACCGACCGGTCTCGTATCTCTCACAGAGGAGCGGGAGCATAAATGGTAGATCGAGAGAGAAACAGGCCTGATTTTATGTTGTGTGTGGACATCAGTCGTCAATGAGGGACTGTTGGCTCATACTTTCGTTTTGTATTTGTTCATTTTACTATTAAAATCTTTAAATGTTCGCCGATTCCCGCCTCCTTCTTCTCACAACAACAAACCCTGTTAACGTTACATTGGCAAACTCATTAGTGAATTACTCGTTTGCATTTCTCTCTAAAAATGGTGAATTACTGCATGATACCTGTTCAGTCAGGCGAAACTATGATGGTTCACATCACAACACAAACGTCCGTGTGCTCGTCTGATTCAGAGCTATCGTTCAGGAGAAATTGCCATTGTTGAAATTCTCTGCAGCAGACGGACACTATCTGTGTCCGTAGGTCGTAGCACGCAGCGAGAACACAGGCACAGCAGTCCGCCTCAGCTGCTCTTCACTAACTTATATTGCGGCTCGTAAAGATAACCACAAACATCGGATTCGAACAGCAGACTTTCAAAATCCTCTTCTTCCATATCACGTTTAGTTTCTTCCATCATTATCAGAACTTCCTATCTCCATAGCGCTTGTTAGCTTAGCTTCCAAAAACAAGATGGCGGATATTGATTTCAATTTCTGCAAGTGAAGTCCCATCCACTAATCTGTAATAGGCCTGTAGAGTGAGTGGGGCCCACCCCCATGAATTATGAGGAGCTAAGTTTGTAGTCTCTGTCATTTCAATGAAATCTGACTTCCTGCTTATTATAACGCAAAATGAGGATTTTTACGTCATAATAAGCAGGAAGTAAAATACTCAAATCCTTATTTCTCCCATCTAAAATAAAGGAATAAACCATGACCATTCAAAAATATGACTGGGTTTCTAAAGATACAAAGCTTAATGCAAACGGGTGAAGTGTCCCTTTAAAAATTGGGCGTTCTGGCGCAATATGGCTGCGGTTGGATCATCCAGGTGATGCTGCACATGTGGTGGTGGTTGAGGCAATCCCCCCTTTCCATGTAATATCTTTTGAGTACCTAGATATATATAAATGTAACTCATTTTTATAATATTAAATTATTATATTATATATGCAACAAAATGTATTAAATTGGAAAAAATAATGGATTTATTGATGATAAATATTATAAAGGGTTAGTTCGGTGTTTTAAACTTAAAGCCCTGTTTTAAGATAGTTTCTGATGAAATAGAACGGTTAAGATTGAAATTTGGACAAATGCTGCTGTCCAGAGGATTGTCTACGAATTCGACGAATGATTAAAAAGTGTCTAATTCGTACTACCTCACTCGTACGAATTCGTACGATTTGTCTAAACCCACGTGATGGGTAGGTTTAGGGGCGGGCAAGGGGTAGGTGATTCGTACAAATTCATACGAATTGGCCAATTGGTAAAATATGTACGATTTAGCAAAATCGCACTAATTCGTACGAGTGAGGTCGCATGAATTGTTACGAATTAGCCACTTTTTAATCATTCGTCGAATTCGTACGATTTTTTCGTGAGAACGGGTTGGGATTGTAGGTTTCTGTGGTTGCACAACCATCAGAGATGAACCTGTCGAAAGACGTTTCTAGTTGCATACGTTATTGCATTTCTATTTGTTTGTTTTTAGGTCACACGGGGGCTACGGAAACTCTGAAGGGACATGGTAATGAGGGGGGAAAATGAGATGGAAGGAAAAATTAATTTGAATTCTTTTGCATTCCCTCGCAAATGTGTTGTGTTCCCGAATGAATTTGCATTCACTCTCAAAACGTAAGTTTTCTTTCTCTTCAAATGAAAATGACTATTCATATAGCCTACTGTGACTCAATGGAACTGTTAGCAGTTATTGCAGATTTGGTAATCTGAAAAAGTGTGTATCTGGTTTAGGGTGATCCAATCCTATTTTTCCTACTGTTTTTACCTGAATCTGGGTAGCAAAACATGAGATTTCCAAATTTATAGATAGCCTAATTCTGATGCAGATTCAACTCTTTATAAATGGGCCCTGGTGTCAGATATGACCATTTATTTTATTGAAGTATAATGTGGAATGTTATTTCCCTAATACACACAAGAACCATATCATAATTGCAGACTCCAAAAACAACAGTTAAGAGATGTCAGTCTCTGTGCCACGTTGAGCTTGAAAACACAAGATGAGCTTTTAAGTCATTTTTTTTTAACTTTGTCTGAAAATAACTAACGCAGACCACATCAAGTATCATATTGCTGAGAACTGCACAACTACTATAATGAGGCGCTCATCAGAAAATACATGTCTGCCTTATTAAAAGGACAAAATGCAGAAAAGCTTGGAGTGGGTCTCTGTTGTGCTTAGATGCAAATCTGAAGAGGCTTGTTAAAGTAATTACTTTAATTACTACAGCTATTAAGAGAAGTGTGCTGTAATTGGTGCCTCTTGGGAGCAAAAAGAAAAGATAAAGGAAATTTCAAGCATCTAATCAATGAAACCTGCAAAGACGAATTCACACACACACACACACACACACGGTTCTTGTTTTAAGGGGACATTCCATACTGCCCAACAAAGCAAAAAGGCAGTAACTACGCAGAGTGCAGAACTGAGAAAAATGACTTTAACTTGGGCTTTTTGCAGTTACTGTACCATTTTTCTTCAAAACGACACACATTTTAAGATAAGATGTTTTGTCACATAACAAAGGATGCCTTGAATGTCATGAAAATGATAATAACTAATGTTTGACCAAAAATGCAGTTTTTGCTTTGTATAGGGCAGCATAGACATCATGATTTTCATACTGTACAAACTGTATTTTCTATCCTCTAATCCTACACCAACCCATTATAGAAAACTTTCTGCATTTTTACATTTTCTAAAAACACCACTTATGATTTATTATAAGCTGTTTTCTTCAGTGGCACCAAAGAAAAGTTCCCATTTTATTCCCACAACGTAGGTTTACCTGAAACAGACACAGCCCCACACACACACACACACACACACACACCAAGTAATCTTCTTGGAAACTTTGAGGGCACAATGCCCTGTGTAAACTCTTGAACTTAGACAAAAAGCTATTAGTTTGCAATTTATTCGTGGTGCAGTGCCATTTTTGTTCAAGGTAATAACTGCATGTGACGAAGAAGGATTAAGGAACCAGCACAAGGAGAAATAAAAAGCTTTATCAAAAGTAATTGGTTGCAAAATTTACCTTCACACAGTATAAGTGAATTGTCTATTTGCTGAGAGTGCATTTTGATCATTAGTAACCCTTGAAAATACCAGTAAATAGAATTGAAGTGTTCACCCCAAGGTCCTTTAGGACACATTTATTATTTCACACACAGAAAGTAGTTGTTTTTATTTTATTTCAAAGATTCTAATATGCATGCAAACACACACACACACACAACCATAGAATCTGTTTAGATGTGCACTTTAAGCTGTCTTGAGTGATTTTCTGTAAGATAAACCACATACAACTTTGAAAGCTATTATTATTTGTCCATATGGCTTCTTTGTGCTGGAAAAGCTTGAAAGACTCTGAAATTGTTGAGCTTAAGTTATTGTGAACAGCAAAGAGAGCAATCGAAAAAAAGAAGTATAAATATTAAAGCAGTAATGGTGTTTTTTTTCCTCAGACTTTTCTGATTTAAAATGCAAAATACATTTTCAACAAATAAATTATCAATTATAGTGTAATTAAAATAGTAACATTTTACAATAATGTTTCATTTGTTAACACAAGTTAACAACATCAGTTAACATGAACTAACTGTGAAAAAATACGTTTAGCATTTATTAATCTAGTTCATGTTAGTTTTAACCATTCACTAATCATTAAAATCAAACAGTATTTTTTTTAATTAACTAACTTAAAAAAAACATATGTATTGTTTGCATTGCGTATAATGCATTATTGTTAATGGGAACTTAATTTAAAATGTTGCTTTTCAAATGAATTGACTGTAAAATGCATAAAAAGTATAAAAAGTGCATCATGATGCCTAATACAGAGGCCAAACTGGAGATAATAAGCCTTTGCGAACACTGATGCATCACTTAATATTCACCCTTAAAGTTATTATTCTTATGAATGGTGTAAACACAATGTAACAGAATATAAAAGGTTATTAAAGCCTCTAACACTAAAGCTCTGCCAAATGAGGACGTGCTCAGGGAATTTCAGTAGCAGATGCATTCATATTATTCAGTCCAGACTCAATGGTAAACACCCCATGGCATGCAACATGGAAAAAAAAAATCATAAAATTATTTTTTTTTTGTATATTAAGAGAAAGTTGATTAACTTTAAACCATTTAGAAATATTTTGTAATTCTTCATTTACTTCTCTTATTAATGTGGCAATGTTAGAATGAGATAATAGAAGACATGAATCATCTGCAAACATGAGTGGCATAACATTTTTACATACAACTCTTAAATCATTGATATAAATTAGAAATAATAGAGGTCCCAAAATGGACCCCTGCAGTACCCCACATAAAAGTTGTCTTCTATTTGAGCTCAGATAAATATATACAGACATCAAAACCATCAAAACCATGTTTAAATCAATATTGTTTCTGGGTCATTATGTTCAAGTAATATGTCTTGGTGCCGCTAGAGTGTTTGGAATATGAAGACGGTCCGTGTTAATCCAAACCTCATGACATACATCATATGTTCTAAGGTTCTGCCGAATTAAATGCAGAATTGCAAAATATGCTATGCAATGATTTTGTGCTTGAGCCTTATAAGTGCAGACTCATTTGAAGCAATTATTCATTCGTCATTTCATTAAATATGACCAGCACTGAAATACAATTCTGTAAAAAAAACATATACCGCAATGAAAAAAACCCTCTCCTTTCCTGTATATCAGAATGTCTGCAGTCAAAAAGTGCAGTGAAATGTGTGATACCTTTGAACTTTTAAACACATGTGCAGGAACTGGATCCTCTGAGCCGTGTGACTTATTTTCCCAAAACATGACGTCTCCTCCAAAACATGTCAGAAGATATGCAAATGAGAGAGAAAAAAATCAAAGGCCAGGTCAATGGATGATGTCTATGGAAGATTTTAATGCTGCCATTAGTAACATGTTTACAAAAGTCAGAAGGAAACTGAACAAAGGATACGCTTAAAATTCATTCCTGCTTGTTAAAAAAAAACCATGCCAATTCCTCCTCTCAAAGGTCAAGAAGAACTGGAGCTGTACATGCACAGTGCAAAATTCACAACCATAGACAGACTGCCAGGGTGAATATCAAGAAGATGTTGACATCATACAGTATATAACAAATACATATATATATATATATATATATATATATATATATATATAAAACTACTCTCTCTCTATATATATATATATATATATATATATACAGTATATATACAACGCATTCTCACCCCAAGGCGTCACCTTTGACCATGCTTCAATATTTGACGTTTTAGGCCCCCTTTAGCGTCACTTACATGACGCGATCCTACGGCGTCATATAACTGACGCTAAAGGAAAGCGTCTGTTAGAGGACGCGGTTAGGTTTAGGTGTGGGGTGGGGGTAGGGTACACGCGATCCTAGGGCGTCATCTAACTGACGCTAAAGGGCGCCTAAAGCGTCAGATATTGAAGCATGTCCAAATGCTTCCCAAGGCGTCAGTTAGATGACGCCTTGGGGGTGAGAATGGGCTGATATATATATCACTATAGATATATAACTAATATATCTATCTTTCAAACTAATCTTTCTTTCTAACTATTTCTCTTTCTTTCTAACTAATCTTTCTTTCTAACTTGTATTTTTCTTTCTTTCTAATCTTTCTTTCTAACTAATATATCTTTCTTTCTAACTAATTTTTCTTTCTTCCTTTCTAATTTTTCTTTCTAATCCTTCTTTCTAACCTATCTACCTAATCTTTCTTTCTAACCTATCTATATTTCTTTCTACCTAATCTTTCTTTCTTTCTTTCTTTCTTTCTTTCTTTCTTTCTTTCTTTCTTTCTTTCTTTCTAACTAATCTTTCTTTCTTTATTTCTAAAAATAAATAAACTGTCAGCACACTTGAACCCTTAAAGCAAATTTAATCACCAATCACCAAAATTGTAGGTCTTGTGTGTATTATTACTTTGGGCACAATTCTATGGAGATAGTTACCATCCCTAAGGGGTGCTTACAGTGTTTGGGTAGGAGCTGATCTTATACATGCTATAACTAACCTATTGCGGAGGTTAGGGCCCCCATCTGGACACGAACAAAGGTGGATTCTTAAATCCAGGGATAGGATATATACTAATCTATAGAACCAGTCTATAAAATTGACTCTTAGGCAGGCCGTTTTTTAGGGCACTGGGATGCGAGCTGATTGTCAAAAGGAACAAGCTGCAATCAGTCGGTTTACGGTAGAAGGTTGTGGTCTGTCTACCATCTTCTAGTTTGATCCACATGTCTAAGAAATGCCAGCCCGTTCTCATCATGCACACGCTTGGAGTCGGATTCTACACTGAATTTTAGATTAGGACTCATCCTGTTGAGGTGAGTCGTGAATTCATTCAACTCATCTTGGGACCCTTTAAAAACACACAAGACATCATCCAAATATCTAAAATAACTGCTGATATTACTGAAGAAGGGATTTCTATCCTCATAAAAAAACAGTTGTTCAACGAATCCAAACTTATAAGTTAGCGTAACTGGGGGCAAAGGTATCCCCATACTTGTGCCTTTAACTTGGAGGTAATATTCTCCCTGGTGAAAAGCAAAGAAGTTTAATCTGAGGATTAATGATGCTTGATCACAGATGAAAGTGTTGGGTGGATTCACATCCTCAGGACGATTCTGTAGGTAGTATTCTAGTGCTGTAATGCCTTGTTCATCATGGGAAATATTGGTATATAGACTTTCAAACGTAGCTAAAATGGTATCAGGGGGAGATCCGTTCAGAGATTTTATTAAAACATCTGTAGAATCTTGTACATTTTTTCACAAAATGTTTGAAAAATTGATAATGGTTCTAGTAGTGACTCATTTCTAGCAACTATGTGTCTGCTCCATAGACTGTAAAAAAGATGGTTTGACGTTCGTCAAACCACGAACGTCGTGCTGAGTGATCTGAACTGTATGAAGTTCAGCGAACTTCTGAACGGCGTTCGGGGATCGACTTATCGAGACTATTTTCTAAGATGGCTCCTGCTGTGTATACATGAATTGAACTGTCTTTATAACATATCTTCTTATTAACTCTTTCCCCGCCAGCGTTTTAAAAAAAAGTTGCCAGCCACCGCCAGGGTTTTTGACGATTTTCGCTAAATTTGAATGCCCCGCTGAATATTTTCTTCCATGAATATATGAAGATGATATATATAAAAATAAAGATCTGAGCCTCTGCTTTTAGGCAAAAAAAACGTTTTTATTTTATCTTCATCTGTTCTTTTTTTATTGCCTCTTGAACAGAGGTAGGTTTTGTCAAAAACACAACATTTTGGACAAAAAACTGAGAAAAAGGTGTTTTTATCAAACAAGTGCATTTAAAAGCAGAATACATTCAGATGTTTTTTCCTTCATATATAAAACTTTCCAAAATAAATTAAAAACATAAAATAAATGTAAAATATATCAAATTTCCCAGGATGTAAGGGAAATGTAACTTTTGCAATAAAACTTCTGCCTCTGCCTCTCTGTGTTCTACCTGTGAATAATTAATAATAGGAATTACAATAAACAGGCCTAGACACACACACACACACACACACACACACACAAATACATATTACAATGTGGTAAATGTGCACAAAGAGAGAAATAATTTGACAATTACACCTTCATATTTAGACAGCCACACATAAATGCCTGCACACACACATACATATTATAGTGTCATAATATTATACGATCTATCTGCGGCACGTCCATGGCTAGCATGAACATGTGCATCTCTCTCACTGACTACTTCGTCCCGATCAGATTCAGAATTATCAAATAAAGAGTGATCGGACTCCGAGTCCATTAACCTCCAGTACTTCAGCCATATACCTCTGCATTGTCTGTCTGATACATTCTCACTACTCCACTGTTTGAGACGATTGCAATCTGTTTCTCTAAACAAAGAGTTGCGCAATCATTCAGAACATGCGCGCGGGTCTTCCTTACCGTATACCACCTAAAACACGGATACCCGGAAAATTCCGTGTTTGGCGCAGATGCGTTTTTTCATTAAACACGGAAAATTCCGTGTTTGGCGGGGAAAGAGTCCGGTCTGTATACTTACAAAGTTCCCAATGCTTCATTTTGCATGTATGGAGCCTCATTATGTTACTGTGTTAGTGTGGGGCTATTTAGAGCCTTGTTAGTGGTATAAACTAGCGATTTCTTTTTACTTAGTCAATGCCCCCATTACTAGCATTATACGCTAAACAGTTTTTAGAGATAAAACTCTTTACATTCGATTACCATGAAAAAAAATATCAGAGAACGATTGATTAGGTACCGATGTTTTATTAGACCAAAGGTTCATTGTTCACCTTTAAGAAAGCTTAATTCTTCTTTGGTTATCCAATTTTGTTCTAGGGCTTAGTCAAAATAATTTTTTTGAAAATCAATAGTGGGATCACATTTAAACATCCTATATAAAGTGTTTCATCATTCAATTGACGATATGACTCAGTTACATAGTCAGTTGTATTAACGATATTAAAAAAAATATATATATATTAATATAAATTAAAATAAGTTCTTCTTCTCATATTGACTTTAGTTGCTCACCTCCAAATGCCCACTATTGGACAGCATCTTACGAACTCCAATAAACAACCAAACCTCGACCCATTGATTCTGATGTTGTGAAGCATGACCAACATGAATTGAACTGTAAGCATATCTAGAGAAATGTATGTTTCAGGCCTATTCATATCACCAAAATAAGTCTTACCAAGTTTTTGGTAAGGACCACTCAGTCCACATGTTGTGATAGGGAAAAATATGTTGATTGCAGGGAACAAATTAACTTGTGAATGAAGCTTTCAGTCTTTTGATCATAGAACAAAAGAAAGCTCAGGACTGAGAGAAAAAGATAAATACAGAGACAGAGAGAGACGTGACTTCAATAGCCTTCTTTGTATTCATATTGCTATCTGAAGGGGCGAGGACACTAGAGGATGTAATTTGTCTGTGTAACCACCACTCTAATAGCTATACATCAAACACGCGGGCTGACTGTCGGACTAGCATATGCATATATGCACACTGATTATTCCTATAAAGAAATAAACCAAGCTTGGGATATTACATATTTATTTCAGTGAACCGAATAAGTTTCCATTAGCAGTAGAGACATATCAATCCATCAGCAGTCTGAATATGGTGTGCTGTCAGAAGCATTCGACTGGAATGACACACACACACAAACACACACACACACACACACACACACACACACACACACACACACACACACACACACACACACACACAATTGAAGATTTGCAAAGGTTTCTTAAATACATATTTTTTACACACCAAGGCTGCATTTATTCCATCACAAACACAATACACAGAAATATTGTGAAACATTATTACAATTAAAAATAAGTGTTTTATATGTTATATATGTTTTATTATGTTATTACAATGTTTAAAACAGTTTTTGCAGCTTAACATTTTTGTGGAAACCGAGATGCATTTTCCAGGATTCTCTGACGAATAGAAAATTCAAAAGAACAGAATTTATTTGAAATAGAAATCTTTTGTTACATTTTAAATGTTTTTCATGCCACTGATCAATTCAATGCATTTTTGCTGATTCAAAATATCAAGTTCTGTTTCTTTTTTACCCCACACGTCTGAATGGTAGAGTATCACAGTTTCCACAAAAATATTAAGCATCAAAAACTGTTTTCAACATTGATAATAATAAGAAATGTTTCTTAGAATGCTTTCTGAAGGATCATGTGACACTGAAGACTGGAGTAATGATGGTGGAAATTCAGCTTTGCATCACAGGAATACATTTTACAATATACATATTAAATTGTAATAATATTTTACAATGCTACTATTTTTAGAGCATTTTTGTTAAAATAAATGCAGCCTTGGCAACCATTGGAGACTTCTTGTTGTCAGTTTTCTAGGAGCAATAAAGAATGTGTTTGGCGGCAGTAGCAGCACTGGCAGATTTCAGGCGTATTGACTGTCCAGATCTTGGCAGCCCTGCTGTTATATGCCCTTGACGTTGAGTGAATAACATGAGCATTGTGTCAGTCAGACAGCTTCAGAAAACTCTTGGACTGACCACTGTCAACAGCCTGACACCTGCCACTGCACACAATCTGCACACATTCAGTTATTAAAGTCCACAATATTATGAGACAAACAAAAAGGTCAATGCAATAAATGGAACATTCCATAATTATGTTCTATCTTTTTTTTCTATGACTTCACCAGAACATGACTCACATACGGCCGTTACCGGAAGCCAGGGATTATATAAAGTTATAAATATGGATATTTTTCTTACAAAACCGCTTAGCTTCAGAAGGTGTTTATTAAAACAATGGATTGCTTTTATTCCCATTATAAAGCTCAGAAGAGCCAGGATATTTTTTAATATAACTCAGATTCCCTTTCATTGTCACTCCGAGTTCCATCAGATGACGACGAATGGGGTTTCGCTTAGAAAGCCTATCAGCTTTGATCAATACAAAAAGAGCCAATGAGAAATGCCATGGATCTGCGGATTTTGCATAGCGTAACTCCGCCTCATCTTGTGAGTATAAAAGGAGGACGCTGGCAGAAATACAGACAAGTTTTCACTCTGGAGCCAAGTTAATTCTTCGTTCCACAAGCCATCCATGTGTTTACAGCTTTTGTAAACGAGCAAGATTCTCTGTGTTGGTGTGACGGCGATTTATCGCGAGTGCACACTTCCTGTTTATCTGTGTAGTGGTTTGGCAGTGAGTGTGTTTCTCCCTGGGTGCTTCAGCACAGAGTTTCCTTCCTAAAAGAGCTTGTACGCGGCACGTCTTTTCAAAGATGCTTCGCCCGTGCACTTCTGGTTGCGGCAGACTCGTGTATAATTCTGATGGCCAGGAGCGCTGTCTAGTGTGTTTGGGCATTGATCACGCTAGAGCAGTGCTCGTGGATGACTCATGTTCTCTTTGTGGGAACATGACCATCGCGTTCCCCCGATCTACTGACTCTAGAAATAGAGCTAGTGCTAGGCCAGGGTGACCAGAGGGTGACAGTGTGGAACAAGTGACCGACTATCAGTCCGTGCCCTGCACCTACCCCTCCCGTGACGGTGCCCATTAGTGTCCAGAGGATACCCGCAGGCCCATCTTTGGATGTCCCATGAGTTTCCTTTGGCGCTACAGATGATGACGCCATGTCCATCGCTGCATCACAAGGTGGGCAAGATTCATCGAGTGAAGACTCGACAGCGCAGCCTCCTTTGGGTGTGCAGTCGTTGTCGAGTCGGATCCCGAGATGACAGCCATGCTTACCGGGGCAGCCGCTTAATATGAGACTGCTTCAGCTTTGGCTTCGCGACCGAGTCCCGAGGTGGGCATGGCAACACAGCACTCTCCGAGTACAAGTTACTCTAACTTGCCGTCAGATCTTCACCCCGTTGTCGAACCTAAATTTTCTACGGGCCGGAGTGCACCTGGAACGAGCTTCCCGGCGTGTTGTCATAACGACAGATGCCTCCACCACGGGCTGAGGTGAGATGTGCAATGGACGAGCTTCCGCGGGCTCCTGGCCAGGACCCCAGAGCCTATGGCACGTCAATTGCCTCGAGTTTCTGGCTGTACAACTCTCCCTGTGGCGCTTCTGAGACAGCATTTACTAGAAAATATTGCGACTGTAGCGTACATCAACCGTCAAGGTGGTCTGCGCTCCTGCCATATATGTCGCTACTCGCCCACCATATGGAGTCAGAAGCATCTGAGGTCACTTCATGCCATTTATATTCCCGGAGCCCTGAACTGTGCAGCCGACAAGCTCTCACGGCTTCAGCCCCTCCCTGGAGAATGGCAACACCATCCCCAGTCGGTTCAGCTGATTTGGGACCAGTTCGTGGACTCACAGATATATCTGTTTGCCTCTCACGACTCGACCCATTGCACCCTGTATTATTCCTTGACCGAGGGCATGCTCGGCACGGATGCACTGGCGCACAACTGGTCGTGGGGGCACACATATTCGTCTCCCCCAGTGAGCAAGGTCAGGGAGGACAAGGAGCAGGTCATTCTGGTTGTGCCGTACTGGCCCACCCGGACCTGGTTCTCCAAACTCATTCTCCTCGTGACAGCACCTCCCTGGCTGATTCCTCTAGGAAGGACCTCTCAGGCATCTTTGTTTAAGCAGCTAGCTTGCTAATAGATGCAGATATTCACATGGATTAGCAACGTGTTTTTCCTGAACTCATTTTATTTGTTGCATTTGCAATGTGCGATACTTACAGTCTGAAGCAAGGGACTTTAAACAGAACACAGTCTAAAGTCGACAAGGAACGGAAGTTGCGATTCTCAAAACATGAAAAAATGTAGGGCGGGACTTGATTTTGATCATAGTGTTGTGATGTCATTTGAGTGACAGGTTACTCGTTTCAGTAAATACAAAAGAAAAGAAGAGATGTCGCTTCATGAGGGAAGGGAAGTTATTTTGATTAAAGATAACGCCAAATTAATTTTGAAAATGTGAATGGACACATCATCTATAAAACAAAACAAAACAAACAAACAAGCATTGTCCATATTTATGACAATATGACTACCACGGTAGCTAAGAAATAATTTATGTCATCGTAGTTTCTGTGTAGTTTTTCATTCGCTTCTACATTGGAGTAGAGATTGGAGCTTGCATTTAACCCAAGCTTTGCACTAAAAGGCAAACTCTGTCCCTGTAGTATGCCATGCTATTCTTTTAAGTATCTTTTTAAATATAATTTACAATGTAATGCCCTGGTACATGAATATATTACCCGTCACACAATCACACTACTCACCCAGTAAGGCTTTTCAGTTTCACCAAAAGCACAATAGTGCCTCCTGTTGGCCATTTGCTAGATTCACAAATGACTGCACTGAGGTGGAGGAATAGGATCACTTTGTATTATAATAATGACAGACAGAAACAATACCAGAGATTGATAAAAAGCGTCTCTTTATTTGATCATGTTGTTGACGCCATTGTTTGAAGGACATACGTAGTAACACATCATTAACATGACATTACATGAGGAAAAACTGACATGTTCATGCACAACAGGGTATAAATACTTCTGAACTACTAACAAAACAATAAAACCTTCATCTTCATATCAAAATCCAGAAACAATTTGTTCAAGCACCCAATATGTTGCAGACTGAAAATGAAGCAAATATTAAGTCTTGTTCAACAGTTCAGCAATCAAACACTTGATCAATATGGGACATCCTGTGGGATGAGGTGTATTTTTGAAAGTTAAATTCATACTTTTTTGGAGGGCAACAATGCTGTCAAGAAGACATTTCTAGATCATTTTATATTTGGATTAAGTCTCATCCTGTTCAGCCAAATAATCTTTATGTTGAATACTAGATGCTTTTTAATTGGTCTGATGTTTCTGAAAAATCCCTGTACTCACATGTGTAAAACTGCAGGATAGTGGCAAACATTTATATCTCAGTCATAGATCTCTTATGATACAAACATCGATAAAATAATTAGTAAAAATATACATATACGTACATTGCCTTTGTAAAATAAATAAGTAAACTTTGTGATAGTTTAAGAAAAGGAAATGCAACTTTTGTAACCAGTGTTAGTGACTGAACTGGTGAGGCCAGTTTGTCGGACATTTAATTAATAAAGTTGCTGTAAATGAAATAAAAGTAGACAGTTGTAGGAAGAGAATAACATTTTACATTGTATAAAAATTGTAAACAAGCAGTTTCTTTTCTCTGAGATGAAAAGACCCGTTTGTTATATATATATAGCTATTATATTTCACAGCAATTAATTGTATTCAATTAGAATGAATTAAATTGATCCAAATTGACAGTAAATAGATTTTATAGTGTTACAAAAAATTCTATTTCAAATTAATGCTCTACTTTTGCACTTCCTATTCACCAATATTTATTATTCCTATTCACTTATTCATCATCGTGTCCACAAAAAATATTATGCAGCAAAAACTGTGCTTTCCACTGCTTTGATCACAGGAATAAATTCAATTTTAAAGTACATTCATATTGAAAATAGCTATTTTAAATTGGTTTTAAATAAATACAACCCTGAGCCTGTATCCGTGTTCACGTAATCCAGCTTACTTTTGAGACAGTTTTTCAAAGCAACATCGGATTGGATCAATTTGATCTGGAACTTTTCAGGATCACCAAATCTGGATAACCAGTGCTCAAAAAGGAAAGGAAATCACAGTGTAGAACTATTGATATGTAAAGAGCAACAAGTAGACAAAACAAGTAACAAACACTGTACATTGAGGATGACAAGTTTGAAATATAGATGTATTGAATTAAAAACAAGACCTAAGTCAAACTCCACAATAATTTATAGTACCCAAATAATAGCCCAGTTATTCTGTAATCATTGCATGCATCACTAATAAATATTCTGAAAACAAAAATATATCAACGCATTCTCACCCCAAGGCGTCACCTTTGACCATGCTTCAATATTTGACGTTTTAGGCGCCCTTTAGCGTCACTTACATGACGCGATCATACGGCGTCATTTAACTGACGCTAAAGGAAAGCGTCAGTCAGAGGACACGGTTAGGTTTGTGTCTCGGTTATCCTAGGGCGTCATCTACTGACGCTAAAGGGCGCCTAAAGCGTTAGATATTGAAGAATGGGCTTCTTAACTGACGCCTTGGGGGTGAGCTGAATATATCAATTAGTGACAATAAAATGTATTGTTTTTGGTCAATTTTGACAGCTGTTTGGGGATTATTTTTTGAGGCCAAACTCGTTCTAGGTCTAGGTGACAGTCTATGATGCATGTGCATAAACCTGCACATGTTAATTAATATAACAAAAGGGACTGCAGCAGAGTTCCCACGTCTCATCAGTAAGTCTGGATTCTATACCTTTATTGCGCTAAATTTGCATGTCAACGGGACTCATCCAGAAGCAGTTCACAGGAAGGGGACTCAGGATCCGTTGGGATGACTGATAACAGTGATGAAACGACACTCACAGATGCTTGCTGGTCCCTTGTGGGCCACATGGCAACACACATCCCAATTAGTTACATACTCAACACTCCCTAAAAATGTGATTATATAAGAGAAAGGAACAACAAAACATGATGTGGAAGTGAGTTTTGCTGCAAGTTTTGCTGAAAATACCAATTGGAACTGTACTGCAAATTTGATGAGTTAGATGATGTCTCACAGCATGCAAAGTCACAAAGAGTACCAGGGTCAATCTAAAAAACATATTCAAGTCATTTTTCAAAATAAATAAATAAGTAAATAAATAATCTGTGTCTAGTTTCATGTCATGAAAAGTCATGAAATGGAAAAATGTTTTGTCATATGGTAGATGGAAATACTAAAGAAGCGTATTGCATTCACTTGAGAAGTATTACTCAAGTACAGGGGTTGGACAATGAAACTGAAACACTGGCCAATGTTGGAGGTTTCACATCTATATGCCTGGCGGCCAATCTTCAGAGTGAAGCACGGGTGGATCAGTGATGGTTTGAGCTCCAATATCATGACAATCCTGATTGTATTTGATGGACACGACACTGTCGAGGACTACCAAACCCTTCTGGAGGATCATGAGCACCTGATGCTCAAACCGTATATCAGCATGATCATGCACCAACACACACAGCAAGACTTGTGACAGAAGGGTTTGATGAAGATGAAAGTGACGTTGAACATCTCCCATGGTCTGACAGTCACCAGATCTGAATATTATTGAGGTGTTTTGGAGGAGCGAGACCACCAGCATCATATAGTGACCTGGACACTGTTCTGGAAGAGGAACTGCTCATAATCCCTCTGGTCACTGTGAAGGACTTCTATCTGTCAATTGGTGCTGTATTTGGATGCAAAATGAGGCCCTCACCATTCTAACAAATTATTGTGTAGTAAAACCAGGTGTTTCAGTTTTTTTGTCCAACCCCTGTATTATCTCAGAATTACTAGATACTAGTTTTTGCTCTTAATTCAGAAAGTTTTTTCTGAATTAATGACTTAATTATATCAAAATTTGTAACTCATTAATTCATAAAAACAAAGTGAAAAAAAAATTCAGGAAAAAGGTATATAATGCTGAGATAATTACGTCGTAATTCAGAAAAAAACAGAGTAAAACTTTTTTTCCGGAAAAAAATCTTGTAATTCTGAGATAATTAAATCGTTAATTCAGAAAAACAGAGCAAAGCTTTTTTCATGAAATATTATCTTGTAATTCTGAGATAATGAGCTTTTTTTCATGAAAAAAATAATGAGCTTTTTTTTCCTTTCATAAAAAATATCAAAGGAAAAAATAGTAAAGAAAAACATTCATGATAGAGTAACTTCCCTGGTTTCATGAAAAGAGGGAAAAAAATACATTCATTACCTTGGTAAGAAGAGAGAAATATGTAAGCCATTTAATGTAACCCTCAGCCATTTTATTAGAAACATTTGCAGCAGTATTTTGTTGTTTTTGTTGTTGTTTTTTCCAGTCACTGCCAAGGTAATACAACACAAAGTACAGCATTATAAATGTAATAAAAAAAATTAAATAGGAAAAACCAGACTAGATTGCAACCCGCAGCCATATAAGCCCTGCCCACTAACGAAGATGTATCACGGCAAGGCTTAGTGGGCAGCACCGGGGCTTTTAGGGATGATGCCGATTCAGGGCATAAATAATTTGCTAAAGGCTGCTCCACCCGCGGCATCACCCCATAACCATTTTCTCGTGCCCCAAATATGTTACTAGTTCAAACAGGGGGGTGGGAAACACGAGAAGAGTGTGGCTTATTTCATGATTTACATGATTCGTTATGTAAATCAGGAAAAAATGGTAAGCCCCGGTGATGAGGTTGCTCTCTGTGCTGAAGGAAGCGCTCATCAAGTTTGCTTTTAGACTGCGCTTCCTGTTTTTCTTTTGGCCAACTGATATTAAGACGAGCCACAACACGAGAAACAACCTCAACCAGCTCCTCATATGCCAGCCCATTCTCACCCCCAAGGCGTCACTTAACTGACGCCTTGGGAAGCATTTGGACATGCTTCAATATCTGACGCTTTAGGCGCCCTTTAGCGTCAGTTAGATGACGCCCTAGGATCGCGTGTACCCTAACCCCACCCCACACCTAAACCGTGTCCTCTAACTGACGCTTTCCTTTGGCGTCAGTTAAATGACGCCGTAGGATCGCGTCATGTAAGTGACGCTAAAGGGCGCCTAAAACGTCAAATATTGAAGCATGGTCAAAGGTGACGCCTTGGGGTGAGAATGCGTTGCATATGCGGGAACACGGGGTGGCGAGTCATCCCCAAACTTCCCGCCCTTGATGCTGAGCACATCCACCTCCTCAGAGGCAGACAGCTCAAGCAACGGGTCCTCATCTCACGCAGAAGAAGCCGCGGAGCGGGCTTCCACGCGAGGATCGAGAACATCGGAACTGCCCGAGGAATCCCGAGAAGGTGCCTCAGCAGCCTCGAGATCCCTGGAAAGATCCATCTGCCAGCTCCATGAAGAGCGTCGCCGCGCCACCTCCGCACCACGGGGCTCGCAAGGCGGAGCGTTAATCTCTCACAATGCTCGCAAGCAGCCCCCTCGAGAGCTGCCTGCGCGTGCTGCATCCCTAAACAGTGCACAGTTGGTGTGTGTCCCCATCCGTGATAAAACGAGGGCAAGGGTGCACACATCTCCTGAAACTCGCTTCACTCGCCATGATATCTTTTTATTTTGTGGCTTAGACCAGTGGCGGTCTAGACCATTTCAACTGGGGGGGCCAATGGGGCCAGTACTGTTAGAGGGGCCAGTTACATTTAGACCTTATCATTTTCTGCACTGCACAAGGCATAAACAAGCAAAATACCATGTTTATAATTATCCAACAATTTGCATTTCCATTATATTTTTACATTTGCATTAGATATTCAGTATCAGTCACAATAGCTGTATTTGAATTTCCATTATATATATTTTTTTTACATTTGAATATATATATATATATATATATATATATATATATATATATATATATATTCAGCATCAGTCACATTAACTCTAATCTACGATTTTTGTGGGGGTTTTTTTCATAATTGTTTTTTTTTCCGGATCTTTGAAAGACAGAAGCAATAATTAATGCATCCTTTAGGATACTTTAATCTAGTCTATCCTTTAATTTAATCTAGTGCTAATAAAATTATTAAGCCTATATGGAGAGAGAGAGAGATGTTTATAATGTGACAATATGTCAGTCATCGTGTAATAAGGAAAATATGACTAGGCCTAGACTACTGTTCTGAGCAGGTGTTGTCAGGCTGTAAAACTGGCCGTTTCTGGCCACTTCATGCGTTTTCTGTGATCGGATAGCTATCCGATCGTGAAAAGACCAGGTGTAAATGCCCCCCGAAACGTATTCGAGACGGATTTGAATCCGATCGCAAAAACCACTTCAGGAGGTGGTCTGGGCCGCATTCCAGACGAAACTGGAAAAGTGTAAATGCATCTGGTTCTTGAAAGCACATATGTAAATGTTACTACTCCCAAAAACGCTAAAAAATAAACGCAGCTTGTTACAGGCTATATGTCATGTCATTTTAGTCAGATATGACGACGCTACTGCGACGCGGCATCACCTCAGATGAGCAGCTGAACGCCTATCAATGCGCCGCAATCTATCGCAAATCAAAGTGAAAGTAAGTCGCAGACGATTAACACTACCATCTTCATTAAAAGTAAAGAAACGAAATGATCTTACCAGTTGCCGCTCTTATTGCTGTCTTTGCTGATTTTGAAATTAGCAGATGATCAATAAAATCCAGCTCATATCTGTTGCTTTCGGTGACGTGCACTTCATTAAATCCGCTGCACTACTTCCTGAACTTCAGCCAGCTCCTTGTTTCCTGTCTGCCATTATTGGCCAAATTGATTAATTCAGGTGTGGATGATTATTGTTGCCATGACTACTGAGGTCAGGTACACCTGAATTAATCAATTTGGCCAATAATGGCAGACAGGAAACAAGGAGCTGGCTGAAGTTTAGGAAGTAGTGCAGCTGGGCATAAAGCCCAAAAACACATTTATGTGACCAGGTGTAAATTGAATCGTTTTGATAAATCAGATAGCTGTCCGATCTGAGAAAACGCATTAATGTAAACAGCCCCAAAGTTACAGACTGATTAGCAACTAATCAGTCAAGTTGTCATTGTTTTTGTCAAACAAGTTGCGAATTTGTTGTAACATTAAAACAGGAGATCATGACTTACTCCGTACTCTAAGTGATGTTCAGAGCTCCAGTGATTAGTTTCATCTGTGGGACGGGTGAAGAAACTTTCGGAAGATGTTGTAACAGAATCATATGAACAATTCCAGGATATGCTTTTTTTTCATTGGTTATTGCGTAAAATTTTACCCAGAGACAATAGTGCCCTTTTCTGATCGGCTATTAAGTAGCACTTCTCTTTTTTGATTGGCTGATATGTGGCAGGGTCGACTGCTGAACTCCAGGCAAGACGCGCTTGATTCTCACGTTAGAGCGGCGCGGCCAGAGAAATTGCATTAAATATATTATTAGTTTTTACGCATGAGAAATACAATGTGTGACGGGAGTGTGTGACAAAAGACTGAAACGAGTGACTGTCACGCTCAATGCATAACACTATAAAAAAAAAATATTTCACACTGACTCCACATTTAGGGGGGCCACAAGGGGGTCCAAGCTTGTTGTCGCAGGGGCACTGGCCCCCCCAGGCCCCCGCCTAGAACCGCCACTGGCTTAGACAGACAACAATAAATAAGACTCACACAACAGATGAAGAAATGAAAGCTGATATCTCATGTGTGCCGGGTCCTTACATAGCTTCCGCTTACATGTCGTCACACATTACGCTCTCCAGTCGGAGACTGGCTTAGTTTTCAGTCATGCTTCAGATGCACTACGCTAAGGGGCTTCCCCCCAAAGTGTCATTTGACGCAGTTGGAGTTCCCTCGATAGGGATCGCTAGTTTATACCATTATACCATGCGTTCGTGGTTTGACTTGTCATTACTGTTATCCAAAGATGGCTTCTGCCTGTATACACAAAGTGGACTGTCTTTATAAATTATCTTCTTATTAAACGGTCTGTACACTTACAAAGTTCTCAATGCTTCGTTTTGCATGTAGGGACCCTCATTATGTTACTGTGTTAGTGTGGGGCTATTTTGAGCCTTGTTAGTGGTATAAACTAGCGATATCTTTTTACTTATTAAATGCCCACATTACTAGCGTTATACGCAAAATAGTTTTTAGAGATAAAACTCTTTACATTTGATTATCATGAAAACAAATCTCAGAGAAAGTTTGACTAGGTACCAATGTTTCATTTTGCGCCGGAGTTCTCCTTTAATGTATTAATGTTTCAGACCCGATGGAAGTGAAAGTGTAAAGACAATAACTGAAGTAAAAGGTGATGATGTTGTAGTTTGTTTCAGCCTATTGACACCAATAAAACAATTTAATGTGCCAATTTACTGAAGATCTCAGACATCACCATAATGAATGAGCTGAAAACAGGGGACTTTAGGAGACAAAGAGGTTTTTCAGCTGCTCAGTTAAACATGATGGCCCTGTACTTTTAAAATGCAGATTGGATAAAAACAGTGATCACAGTTCACACCTGCAGTGAAGCCCCTCCCACAACAATTCACCAATAAATACTGGGAATATTCCCATCATCCTACAAGAGAAGGACAAACTCCAGGAGTAGCAGCTAAAATCTGTGTGACTGTTAAAGATGGAGTTTATTAAAGAGGAGATTGAAGACATGAGTGATCCAGGACCATCCAGAATGAAACATGATACTGAGGAACAAATAGGTTGGTGTCCATTCCTGATTCTTCATTGTTGATGCTTTGGTAGATGTGAATTATTAAGCAGTAAATGGATGATACGCGATTTGATAGAAAAACGACCATAACCTTTAGCAGTTGAATGACAGAATAACAAGTGAAATATCTGATCTCTATGGTTCTGCTCTTAAATAAGGGTTCATTTGAACTGACTCTAACTGTATTTCTGTGTATTGTAGACCAGGTGAGAGTGGAAGAGCAAAGACAAGAACTGAATGAAGTGGAGGAGGAACATCGTAACTTTACAATTCAAAGAACAAAAGCCAAAAAGACGCACACCTGCTCTCAGTGTGGAAAGAGTTTCACACAGAAAGGAAACCTTAACAAACACATGAGAATTCACACTGGAGAGAAACCGTATACATGCACTCAGTGTGGAAAGAGTTTTTCTCAAGCATCACATCTCAGTGTTCATCTGCTCCGTCACTCTGGAGAAAAACCATTTAACTGTGATCAGTGTGGTAAAGATTTTATTTCATCAGCACATCTAAACCAACACCTGAAAGTTCATTCAGATGAGAAACCGTATGTGTGTTCTCTCTGTGGAAAGAGTTTTTCAAGGCTGGACAGTTTTAAACGGCATCAGAAAACACACAATGAAGTGGGAGATTATATGTGCTTTGATTGTGGGAAGAGCTTTACTAGATCTGAGAATGTGAAACTGCACCAAAGAATTCATACTGGAGAAAAACCTCACAAGTGCTCATATTGTTACAAGAGTTTCACTCAGTCTGGACGCCTGAAATCACATGAGCGAGTTCACACTGGAGTGAAGCCGTACGAATGTACTCAGTGTGGGAAGAGTTTCACCCAATCAAGTGGTCTAGTGACTCATATTAGAAAGCATTGTTCTGTGTCACATTGAGCAAATCTTTTGTTAGATTCACATAAAGTACATGTGTACTAGTTAAGTAATAAACTAGTGTTGCGGTGAAATGCCACAAGATTTGTGTTTTATGTTGGAGAACAAGAAAATGATTGAAAATGATTTTAATTGAACACTTAATCAAAGAAAATAAAAAATACCAAAATGAAAAGAGACTAGAAAGAAATGCAGAACAACAACAACAATCAGGTATATGTTCATTAATAAGTAAAAAATTCCCTGAATTGGATTCATTTTTTAATTGTAACATTTGCAAATTTGTTAACTATATCATTAAACCCGAAAAATATTGGCCGAAATTTCTTTTCTTTTTCTGTCTAAAGAGAAAATCAAAAAAATGACACGCCACAATGTGTATTGTATGTAAATTAATTATAGTTACTTCATAAGTAATTAAAAAAACAACATTTTAAGCGTTTTCAGTAAATTGGACTCTTATTAAAAGTGATTAAAACTTTTGTTTACACTGTGTTGTGTGTGTGTGTTTTGATTGTCTAGGGCTGCATGATATTTGGAAAAAAATGACATTGTGTTATTTTTATTTATATGCAATATGAAAACAATTTCACCAGATGACTTGAATAGCTCTATTTGGAAAGAATGAATCATTGTAGAATGACATGGGATGATTTTGTTATGAAGCAAATCTGCATAGAAAGTAATAAACAAATTATAAGCATACATAAATATAACTTTTTTTCAGGTAAATCTAACCCAACGCATTCTCACCCCAAGGCATCACCTTTGACCATGCTTCAATATTTGACGTTTTAGGCGCCCTTTAGCGTCACTTACATGACGCGATCCTACGGCGTCATCTAACTGACGCTAAAGGAAAGCGTCTGTTAGAGGACGCGGTTAGGTTTAGGTGTGGGGTGGGGGTAGGGTACACGCGATCCTAGGGCGTCATCTTACTGACGCTTAAGGGCGCCTAAAGCGTCAGATATTGAAGCATGTCCAAATGCTTCCCAAGGCGTCAGTTAAGTGACGCCTTGGGGGTGAGAATGGGCTGTTTTAGAGGCTGTAACATATGGTTGTGCGAAACTCATCCGAAGGAATTAGGAAACCTATGCGGTGAGTGATGGACAAAACAACATTTGTCTGCTCAAGAACACGCGGCAAATTGCCTCAAATAAAGCCGTTTTTTACAATATAGGCCAACTGTAAGACAATCGCGGGATAAGTGGCAAACTTAATCGAGAGTGTGTGAGAGAGAGAGAGTGTGTGTGTGTGTGTGTGTGTGTGTGTGAGAGAGAGAGAGAGAGAGAGAGAGAGAGAGAGAGAGAGAGAGAGAGAGAGAGAGAGAGAGAGATTGTGGGTGTGTGTGTGTGTGTAACCTAGGATCAAAATATCCCCATAAAGATGGCAACATGTTGCCAACATTCGAAATCATTTTTTAACGGCTTATAAATCATATTAATTGATGTTTTTTTGAAAATGAGGAAGTTATCTAATAGGGTTAGAGATGGGTATACACAGTTTGTACAGTAAAAAAGTCATTATGTCAATGGAAAGTCCCCATAAAACACGAAAAAATAACATTGCTTGATCTGTTGAACAATCAAGAAATCAAAAGATGTCTGTGATTGGCTAAATCGCTCAACTTTGCAAACATGTTATAAATAGAAATTATGGCCTGTAAATCGTTTCTATTTTGTTTTAGTTGTTCTGGTTGCTTTTCTGCGACAGATAAATAAAATTGCATTAAGTTTTGGTTTTATTCATAGATATTTCTAGTTTGTGGGAAAATATATTATACCAATCATAAGAGCTGTGAAAATAAACAATTCATATAGGAATATAAATGCACTTAGATCATATTGTACAGCAGCTGTCATTCACATTTTGACTTTTAACAAGAGAATGACAAAACTAACCTTTGGTACATCAAAAATATGATATCTGATAAACAGATCTCACTTGTTTTTATTAAATCAGGGTTTGCTTGAAAATTCACATTTATCCTCCAGAACTCTTATTCTAATATAATATGTTTTAATGTTTCAGACTCAATGGAAGTGAAAGAACAAAGACAATAACTGAAGTAAAGGGTAATGATGTTGTAGTTTGTTTCACCCTGTTGACACCAATAAAACAATTTAATGTGCCAATTTACAGATCTCAGACATCACCATAATGAATGAGCTGAAAACAAGGAACTTTAGGAGACAAAGAGGGTTTTCAGCTGCTCAGTTAAACATGATGGCCCTGTACTTTATAAATGCAGATTGGATAAAAACACGGTGATGACAGTTCACACCTGCAGTGAAGCCCCTCCCACAACAATTCACCAATAAATACTGGGAATATTCCCATCATGCTACAAGAGAAGGACAAACTCCAGGAGTTGCAGCTGAAATCTGTGTGACTGTTAAAGATGGAGTTTATTAAAGAAGAGATTGAAGACATGAGTGATCATGGACCATCCAGAATAAAACATGAAGATACTGAGAAACAATTAGGTTGGTGTCCATTCCTGATTCTTCATCATTGATGCTTTGGTAGATGTGAATTTAAGTAGTAGTATATGGATGATACAAAATAGAAAAACAATCATAACCTTTAGCAGTTGAATGACAGAATAACAAGTGAAAGATCTGATCTCTGTTGCTTTCTGCTAATAAATAAGGGTTCACTTGAACTGACTCTAACTGTATTTCTGTGTATTGTAGACCAGGTGAGAGTGGAAGAGCAAAGACAAGAACTGAATGAAGTGGAGGAGGAACATCGTAACTTTACAATTCAAAGAACAAAAGCCAAAAAGACGCACACCTGCTCTCAGTGTGGAAAGAGTTTCACACAGAAAGGAAACCTTAACAGACACATGAGAATTCACACTGGAGAGAAACCGTATACATGCACTCAGTGTGGAAAGAGTTTTTCTCAAGCATCACATCTCAGTGTTCATCTGCTCCGTCACTCTGGAGAAAAACCATTTAACTGTGATCAGTGTGGTAAAGATTTTATTTTATCAGCACATCTAAACCAACACCTGAAAATTCATTCAGATGAGAAGCCGTATGTGTGTTCTCTCTGTGGAAAGAGTTTTTCAAGGCTGGACAGTTTTAAACGGCACCAGAAAACACACAACAAAGTGAGAGATTACAGTATATGTGCTTTGACTGTGGGAAGAGCTTTACTACATCTGCTGATTTGAAACTGCACCAAAGAATTCATACTGGAGAAAAACCGTGCAAGTGCTCATATTGTGACAAGAGTTTCACTCAGTCTGGAAACCTGAAATCACATGAGCGAGTTCACACTAGAGAAGCCGTACGAATGTACTCAGTGTGGGAAGAGTTTCACCCAATCAAGTAGTCTACGGACTCATATTAGAAAGCATTGTTCTGTGTCACAGTGAGCAAATGATTTGTTAGATTCACATAAAGTAAATGTGTACTTAGTTAACTAATAAACTAGTGTTGCAGTGAAATGCCACAAGATTTGTGTTTTTTTATGTTGTAGAACAAGAAAATGATTGAAAATTATTTTAATTGAACACTCACTCAAGGAAAATAAAAAATACATAATTGAAAAGAGACTGGCAAGATATGCAGAAAAACAACAACAATCAAGGAATATTTTTTTATTTAACCCTTATTTAACCAGGGAAATCATTTGAGTACAAGTCTCTTTTGCGAAGGAGCCATGGCCAAGAAGGCTGCAGTAAAGGTTCCACATAAAATACAAAATAAAATAAATACAATTATACAATACATAATAAATTAACAATTACAATGAATCAGCCATGCTTAAAAAGTAAAATACAATGACCTTAAAACAGTAAAAAAATACTACAAAACAAATTACAATACAATACACTTATCCTAATTTGGGAAGCAGGGACAGGTGCCCATTGCGGCTGTTTCCCGATACTTTACTAGCCTCTTAAGGCTTTTACTCTATGAACATTTGATTTTTAAGGCTCATATCCAAATTTGGGCCAGAAACTTAGGTTAAAGCTTGGATTCTATTTTAGGAACAGGGCCTGCTTTTCCCTTGTAACCAGGAAAAAATTGGTCGTGGTTGCTTTTCTGTCTCTTTTGGATTATGACAATTTCTTATATGCACAGCCCAAATAAATATTTGCACCAACTGGATTCAGTTTATCATGGCACAATTAGATTCATTACAGGGTGCAAACCCTTTACACATTGTTGCACACTTTATGATCTACACTGTTAAAAAAATCTTTTTTTGTGGCTGTGGTTACAAGAGGTAAAAACAATATAAATACTGTTCGTTTTCTCACACAAACCGCTCGTTTCGTGTTTTAGGCCATCAATGTGTACTTACATTCACGAGTCATTAAATCATGTTTAATTTGGACTTCTCTGTGCATGCTCTTTAGGGGGACCCAGGGTGAACCCCATAAACCTCCATTATATGACTGACAGAAAAGAACGGTTTGACCTAAAAATATCAAACTTGAAAATACTGTGGAAACAAAGACACCTACATTTTGGATGCCCTTGAGGTATAAACGATTTCAAAAATGTATTTCAAAGTGAACTATCCCTTTAAGATCTTAACAACTTGCATGAAAAACGTTCATTTTTCGGTATGTTCAGTTAAAGTTCCATTTTGAGATTTGACAAAAGCTTGAAACTTTACCTGGTTTTTCGAAGTTGTTCATACAGGAACCTCAGCAGTTTTGGAGGAATGGGGACGTTTCCTTCATCTCAGCCTTTTCAACCTTCATTCAGGATTTCTACACAGGAAAGTTGGAAATGAAAAAAAAAGGATATGTTTTTAGCTACACAAGAAATTAAATGAAGGAAAATTAACTACAAAGTATCATGTAGACCAGGTTGAGGTTGAAAAACAAATGTACAGTATTTTACATTCACTAAATTATCAACTATAAACAAATTGTCAGCCATCCCTAATTCTCTCAAATTCAAACACTGTTTAAAAAATGCTAAGACTTTTTTCCAGTGGACTCCAATTGCATGTCATGTCAGCTTGTCTGCATGCTCGGGCTACATTCTAATATGTTTAATTATTTTCAACTAAATAAACAGAATCACAATAACATGTTCTATAAATAATTTAATTAAAAATGTGTTGCTTACCTTTATATGAAATCCAGGATAAGTGCCATTTTCTTCAGGTATTTTGCATCTTACTGCCTCAATAGGGTAGTAGATGTGGTCAATAACTTCTTGAATGACAACAACCCTGAATGTCCACCACCTGAAACAGAAAAGGATATCACTAAATGAAAAACATAACAAGATCACTTCAAAAAAACGCTCTAAACATAGTTGTTTAAATATTCCCTATACAATTTGTATTTCTACCGACCATGTAAACATAAATATCTTTGAAGGGGGTATTCAGCAACCAACTTTTTCTATAAACAGACTTTATTCTTCAGACCTTGAATTCAAATGTGTTTTGCCAGTATTGAACATTCATAATAATGCTAATAAAACAAAATACAAACCCATAAGAAGCATGCAGGTGGTTCTTGGGATGTAAACTACAGCAGAAAAGTCCTGTTAATAGATAAGAAAACAACAGAAACATTATGAAATAAATAAATGAGGAGGGAAGGAATGACTAATATTACAGGCAGAAGTTTAGATAATAGCAGTCATGCTAAATGTAAATTAATCTTTCATTATTTGGGGTTTAAAGTCGCGTGTGTCATCTAAAACAAAAACATGAAGTCTAACGCAAACATAACGTTAACTTACCTCATTTTGCAGAAAAGGTGCTGGTGTTTTCCTTGATCCAGCTGTACCGGTTAAGTTACTGCATATTCACACACAGTCTCTTCTGACATGTTGTGTCTTCATGCCTTTCAAATCAAGCAAGTCTTAATGGCGTTTACTTTTCTTGACGATTCCTCTGGTTGCTTTTGCTTGAAGGCATTAAATTGCTCTAAAAACACTAGCTAACGTTAGAAATATCACAACTGGTTAACGGATTCGCTCGGCAAGAAATAAACCGCATCACGACAAATAAAAGTAAATAAGCCCATTACAACAAGGACACTACAATCGAGAACCTCCACGAGTCTTAAATCTTTCAATGTGTGACGATATCCATAAAATGATAAACGTGACGGCTCCGACATTCATTTGCCTAACAGTTAATGCCAGATGGTAACTAAAAATAACGTTACGTTAACAGCTTTTTTGACATCAAGCAAAAGATAATTTTCGTTTTTAAGTTTAAGTTTTACCACATAAGTGTCAGAATGGCTTCCACACACCCGAAATCCGGCTCTAAAAAGCAACTTTGCCCGCGGTCATCTGCGTGCTGCCGGGATCTTGTTCCCACAATGCAACGCGTAATTCAAAAGAAGGGTAAAAGACCGACAAATACGGAAAAAATCCTTCACATTAAATATGGTACATTGTACCGTATTTTTACGGAAATTTTTTACAGTGTAGTGGCCCTCCCTTGCTCAGCGCAGGCTAACACTGTGGCGATTGTTTGTGGATAAATCCATTATTGGGACATTGCCCCCTTATTTATGTAGGCTTATCCTTCAAGACCAGCACTCGCTCCCTGCGGTCTAATGATAATCTCCACATGATTGTGCCTAGGGCTCGAACAGAGTTAGGGAAGCAAGCATTTCGAATTTTTGCCCAATAAGCGAGGAACCAATTACAGAATGACTTAAAACTTGATAACTTAGTCTCCTTTGGTCACTTTAAACTCAGCCACACGCTCTATTAGATTTTCCTGCAGGGTTACAATATTTGGAGTGATAGCGGTGGAGCTCCTTTTATTTGAGAACAAGACCGTCTTTTCAACCATTCAACACAAGCTTTGAGTCAAAAAGCTTAGATTGTACAATATCAAAGCCATCCTGCAGGTACTGAAAAGTCTCGTGAAGGGTTTCTCCACAACAGAAAATAATTGTGTCATCAGCATAAAAATGAAACAGAGCATTATGGACATTTGAGCCAAGATCATAAATTTTACATAAATGGTAAATAAACGTGGACCCAGCACCGACCCTTGAGGAACCCCTGATACAACTTGTAAGTTCTCTCTCTCTCTAAATTGTAAGTTAGTAAGTTCTAATCCCTCTATCTGAGAGATGATTTTCAAACCAACCAAATGCCTTCTCAGAAAGACCAATGCTGAGCAGTCTCTGTTTTAAAATACAATGGTTCACTGTATCAAAAGCTTTAGAAAGATCAATGAAAAGAGCTTCACACTTTTTGCCTTTTGGCTGTCCAGTGCCTCAATGATGTCATTCACCACCTTCAATGAAGCAGAGATTGTACTATGTTTCTACGGTACTATGAAACTCTGATGGGATATTATGAACACTCAGGAATTCTTTCAGTTGTTCACTTACTAGTCTTTCTAAGACCGCTGACAGCACAGACAAGTTGGAGATAGGCATATAGTTGTTTAGCAAGGTAGGATCTACTCTCTTTAAAAAAGGGAGGACATGAGCAGATTTCCAGATTGATGGCATAACATTCTGGACCAAAGACAAAATAAAAATACACATAAGCAGTTTAGCAAAAAAATCTGCAGCAATTTAAAAAAAATGGCTCTAAACAATCTGAGCCGGCAGGCTTTTTGGTGTCCAATGACATTAGGGCTGCACATCATTGATTGAAGACGGGGCAAAGGTAAAAGACAAAGGCTGGCCAACACAACATCTTCCCGCAGGATTACCATCAGAAGAGGAGGTTTTTGGAGATGGAGATTGGTCAAACAAAGAACCAGATGCAACAAAATGTTCATTAAAACATTCTAGCATTGCCGATCTTTCCGAGATAATATTATCATCCATGGGAAGGCAGTTCATTATGAGATTTACAGTAGTTAACACAATTGACTGGATAGACTTCCAAAAATCCTAGGGTTATTTAGATTGTCTGTAGTGGCCGCTAGATAGAATTCAGTTTTAGCAAAACTGGTTCCGTAGTTATCTAAAATGAATCTTATCGTCCTCCAACCCAGAATTTCTAGCCTTTGCCCAAGCCATATCTCTCTCCTGAAGAAGTTTGCTGAGTTCCGTCAAAAACCAAGGGTTGTCTGTCTCGTCCCTTGACTCTAAACTTATGCATAGGAGCATGTTTATTAATAAGTTGCAAAAATCCATAATGTTTTTGCAAGTATGAAAATGATCAAGAATTTCCAGGCTATCTCAACATCATCAATAAGCCCAATGCTGTCCCAATTAAAATAATATAAATCATGTAAAAAACCTCGTAAGGAGAATTGTTTCATGTCACGTTTTTCAATGCATCCAGGCCTGGATTTTGGAATTTTTGCATTTCAAACTGCAGCAATCGTACAATGATCACTAATGTCATTAGCAAACACACCAATTTCAGAAAATTTATGAGGTGCGTTTGTCAATAGTAAATCAATTAGAGTAGATTTCTCTGGGTGTTTTGAATTTGGGCGAGTAGGAGACACAATTAATTGTGTGAGATTTAATTCACTGCAATTGCCCTTTATTCTGTCTGAAGCAGGTTTGAACCAGTCCCAGTCCCTGCCATGATAATCTCACTTTACCCAAGGGTCAAGTCTATCCCCTGTCCATCCCGGAGGAGAAGGCCATGGAGGAGTACATCACGGAGGCACTTCGTCGGAGTTTCATTCGCCCTTCTACATCCCCTGCAGCTTCTAGATTCTTTTTTGTGGCAAAAAAGGACGGAGGCTTGCAGCCCTACATCGACTACCGGACTCATAATTCCCAAACCATCAAGTACAGTTATCCCCTTTCTCTTGTCCTCTCAGCCCTGGAACAACTACATGGTGCCTGCATTTTTGCAAAATTAGATTTACGAAGTTGAGAACTTCTACCGCAGATTTATCCATAACTACAGTCTTCTCAGCTCCCCACTAACTTCTCTCCTCAAATCCCGGCCCAAGTCTCTGTCCTGGACTCCAGAAGCCACCACCGCCTTCTCCACTCTCAAGGACACCTTTATTTCCGCTCCCATCCTAACCCATCCAGATCCAGAATTGCTGTTCACCATGGAGGTAGATGCTTCTTCCACTGGGGCGGGAGCGGTGCTCTCACAGCGGCAGGGTAACCCTCCTTTACTCCATCCATGTGCCTTCTACTCTAAAAAGCTGTCCCCAGCGGAGAAGAACTATGACATCGGCAACAGGGAGCTCCTCGCCATCAAGCTGGCACTAGAATTGTGGAGAGACTGGCTGGAGGGAGCTACGCACAAGTTTGAAGTTATCACAGATCATCGAAATCTAGAATACCCCAGAGAAGCCCGTCACCTCAATCCACGCCGAGCCAGATGGTCCCTTTTCTTCACGAGGTTCGACTTTCTAGTTACTTACCGACCTGGATTTAAGAATTCCAAAGCTGATGCTCTTTCATGCCTCCATCAACCAGACATCCGACTCGCCTCCCAAACAGAACTTGCTTGTCGGGAGGTCCAGAAGGGGGCATCTATGTCCCTACATCTTTCTGTCTAGCCCTTCTGGACTCAGCTCACACCTCTCCGGGCTCTGGACACCCAGGTAGCCAGCGAACCCTCTCACTCCTTCGCCATTGCTACTGGTGGCTGTCTATGACCCAAGACATCTCCCAATATCTCAAGGGTTGCTCAGTCTGTGCCATCTCCAACACTCCCTGTCGACTACCCGCTGGCAAACCGGTTCCATTACCCATCCCTCGTCGCCCTTGGTCCCATCTGGGAATTGACTTTATGACTGACCTTCCTCCCTCAGAGTCCAATAGTTAGTCAAACAGAGTCCAATAGTCCAATAGATTTTCCCCTAGCGTAAGATATTACGCAGTACGAGAGAACCTTTCGTAAGAGAACTTCAGGCACTCTGGCCGACGGTGAGGTCACGCGCATACCCTCTAATAATTAATTAAATAATTAATTAATTTGTTACATTTATATAGCGCTTTTCTGGACACTCAAAGCGCTTCACATAGAGGGGGGGGGGGATCTCCTCAACCACCACCAATGTGCAGCATCCACCTGGATAATGCGACGGCAGCCATATTGTGCCAGAACGCTCACCACACACCAGCTTACTGGTGGAGAGGAGACAGTGATGAAGCCAATTGGTATAGATGGGGATGATTAGGAGGCCATGATGAACAGAGGCCACTGGGCAAATTTGGCCAGGATGCCGGGGTTACACCCCTACTCTTTCGAAAGACATCCTGGGATTTTTAATGACCACAGAGAGTCATAGTCATAGCATAATAGTTCATAGTTTGTTGTTCCTCACAAACCTGTTTGACTTGAGTCATCCTATTAGACCAGTGGTTCTGGTCTAATACCACTGTATTAGACCATAGTGACGGTCAGAGTGAGGTCGAAACAAATTGTAAGTAATGAATATAACTATGGATCTGTGAGACCGAAGGATGACCATCACTATCCTTGTCGCTCTGAACACTAGGGCGTTCAAGGTAAGAGAACGAGCTGGAAGTTTAACTTGCCTTTTATAGTGCATAGGGTCATGGGCATGACTTTGTTTACATAAGCTCTCAAGAGAAGGCGTAACAAAGCTCCTATTAGACTGTAGTGACCGTCATCCTTCGATCTCATAGATCCATAGTTATATTCATAACTTACGGGCTTGATTTTGAGTGTCATGCTGTGATGTAATTTGAGTGACAGGTTACTCGTTTCAGTAAACAAAAAAGAAGAGATGTCGCTGCAAGAGGGAAAGGAAGTCATTTTGGTTAAAGATAACAGGGCAAATGAACAGACACATTATTTATAAAAACAAAACAAGCATTGTCCATACTTATGACAATATATCATGGGAGAAATCCTAACAAAGACTACCATGGTAGCTAAGAAATAATTTGTCATCGTAGTTTCTGTGTAGTTTTTCATTCGTTTCTACATTGGAGTAGAGATTGAAGCTTGCATTTAACCCAAGCTTTGCACTAAAAGGCAAACTCTGCCCCTGTAGTATGCCATGATATTCTTTGAAGTATCTTTTTAAATATAATTTACAATGTAAATGCCCTGGTACATGAATATATTACCAGTCACACAATCACACTACTCACTCAGTAAGATTTAAAGCTTTGGCTTTTCAGTTTTACCCAAAGCACAGTCGTGCCTCCTGTTGGCCATTTGTTAGATTCACACATGACTGCACTGAGATGGACAATACCAGAGATTGATAAAAAAGTGTCTCTTTATTTGATCGTGTTGTTGACGCCATTGTTTGTAGGACATAGTAACACATCATTAACATGACATTACATGAGGAAAAACTGACATGTTCATGCACAACAGGGTACAGATACTTCTGAACTACTAACAAAACAATAAAACCTTCATTTTCATATCAAAATACAGAAACAATTTGTTCAAGCACCCAATATGTTGCAAACTGAAAATGAAGCAAATATTAAGTCTTGTTCAACAGTTCAGCAATCAAACACTTGCATCAATATGGGACATCCTGTGGGATGAGGTGTATTTTTGAAAGTTAAATTCATACTTTTTTTGGAGGGCAACAATGCTGTCAAGAAGACATTTCTAGATCATTTTATATTTGGATTAAGTCTCATCCTGTTCTGCCAAATAATCTTTAAGTTGAATACTAGATAGATGTTTTTCAATTGGTCTGATGTTTCTGTAAAATCCCTGTACTCACATGTGTAAAACTGCAGGATAGTGGCAAACATTTACATCTCAGACATAGATCTCTTATGATACAAACATCGATAAATTAATTAGTAGAAAATATATACATTTGTCTTTGTAAAATAAATAAGTAAAATTTGTGATGGATAAGAAAAGGAAATGCAACTTTTGTAACCAGTGTTAGTGACTGAACTGGTGAGGCCAGTTTGTCAGACATTTCATTAATAAGTTGCTGTAAATGAGATAAAAGTAGACAGTTGTAGGAAGATTATTGAAAGTTATACATTGTATAAAAATTGCATGCAGTAAACAAGCAGTTTCTCTCCTCTGAGATGGAAAGACCCGTGTGTTAATCTGTAGAACCGTCCGGTTTGATGATCTGATATGTGATCAAATATTCTGGATAAGCCTTGGGATGCAAAATTAAAAATGTAGTATTAGTTTCACATGATAGAATCTGTCAATATACAGTATATATACAATATATATACAGTATATATACAGTATATATATATATAGTATATATATATATATATATATATATATATATATACTGTATATAGCAATTATATTTCACAGCAATTAATTGTATTCAATTAGAAAGATTAAATTGATCCTAATTGACAGTAAATAGATTTATAGTGTTACAAAAACTGTTTTCAACATTGATAATAACCAGAAATATTTCTTGAGCAGCAAATCTGCATTAGAATGATTTCTGAAGGATCATGTGACACTGACGACTGGATTAATGATCCTGAAAATTCAGCTTTGATCACAGGAATAGAATATAAAATAAAATATATAAAATATTAAAATATATTCATATAAAAATAGGTATTTTAGATAGTTTTTTTTTTTACTCTTTTTTACTGTATTTTTGATCAAATAAATACAGCCCTGGTGAGCAGACCCAAACCTTTGACCCAAAGTGTACACATCACCAAATTAAAGTTTTGTTTATTTTTGTAGAAATATTTGCAATTTTATTTAGAATAATAGAATTTTACATTTTATGAAGAAATTGTGAATGATTCTTGCATGAAACACTTTTCACACACAAAAAAGTTTTTGTCTAAGAATTAAAATGGGTTGAGAATACTAGTTCATGTTGACCATAAATAGATCATTCTGGAGCCCAGTGCTGTATTACCTGCTCTCCTCTGTAGATGACGTATTCAGCCAGAGCAAGACCGTTGACACTGGGCCGGCCAGTGACTGAGTGGTGTCCTGGTGGCGAGTGGGCCATCTTCATAGCGCTGAACTGCAGGAAGGACTTTCCCAAAGTCACACGGCAGAACAGAAGATGCCTGGGATAGATAGACAGAGCCAAAATCAAGAGCATAAGCTCTTTAGAAAGGAAATAGGAAATCAATTTCTCCTCAAGGTTTTGGAAAAGAACCCTTTGCTGAAAAAACACTTAGGCCCCGTCCACACTACTGCGTTTTTGTTTAAAAACGGAGACCTATTGCTACGTTTGCACCTCCCGTCCACACTAAAACGGTAAAAACGAAGACCTAAAACGGAGAAGTTTAGAAACGCTGCAGCTGCGTTTTGCGTTTTGAATCTCCGGAGGGCGTTTTAGTGTGGACGAGACAAAACGGAGGAGTTTACAAACGATGACGCAGAGGCTCACGCTCGGCTCTATGATTGGGTGTCATCAGTCATGACGTGTCCTTCCCTGATTCGCCAACCACTTTTTACACCGACGCGCGCATGCCCAGTGTTGGTGAATGGTCACGTGATCCGCGTTTTCAGTCGTTTTAATCTGGACGGGATCAATTCTAATACGCAGACAAAACGCTGGTGTGGATGGAGATCGTATTCGTTTTAATTCTCCGTTTTTAAACGAAAACGCAGTAGTGTGGACGGGGCCTTAGATGAGCACAATGTTCTGGGAAACATAAAGCCACTTAAATGTGAGCCCTGGCCTCCATTCGCTGTAACGGGATCTCATCTCACCTCTGACACGCGTAACATGACCTGTCCTTGTGAAGAGGGCAACCTGTTCCTCCTCCTATTCCGTAAACATACTGGTTGCTTTTGGAAGAGTTTTCCGCAAAATAGATCCCGGCCCCGAACATTCCCCCAATGTACGCATGTCTCTCATCGAAGCCCTTGTGAATGATGGCGTTTACAAACGGTGAACCTGGGAAAGCAGAAACGTTTCTTCAAGGTTCCATTGATCAGAATTGGGCTGCAAATAATAATTATTTTGATAATCGATTAATCAGTCGATTATTTTGATTAAACAAATGGAGGAAAAAAGCCCAAATCCAAAAATAATAATTTTAATTAAAAAAAATATATTATTTTATTAAATTTATGGTCACAATTTGCACTAAAACTAACTAATAACTATGACATTTGCCTCAAAAAAGTCTTTGATTATTTCTTTATTTTTGATTATTTTATAATCATTTTATTACTATTTATTTATCAATTAGTTGTTACAGCCCTACTGCGAATAGCAGTGAATGAATGAGTTTTTAAACCAGGCCTTGGATGGAAGGACAGATCACACACCATGGAACAGCATACGTTCATTGGAATGGTTGTGGTTCTCCTCAGAAACCTCCTTCCTACGATGAGTGTATCTCTCCCACAGCTTCTTGTTGCACACCTTCTGGATCTAGGACCAAAAAGAAAAGATTTTTGTGGCACTTTTTAACTTGATAACATTACATTACAGATGGACATACATTAGGCATGGACTACTGAAATAAACATGAACTAGCAACAATAAACCATTAACCTGGATTAATACAATGTTGTAAAAGTATTGTTTCTTGTTAATTCATGATGCCTTATGCATTATCAAATGTTAACAAAATATTCTAAAGTGTTTTCTTTATTATACCAAGTTTCTTGCCCGGGGCATTGTAACGCCACATTTTTTGGTTTGGTATGGAAAAAAGTTAAAAAGTTAACTATGGACTAAGCAGAGGCAGAGGCAGGGAAGCAGTGTGGGAAGCAGACACAGTTTAACAACATCCTAATATAAAAAAAAGAAGAGACAAACTATGAAGTCATTCAAATCTCTTACCTTTGCAATGTTGTATCTGTTGAAAATCCCACCCGCATGACCACCATCCCTGTGTTCCCTTATTGTGCTTTGCATCTGTTCAGAGACACAAGAAAACCAAATTAAACAAAGCACATCCTCTGTGTTTTAACAATTATACTACACATTCTGTCCGTGGGTACTTATTTGTATGGTTTCATATATTATTATATGAAATTAATAAGTGATTAATAAGCCACTTGAGCCACATGTGCATGCTCTATTACTGGATTCTCCTAGTACACTTATGGATAACAAGATTGCAATTATGTTAAAGAAATATATCAGAGGCAGATGCTGATCAAAGTGAAAAATGATAAACATATGAACCAAACTCTACCTCCTCCTCAACGGACTGAAACTCCTTGTCGTCTGGAGACAGATCTATCAGTATTGTTCCACTGTTGGTCGTGTTCAGGGTAGAGTAAGGGTTTAAACCTGGAATGGGGATATAAAAATGTAAGTGCAAATTAATCTGCAAAACACGAGTGATATAAGCACTCAAAGAAAAAAGGGGGGGAAATCATTATAATTATTTACTTTGTAATTTATTAATAACTACTATTATTTAGCTGTCAATATATATTTGTTATATATTAGGGATGCACGATATATTGGTCACCATATTGGTCTTGTTGGCCGATGTTCATTCTTGAAGGAGTAGTTTACTTTTAAAAAACTTTTGCTGATAATTTACTCACCCCCATGTCATCCAAGATGTCCACGTCTTTCTTTTTTCAGTCGAAAAGAAATTAAGGTTTTTGATGAAAACATTTCAATATTTTCTCCATATAATGCACTTCATTGGGAACCAAACGGTTCAAGGTCCAAATGAGAGTTTCAATGCAGCTTCAAAGGGCTTTAAATGACACCAGACGATAAATAAGGGTCTTATCTAGGATCCTTCAAGTCATGACTTTTGTTCAAAGAAAAAAGATTTGTTCATTTTGATGAAAGAGTTTGAACAGGAGAGTCACGAACGCTCATCACAGAACAGAGCAAGGCAAGCATTTGTGCTTATAAAACTTAAACTTTATTTTTGAAATGGCCGATGGTTTCGCTAGATAAGACCCTTATTCATCATCTGTCGTTTATAACCCTTTGAAGCTGCACTGAAACTCTCATTTGGACCTTGAACCATTTGGTCTCCATTGAAGTCCATTATATGGAGAAAATCCTGGAATGTTTTATCAAAAACCTAAATTTCTTTTCAATTGAAGAAAGACAGACGTGGACATCTTGGATGACATGGGTGAGTAAATTATCAGCAAAAGTTTTTTTAATGACTAAAGGATAAAACTCCTTTAATGTTATCGTTTTGTTTTTGTAATCAGGCTCTCAAAAATGATATAAAAACTTGGATTTAGAATTATCGGCCAATATGATGGTTATTGGCTTTCAAATATAAAGAATCACTGCTTATCGGGCAAAGATTTCATATTGGTGCATCCCTAAAATATATGCTAATCAATTCATTATGAATTGCAATCAATCACATATATTAATATTTGCTAAAACATAAATGCGTTTGAGAGTGAGAGTAAGAATCTTAAAAAAAAACATCATGCTTAACTGTAATGCCGATAGAGGGGATGTAAAATGAAATATTTTTTGACATTATAACTTTGTTTAACATTAAAAGCTGACTTCAGGGTAAGTAAATAAACGTATATATAAAATGACCCCACTAAAAAAAGCAGCTTGTCCTAAGAAAAAGATCCAACGTTAAGCAGAGTTCTTAGTGGAAACAGATCAAAGTGATCTTTAAACCCTCTCTCTAATTAAGCATTCTCTCAAATGAACTGTTCTAGATGAAAGAAGAGGCTCTTACTCTGAGGTCCACTAATAAGCCTTTCCACTCCTTTGATGATCTTGTGTCTGTGACCGTAAGCGGTAATACCGATCTCCTTCAGCTCTTTGTGTCCCATTTCCACCAGAACGTCCAGAGTTATCTAACGACACAAACCAGGCATGTGACTAATGTATTAATACACTGATCAGCAAGACGTCAACATTGTGTTCCTCTAGAGTATCTCAATATCTCAATAATGTCAGTTCTGAAGCTAAAACATATTTTGGGGGATATTAAAGCTGCAGTCCGTAGTTTTTCCTCTTTGTTGCCATCTCTGTTGGAAATCTGCAATTGCAGTTATTTGTGGAATTATCAACTTTAGAACTTTATTCAGCATCACAAAAGCCGCTTTTTCCTCTTTGTTGCCATCTCTGTTGGAAATCTGCAATTGCAGTTATTCGTGGAATTATCAACTTTAGAACTTTATTCAAAATCACAAAAGCCGCAATGGCCGCCACGTAGACTTTAAGCGTGGAAGGACTTAGACCTGACGTAAAGCGCTCCTGCAGAAACTCAAATACTGTGTTGACAGAACAGTTAACCGGATCCCACTGATGTCGGTGACACCATACAGAAAAAAACTCTCCATTTAAGCGCATATAATTTCCTAGTAGCTGGAGCTCTGGAGCTTAGAATGGTCTCAACAACCTCAGTTGAGAGACCACTCTCTATGAGTTGGGCCCCCTCAGCGGCCAAACCCACAGGTTCCAAATCTCTGGTCGGGGGTGGAATATTGTGCCCCTGGCCTGAGACAGATGGTCTCTGCTAAACGGGATCTCCAAGGGAGGACCGTCTAAGAGATGAATCAGGTCTCTAAACTAAATCCGACTCGGCCAGCGTGGTGCTACTAGAAGTAGGGTTATTCCGTACCGGCGGACTCGCTCCAGAACTCCTGGGAGCAGAGCAACAGGGGGAAATGCGTACAGACGTAGCCTCGGCCAAGTCTGCACCATAGCATCCAGCCCCAAGGGGCCTGGATGAGTCAGGGAGAACCATAGTGGACAGTGCGTCGTATGCTGAGACGCAAACAGATCCACCTCTGCCTGGCCGTAAAAACTCCCAAATTTTCTCCACCGCCTCGGGGTGAAGTCTCTAGAATCCCCCTCAGAGGGTGTGAAACTGATGCAGTGCCGCAGCATAGCATCAGCGACTCGCTGGAGACCGCTGTGTCCCGAAGCACTGAGGGTGACAGGGTTGGCAGAACAGTCCCGTGAGGACCCCGAAATGGAACGAGGTGGATTCTGAGGTGTACACCGCTCCACTTCGGTTGGGGCTGTCCTCACAGGTCTGATGCATCAGGACCTCATTTTTTGAGCCGAAGTCTTCTTCGCCTGAAGAACGGTCCTCAGATCCGGCTTCGACTTAGAAGACTTCGACTGAGACTGTTTCGCCTGTTTCCAGTGTCTCTGTAGAGGTGTGCGAGACGAAACACTCTCTTTCTGTTGCACACATTAAAATGAGCGTCTCAGGTTACAACTGTAACCATAGTTCCCTGAGAAAGGGAACGAGACGATGCGTCACCTTGCCATACTTCCTACATTCCTGTGATGGGCTTGCTTCGGCAATATTTCGAAGCTAATCTCGGTTTGCACCTGATGTGCATTTATCCCTTCCTGGTCATGACGTCACCCTCCGTGACGTTCATTCTTTCCATTGGACTAGTTGACATAGATGCTTCAGACGCATTCACGCCGGGGGCGTTTCCTTTGCTTTTAGCTTAACAAGTTAATGTTTCAAAGTAGCTTTGCCAGTGTCCTAGTCTGACTGCGACTCTAAAACTCAAAGTGTCGGTATAGCTGTGAACTCTGTCTTGACTCAGACTCAAACTACTCAGGACTCGAATGAGTTGGCTTTGACTACAACACTATAATAAACATTGAAACAGAAGCAATTACCTGCTCTCGGTCAAAGATCTCTAGCAAATGTTCCAGGCCCAGGTTGTGAAGGAACTGGCTGATGCTCAACTCCATAGCTAGACCTGAAAACCAACAGGTTATTTGCAGAAAGCTTTCAGTAGTCACCAGATATTTGCAACAAGCTTGAATCTTGAATTAACCCACCCTCCTCTTTCATCTCTATGCCTACGTCCCCTTCGACTCTAGAAGACGGCAGAAGTGTGGTCATCTCGGGGAAGGTCATGGACTGGCCGTCCAGACCGGAGTTTGAAGAGAGCGGTGTGGGACTCGAGCTGAGAGTGGATGGCATGACTCCCACAGATGTCGAGACGCTGATAACCTGGGGCTTATAGCACGCTGGCAGTGCTGAAGGAGGCATGGCTGCCGTGAGAAGGGCTCGCACATCGTCTGTCTGGAGAGAGAGAGAGATGCATGCGCAACATCAGAAAGTCCCAAACATTTAAGTAACAACCAGTTTCTGAGACAGACAAGACTGCGGGTCTCCCAAACTCGCATTTAGTCGCAAACTTATGTGAGCGTCAGTCAGATCTCAAGCATGTAGACCGTGAGTTTAGCAACAAAAATGCAAATAAGGAAGCATTTGAACACAAGACCAGTGAAAATGCTAATTTCATTTAAACAAGCTGTTGGCATGCATCCTTGGTTAAAGGGATAGTTGACACAAAAATGAAGATTTCGTCATCATTTACTTTATTTTAGCATCATTGATATACTATTATAATTTTGATAATATTTTCAACTCGATTTTATATTTTCTTTTTCACCTGATATTTTATGTTGGGAATTGTGTTCAATAAAGTAAGTATTTTTATGAGAAAATATTGAAGAGAAATAAAATAAAATTAAAAGCAGTGGATACAGATACAGTTATTATTTAGTGTTTAGTAAACCAAAGGAATAATTAAAGGTGCTATATGTATTTTTTAGCGGCCTCTATCGGTGATGTTTCAGATTGCAACCAATTTTTACAAGAGCGCTCGTGCTCTTGCGCTCGAACACAAGAGCGAACACCCATGGTACACGGGTCCACATCCACACTGAGACTTTACACACACCGGAGAAAGCATCACACAACATGCTGGAAACTCATGTAAACTCCCACCGCAACATTGCAATAATAGGCTATTATTATCAGCTTGACTGAACTAATGCTCCATGCTCGTACCATGATAACGTTACATTTGTGCTAGTGTTACCTAGCATAAGGCATTTCACTAACTATTTGTGTATCTTTCACAATCAGCAATGTCAACATAGCTGAATGTATAATTTGATAACGAAAACTCTTTGTGAACTAGACTGAACAATTTCAGTGTAACAGTAAGATTGTAGGAAGTAACATTACTGAACTGGGGTGCGTTTCCCGAAAGCATCGTTAGCCAAGTATGGTCGCAAGTTCCGTCCTTATCAGCATAGTTCGATTCAACGATTCAGTGCTTCCCGAAACCATCGTTCCAACGAACATTCGCAAACAGCATCGCAAAGTTGTGTGGTTTGAACGACAGCTCTCGACCTGTGGTTAGAGGCATTGTTTCTATATTGCATGACATTTGGAGGTAATAAATCCTCATCTTGAGCAAAATAAGCAAGCTGACATTCAGTACAATCGGTGTCTTTTATTTAGAATACATACAAATGGAATCTAAGTCTTTTAGTTTGTCAAAAGATTTGAAGTAACGTGTTTGAAGAGTGTGTATGTGCGAACGTGCATACTATGTAAGAACGAGCCAAATATTGAGTCTGGTAATAAAGCAAAACAACTGAGAACAATTAGAAATAGTCCTCAGATGACATATCTGTAATTTATATAAAACAAATCTAGCATTAATTGGATCTCAAACAGTTTCATTAAGAGTAGTTATTCCTCCACCATGTGCGAAACCAACGTGGTTGAAAGATACTTTGCGACAGTGGGTTTCGGGAAACAGTCGTGACTAGCTAGTTGATTTTTCCAACGATACATCGTACTATGGTAGCGAACTACGTCGTTGTACGGGAATCATTAGATTAATTGGCCAATCGTTAGTTGCAGCCTTAGTTTAAAGAATGTTCAAGCTGCTCCTTTCAAAACTTTAATGTCATGAGGCTGCATTCATGATGACAGAATCTTAATTTTTGGTTGATATATCCCTTTAAATATCTTCCTCCAGGCATATTTCTCCACTCCACACGTTACTGCATGTGCAAATGTGGAGTATTTTCAGGCTATGTTGAATGGAATGATCAGTAAGCCTCCTCAAGCACTGAATACACAAAAAGAAAAGTACCAACCCCATAAAACAGACAGATTTATGACAATAAAACACTAAGAGATAATTCTCTCTTGCATGATTATAAGAAGTTTGGCTTGAGAAGGTTTAACTGTATCAGAGGTGCAGAAAATGAACAGAGTGGTTGGCGACAAGGATAAAGATCTTCTTTCCCCGATTGTGGCTTGTCCAATAAGCACACAGAAAAAATGAATACCGTCACGAGGTCCAGCGGCGACTGGCCTTCCTGGTTGCGGAGCGTGGGGTCGGCCCCGTGAGCTAGAAGCAGTGCACACAACTGGGTCCTGCCTTTCTGCGCCGCCTCGTGCAAAGGGGTGAACGCCCACTTATCTGTGGCACTGACGCATGCGTTGTACTTGATGAGCAAAGCGGCCACATCCACATGCTGCAATGAAACACATGGAGCGGTCGTTCTCTCGGGTTGGTGTCTTTTTCACTTCCTGACGAAAGTCGCTGCATGAATATGACTATGCATGGCTGCCAAACGGCACCGCACCTTTTCCCCTTGCCCAACAGGTTATTATGAAATATGAGGAGGTGAACACAACCCCTGCACAAATATAAACTGTCATTCCAAACATGTATGACTGACCATTTTTTGCTGCCAAATTTGAAAATGCTGAAGCACAAAAGATTGTCAGTGAAATTTTGATCTGTTCCTCACACATATGCTATCATATGATTTGGAATATAGGGGAGAGCTGGGCCCAAACGAACACTTTTTGACTTTGTGTATATTCACTTAGGGTTCAGAGTATTTACTTTCCCCCACAATTTACATGTCTAGTACAATTATGTGGTTTTGTTTCATTAATACAGTGTATACTCTCTTTATTTATCCCGAAAGAATGGAAGTGAAATGTGACAACATGCCCCATAGGTGGCTTACATTGTAACATGAACAGATCTATTAAAAAATATAAGACTAACTAAAATATTTTGTCAATAAAATACAATTATTACATTTTTCATATAAAATAATGCCATTTTTTAATAATTAAAACGAAACAAATTTTTGAGTTTGACAACGAACACGATACTGTAGTTCAAAACATAATAATTCATCATTGCTGAACAAAGTCTTTATTCACCTCTTTCTCATGGTTTCTTAATATAATTCGTAAAATTTGTTAATGTGAGTTATATCACAAACATCATGGAATAGCATAGTCCTAATAGGGGCACTTTGTAACGCAGTGTTACTTACAACATGCTAACCTGCGCAACTGGGATTTAAACACAGCTAGTGTCTTCTGCTGGTTAGATCAGCATTAAAGAACCTGAAATTAAAATAATAGCAGATTTGCCTGATTGTATATAAACACTAAAAACTACGATGAAAAATTAACTTCAATAAGAAATTTGCTTTTGCTATTTCGTTAAATAAATGTAAATAAATGTTAAATTCTCTATATAGTGCAGATATGGCAACTTATAAATACACAAGTTTTATTTTGATGGCATGAGTGGAAACATTTAAAACTGTGTGTGTTAAACATGCCGCAACTAGCCCATGTTAGGTTGTGACCCCGCTCACCACTATATTGGAATCTTATGGATTAATTTTATGGTGCTTCTTTGTCATTTTTGCAAGTATATATATATATATATATATATATATATATATAAAGAAAAGAAAGCCATACGGGTTTGGTTTGAGAAGACATATTGGTGAAAAAATTCTTGAGTGAACTATTCATTTAAGAAATCTTTATACGATTGCAGATATCTGGGAAAAGGGAAAAGGTTGAGAAAGGTAAAGCAATTCTTTTACCAAACCAAATCAAGAATGTTCAGCTGCCTTTCACACTAGACAATCAGACTTTTGTGATAGACTGCTGCAGTGATGAGATATTTTCGGAAGTTAGTATCACACTGGTGTCCTCGACAAACACACAGGATTTTTTCCTTTGTCTTTTAAACTATTGCAAAAAAATAAGCTCTGTGATCAACAAAAGTTTATGATGCTTGCATGTTTTGTTCATCAAGATAATTTTCACAAAAGAACAAAACATTTTTTCAATTTTGAAGCCTAAATACAATTACCAGAAATTAAAAGTTAACCTTAGGCAATAAACAAACTCAACTTCAATGTCACAACCAAGAAGCTTCCAACAACTCGTTCAGACTTAAGTGATTGAAAAACATTTTCCATTTGTGATTATAAACACAACAGGGCTCTGAAAGAGAGTAGATGAGTTAACCTGTTCAGGTGATGACGATTAATGTCCTCGACAACCTTTGTGGACACTTGTTAGCAAGTTAGCAACTACATTTTCAAGACATGTAAAAGCTTTAAAAATCATGAGTGGGGTATTACTGGTGTGTTTTATGTCGTAGAAGAAAATGTGGAAATAACTGATCATGTTAAATGTTATTACTCACCCCGTAAGATGCAGCATTGTGTAGGGGAATGAGTCCACCTTTATCCTGAGCGTTCACCTCTGCCCCGTGCTGCAGCAGATATTCAGCCACCTCCAGATTATTATAGCCAGCTAATCATACACACAAAACAAACACCAACATGAACATATACGTTCATATTTAAGATATTTTATTCATTTATTTGAGCATGTTTTCTCAAAAAGCAAGTTCATTTTGAGAAAGTTCACTTCAAGTACATTTTTTTATTGACTATTCACCTCGCCATAGACTGGTTCCAAATGCAAAAGTAGCAGGCGGTACAGAGCCAGAATGTTTAAAAAGGTCTCCAGGTTAGGGTTATGCCTTTAAATCAACTGTGTATCTTAGATTTCGACCCATTCAATATGTGCTGTATGCATAATTAGTGTTTTAATTTGAGAGAACACAATTCTCAGTGCGATCGGTAATCTAGTAAATCTGTCTTTACACAGACTGTTTTCACTCTATTTATTATTTATATATTTTTAAAAAAAAAGTCTTTATTTCAGTATAAATCTGTATTTTAGTACCTACAGTCCGGCGTTTTCCGGCGCTTACTCAGACCAAAGCGCCCGCGCCCTCAGATCACTTGGACGTGGCTGTGGTTACGTTAGGTAAAAACAATATAAATACTGTTCGTTTTCTCACACAAACCGCTCGTTTCGTGTCTTAGGCCATCAATGTGTACTTACATCTACGAGTCATTAAATCATGTTTAATTTGGACTTCTCTGTGCATGCTCTTTGAGGTGGTGACCATAGACTTCCATTATATGACTGACAGACAAGAACGGTTTTACCTAAAAATATCAAAATTGAAAATACTGTGGAAACAAAGACACCTACATCTTGGACGTCCTTGAGGTAAGCTAAAACATACCAAAAATTAATTGTGAACTAATTAGTGAACTATCCCTTTAAGTAAAGTATTATATGAAAGCATGCTATTTTGACCCACACATACCTGCGAGGTGCAGCGGAGTGGAGTGACGCCCCTGCGTGTCTCGACAGTTCACGTTGTCTGGAGTGCAGATCTTTTTAACGCGAGCTAAGCAGCCTTTCTTAGCAGCGTCCAGCAGTGCTGCGTCCCCCCTGAGCAGATCCTGAACGTCTGTATCCTCATCCTTCACCAAGTCCAGAGGGGTGTTTCCATCCCGATTCTTTTTGGTCGGGTCGGCACCATGCTGTGTCGAGGAATTACTTTGTTATACTGTAGTGAACACAGCACTGAACACAGTGCTTCCTCCAGCACTTTGCTGCCATTAATGATAGAAATGATTTCTAATTGATTTTTAATCTGTGCTCTTCAATACCTGGAGAAGAAGTTTGCAGATCTCATATTTGCCCTTGGCGGCCGCCTCATGCAGTGGGGTGAACTTCCACAGGTCGGCCACGTTAACCAGGGCACCGCGAGTGACAAGGAGCTCAGCGACCTCATAATGCCCATAGGAACAGGCGTTGTGCAAGGGGACCAGGCCACTATATAGCACAAAACAGAGACATCATCTTACTTACACAATGGACCATTTTCACATTTCTCATAGTTGGGTAAACTTCTATAGTGGTGAACAGAAGACAACAAATATAATTTTCATATTCCCATTACCTAATAGCAAAACCGTTCCTAGATTAGTGATTTAATAAAAACTGAATTTTATTGATTTGTTTATTTGTATAAATAAAAATACATTTCAACAGTCTATGTCTGCTTAATCAGAAAAAAAACATGCACATTTATATTTTAAAAATGTTTCATGTTTGTTTATTTTTATGTATTTTTTAATTATTTCAATGCTGTAATATTCTAGAGTACTAAAACTAAAGCACATTTATATTTCAAAACATTTCATGTTTGTTTGATTTTTTATGTATTTTTTAATTATTTCAATGCTGCAATATTGCAGAGTACTAAAACTAAAGCACATGTATATTTCAAAACATTTCATGTTTGTTTTATTTTTTTAAGTATTTTTTGATTATTTCAATGCTACAATATTGCAGAGTACTAAAACCATCTGTATAAAAATGACAAAAAAAGTGCATGATTTGACCTTTTCATAAAAAGTGAGTCAGATGTTAATTCAACCTGCTGATTCATTAACTTGTAAATCTGTTTCATTAAAGAGGACGTATTACACCCTTTTACAAAGTTTTGATTTTGGGATCTACTTGAAAAGGTCATCCTGCTTGAATGGTCAAAAATCACTTTATTTTGACATATTTGACATTGCTGCAGCTCCTCTCTTCCCAGTCTGTCAGGAATCCTCTATTTAGTTCCTGTCTCTATGAAGGCCCTCCTTCTGAAAAGTGCAATGTGCTCTGATTGGTTGGCTGGATCAGTATGTTGTGATTGGTCCACCGCTTCCAGCATGTTTGGGAAATGTCACGCCCCTTACACTAACTGCATTAGATCTGGGTTGGAAAAAAGAGCGTCTCTTGGACATGCGACAAACGCAACTCAACCTTCTGCCATCTCACCCCTTGTCTTTAGCGTGCACATCGGCTCCATGCAGCAGCAGATACTCCACCACAGCTACACGGTTGTACCCCGCCGCAAAGTGCAGGGGTGTGGACTGCCTTCCCTCCACGTCTCTACAGTTCACGTTCTGAAGAGTACAGAGCTTCTACACGGAAAGGGGGAAAAACAACCCATGGGAACATGGTATAATCAACTTCATAATGATTTCACAACTACATGGGGGTAAATTGATCATTTCATAGTGTTTGCTGTATTTTTAGTCCTCACCTTCACCACTTCCAGATCTCCTGATTTGGAGGCTTCTAACAGCTGCCTGTCTGTGTTACCTGTAAATGTTCCCTCTAGGAAAGCAACAAGCAAAAAATAACAAGCACGTTTTTATGTTTATGTGCTTTGTGTTTATTTTAAAGTGCCCTGATTATGTTATTTTAAAGGTTCCTAATTTTAGTTCAGGTCTCCTACAATCGGTTTAAAAAAAATAAATAATAAAAAAAAAAAGTTGGACATTGGGCAACTGATTCAGATCACTTGGTCATGGCTGTGGTTACATGAGGTAAAAACAATATAAATATTGTTTGTTTTCTCACACAAACCGCTCGTTTCATGTCTTAGGCCATCAATGTGTACTTACATTTATGAGTCATTAAATCATGTTTAATTTGGACTTCTCTGTGCATGCTCTTTGAGGTGGTGACCATAGACCTCCATTATATGACTGACAGACAACAACGGTTTGACCGAAAAATGTCAAAATTGAAAATACTGTGGAAACAAAGACACCTACATCTTGGATGCCCTTGAGGTAAGCTAAAACATATCAAAAATGTATTTCAAAGTGAACTATCCCTTTAAATGTGGGTCAAAGTAGATGTTGTTCACAGGCGGCCGAGAAATAAAGAGAAATCCAGGGGGTGGTGAAGAGAACTTTCAATTTTATGGAAAAATATACTGACGTGTTTCGGCTAAAAAGCCTTCCTCGGGGTCTCAAAGAAGGCAGCCAATGAGGACGAACATAGGCTGGCAAAGCAATGCTTTCCAAACGAAAGAACTGAAACAGCCTGAAATGAGTTGTCAATAATTCCAGTCGTTCTTCTTGCACGAACCAAGTAGATTTGCTACAAATTTGCATAATGCCAGCCTATGTTTGTCCTCGTTGGCTGCCTCCTTTGAGACCCCGAGGAAGGCTTTTATATCTGAAATCATGCATAATGGAGCACTTTAAAGGATTAGTTCACAGATCACCCCCCCCCCCCCAAAACAAGAGTATTTTATCACTCTTTTTCCAATCCTGTATTACTTTATCCAACTGTAAACACAACACAAATTCATGCTGATCTTTTCCATACAAGTAAATAATGAAACAGCATTTAAACATTCTGCTAAATTTCTTTTTTTTGTTCCACAGAAGAAAGTCATACAGGTTTGGAACGACATGAGGTTGAGTAAATAGTGAATTTGATCTGAAGCGTCACCCTGCAGAATCTCCTGCATGCTTTGACTGGCGATCTGAGAGGTCGAGAAGCCCTGTAGGGAAGTGATGAGCGGGTCACATCTAGCGCTCAGGAGCATGTGACAGGTCTGCAGATGACCGCGGTGAGCTGCGAGGTGAAGCGCTGTCTGACCCAGGTTATCTACCGCATTCACCTGCACATCACAACAACACGTTCACAGGAAAAGCACCATAAACTGTTTTGCATTACTGTTTTTTCACAAACTGAGGGACATATCAATATAATGTGATCTATTTCCGATTGAAACAGGATATTCAACCAGACAACACATGTAGGGGGTGAGATTTGGGAAGTCACAGAATACTGATGAAATTTACAGATAATTTTACATATAATTTTACAGATATTTTTATTTTTTTGCATTACAGATAATCTGAATGTTAATGTTATAATATCCTAATATCTTTACACCTTGCCTTATAGTCGCATTTAGCTGATTAGAGCTTCGGTAAAATAGTTTAGACTTTGCAATGGTACAAGCAATCAAACAGTTGAGATTTGCTTGTAATTATATATATATATATATATATATATATATATATACATATATATATATTAGACTTTCTTAGCCTGGCTGGATATACTGGCTGGCTTGGACATACTTGTATAGTGAATGTTATATGTTATATAAAGAGCTGTCTGCCTTAGAAGTTACATTTTTGACACAATATAAGTCAAGTATTTGTGATTTGCTATATATTATATATCACCCTTTGTGAGTATACTATATCTATGTAAAAATATATATACAATTTTATAAAGAGAGCTCTGTGATAATACATTTACATGTTATGACGACATGAACAATCACGCAGCCGACATTTGCTTTATAATATATTTTGCTATACTTGAGCATACTATACTGTATGTACTATAGGTAAAGCAGGATGTACTATATTTAACTTTTAATACATTTCTGGGCGATTATATAGTTTACATTTTTTTAATGATATAACAATTAAGGAGTTGCAATATAGTATAGAATAGCATATAGTACAATGTAAATGTGAGTATACTGTTATACTTACAGTAGTTAAATAGTGTGTTCTTAATTATTAATTTGTTAGTTCATTCGAGTTATGTCATTTGTTGTTATGAGTTGAATCACAGATTCATGTATTTTCATCCTGATGGCATAAGTAAAGGCTAACAGAATAACTGTGATGCTAAAATAACATGTGTGGAGCCTATGTTTAATTCTGTATATTTTACTGCACCTGGAAAATCTCACTTACTTTCGCCTCGTGTTTCACCAATACCTCGATGATGTCATTGTGGGACTTCTCCGCGGCAAGATGCAGAGGTGTTAGGAAGCTGTGTGAAAGACAGAGATCCACCAGACATTACCGGATAATATGATACACAATCATTAAGACACCCTCTGCAAACCCAAACAACACGACTGACTCACTCTTTATTCTTCTCATTGACGTTGGCTCCTTTTCTGAGCAGCAATTCACAGATCTGTTTCCTTTTGGGATAGGGCGACGTTGAGGCACAATGCTATCAAAGACAATCACAGAAACCTCTTTTACTCACTTCAAGACCTAAAAAATATATTTTCTTTAGATGGTGTGTTTAATTGTAGCATTCACAGGTATGTGCATATTAGCTTCAATCGTGGCTCATTCAATATGATTTAATAGTTGTAAACATGCTTTTTAATCATTGTTTTAAGAGTCGTACAAGAGCTGTCTCCTGGGTTAGAGGGTGTTTAAAGTTGATGGTCTCAACAGAGAGGTGCTTTTTAAAGCGGGCCATGTCCGCCTCACGTGCCGCCTGCAGCAGAGCGTGACCTCTGAACTCATCTGCAACAGAGAGAAACACCCCATCAGTCATTTACGCAGCAAACAAAACGCGAGCTGATCTTAGTAGCATTCACACGCTTACACGCCAGGCGCTCTTTCAGCAGGGTGTTCGAGGCCAGGTCAATCGCACTCTTGTTGTGGCAGTTGAGGAAGGTGGGGTCGGCCCCGTAGCTGAGCAGGAGAGAACAGACCTCCACTCGGTTTTTTGAGGCTGCCTCATGCAAAGGTGTGAACTGCCAAAGGTCCGTAGCACTGACACAGGCTCCATGCTGTGGAAAAAAAATGGAGTGTAGCCTAGTTAGTTACCACTTCAACTAAAATGAAAGAACTCGGAACAAGAAAGCTGACAAAAAAAAAATTGTGAATACCTTTACAAGCAACTCAGCTACCTCATAGTGACCGTATGAACAGGCATTATGAAGAGGCACAAGATCACTGTAAACACAAGGCCAAGTGGTTTAGTGATTACAACAATGAAAGACGACTACAGTTTTTATCAGATATCAAATTTGACACATTCCTCAGATTGCGACAACAAATCAAAAAAGTGTTTACAGCTAAGTTTAGGGAACTATATACAAAACTGTTCCGAAAGTATAGCCAAAATTATACAAGTTAAAGGGATACTCCACCGTTTTTTTTTTCATATTAAACTATGTTATTCCCTTAACTAAGATGAGTTGATACATACCTCTCTCATCTCTCGTCAATCGCTCTGGCGCATGAGACACTTTGATAGCACTTGACTAGCCCAGTTCATTCAATAGGGGCCAAGCACCTCCACGTTTTCCCTATTTAATACAGTTACTCGAGCAGTGTAACTCGACCTAGGACGGTGACACAAAATAAAACATTGTGCTTTTCTAAGCGTGTAAAGTGGATAACTTTAATGTATGGCGGAATACCACACCAAGTGCTTGGGAGCACTTTGACTCAGCGCAATAATATCATTACTCGTGAAAAGTCCTCTCCCCCCTCTCCCTTTCCAGAGTGATGAAATCACTGTGCCGAGTCCATAGATAAATATGAACCGAGTCAAAGTGCTCCCAAGCACTTGCTGTGGTATTCCGCCACACATTATAGTTGTACACATATACAAGCTTAGAAAAGTGCAACGTTTTATTTTGTGTAGTCAAGTTACTCTACTCTATAATTGTATTTAAATAGGGAAAACGTGGTCGCTTCTCTGCTTGGCCCCCATTAAACGAACTGGGCTAAGTAAAGTGCGATCAAAGTGTCTCGCGCGCTAGAGCGATTGAGTGCATGCAACTGAGACGAGAGAGGTATGTATCAACTCATCTTAGTTAAGGGAATAACATAGTTTAATATGAAAAAATGGGAGTATCCCTTTAAGTTAACATGAGACTACTAATGTAATATAAACCTTGTCTGTACATCCATTTTTTTTTTTTAACTAGGGATGCACCAATATTAAAATTCAGGAGAATATCAGTGGGCTGATAATTATTTGCATGTTATGGCCAATATCTAAATAAATTCATATATAATAATATTTCATCATGACAACTGTTGATCATGAAAACCCATACCGATAGTTTTTCTGGAATGTGTCCATTGCTGGAGTGGCTGAGAAGGGTTTACTGTCATTATATAGTACAAGAGCGGCCTCTAGAGGCGAAATAAAAACTACTGATGCCTCATGGTATTTGTTTTTACATGAGAGGCTGCGCTCTGCACAGAGCCGGACACTTCAAATTCAGATTTAAAACAGACAATGAAACGGTATGTATGCAGTATACTGTTTTCAAATCAAGGTAATTAATTTGTTGACTAGATGCTACATTAGTGGAGAACACAAGAGCACGTTAACATTACTAGTACCTCAAGCAGTTTACACAATGTGACAAGCAAGACCGACCCCAATGGTTTAATGTCACGATTGTGACCATCTATTTTAGAGCCAGACTGATATATTGGCAGGCCGATATTATCGGCCGATATTAGGCATTTTCCAAACTATCGGTATCAGCAGTTATAATGGCCGATAAATGAGTAATTCAAAAATAAAATAAAAACGGACGAAAACACAATTCAACCATATCATGAGTGTTGGAGTTGTATAGTTAGTAGTAACTGCTGATCCAGCCAGAGTCGGGCAGAGAGAACCAGTTATCCGCGAGTGAGATCATCGGTGAAGTGTGTTCATGGTGAGTTGGTCACTAAACATACATTGCTTGAACAAAAATTAAAAGAACATCTCCATCCGTTCTCTTAGCTAATAATAAGCATGAAAAAATTTGTGACTCATCATGTCCACTTTTGCTGCTGTTAAATAAGCCGAGAGTGAACCGGAATCAGCTAGTAATAATTATGTTACATTGTTACAGTGTAGTTGACTGACTTTCCTTTTAACTTTTGACAATGTGACTAGCGCATGACAGTTATGGCAATGAGATGTATCATCTCTCCTTGGCCTGTTATATTGAAAATGTATATTTTAAAATTTGCAGTATGACATTATCCATTGCTAAATTATGACTCATCATAGACTAGCTAACCACAAAGCTAGCTAATGCCACTATCATCAGTGTAAGGCCGCTAACGTTGACATTAATGAGCTTTGGTTCCTCTGTTCTGTTGCGACGATAAAAGAAACTAGTTTCTTTTTAAAATGCATTATCATATTATTTTAGTTAAAACTCATACCTAACTGCAAATAACTAATGTTAGGGAAATCTGTTAATGTTTTGTTGCGCGTTTCTGAAAAAAAAGAAAAAAAAATATCGGCCGATATATCGGAATATCGGATTTTAAAGCCAACAAATATTCAAATATCGGCCTTCAAAATCCTTTATCGGTCGGGCTCTATTTGCATAGTAGGCTAGTTTATATCCAGCTGGTCGCTTTAATGCATTATTTATCCAGCGAAGTTGCATATTTAAAGCTGGTGATGTGAGAAGGCAAACTGCATCATGTGGCCGACAGAAACATATAAACATATCAGAAAAGCATTCAATTTCATCTTTTTTTTATCATCACTGTAAATTACAGTGATGATTAAAAAAAAGCTGAAATTGAACAGTCTGTAATACATGTTACATTGTTATTTTGTCTAGATAATCAAGTGTTTAAAAAAGAAGAAAATTAAATGAGAGAATATACATACATTACATATTTTACGTATCTATTTTCAAGTGTAGATTAATCGTTTTCGGCCAGCATTAGCCAAACTAGTTATTGTTATTGGTCAAATCCACTATCAGTCGACCTCTAATTTAAATGTTGAGCAAGCAATCTCACTGACTGCAGAATCAGCAGAGCCCATTATGGTTCTGTGCATCTCTATAAAGGTGGTAAAGCCAGTAAAAAGAGACTGGAATTATCATTTACATTTTTTACATTTACATTTATTCATTTAGCTGACGCTTTTATCCAAAGCGACTTACAAATGCTATATATGTCAGAAGTCACACGCATTTAGAGAAACTAGGCGTTAAGTGTCTTGCTCAGGGACACATTGGTGTCTAACAGTGGATTCGAATCCACATCTCTCACACCAAAGGCATGTGTCTTATCCACTGCGCCATCACCACCCCAATGTACAATGAATTATCCCTGCGGAGCACCATTTTAAGTGCATTACTGTAAACAGAAATATTATTTGTTTTTGTTTTTTTACAAACTGAAGGGGATCTATTTCTGTGCTAACAGACAGCATAGAGCTTAACTTGTACGGCACTTTAAGTCACACTCAACACAGACATCACACCCTTTGTCTTTGGCGTGCACGTCGGCTCCATGCTGCAACAACAGCTGCACTGTCTTCACACGATTGTAGCCAGCGGCCAGATGCAGAGGGGTGGACTGCAACAAACAAACAATCCATTCAGGAACACATATGCAAAGCATTGTTTAAATGAAGATGCATGTATAATCTAGACCTATAACAACTGTATGAAATGTCTGGCTACATTACGTTTTATTTGAGTGGCTCAATGTACACTAACAATCCCACTGTCAAACAAATATTGAATTTTAGGCAAGACTAGATTAAATATAAATTATTTTAATAAATCACCTTCCTTCCATCACTAGCATGACAGTTCACATTTAATGGTGTGAGGAGGCTCATCAGTTTTTCTTCATTTCCACTTCTGTACAAAAGCAATGAGCGGCAAGTCAATTAAAAGAACAATGCGAGTCACGACAGCAATTTGGCTTAGCAATATTCATCTCTCCTCAGGTCTCCTGAACAATATTGAGCTTAAATTGTTATTACCTTGCACTCTCGAGAAGTTCATCCTTTCTATATTCACCTAGATTTAAGAAAGAAATTAAATGAAGAATATTAACATAAATGGCAATCTCATCTGAGCACAAATGAACAGCCAAGCCACCCGGGCAACATACCAGCCTTGAGTAAATTGCCATTTACTAAACACAGTCTTAAAGCTACACTGTGTAACTCTTTTAGTTTATTCTTAGCTAAAAACACTTAGTTCTTTCAAAAATATATGTGCTCATTAATGTATATTTACTTCGTTCAAGTAATAAAGTATTCTCGTGAGTGTATAATATGCCATTGAAAATACATACGGGTAAGGGGTTCTAATGTCGGTTGCCATGTTGCCCCTCCATCTTGAAAGTACATTAGCCAAAGAGGGACATACTCGTTAATTCAAGTTCGCCTTTCGCGTTTACGTTTGAGTTAACACTCATGGACGAGGTCGAACTGGAAGCCATGTTTATCTTGGACTACATTGGCCACAAAACGAAATCGGAATTGAGAGGAACAGAAACTAATATTCACTGGATGATCATATACCTTTACACGGCTAAGAGGGGGTAAAAATCACACAGCGTAGCTATAAAAATAAATGAGTATTGTGGGACTAACTTTTAAATTATCATAAATACAAGTTTTGAATGGCCTTTCAAGTTGTACTAGGAAGCACTAGGATAATTTTGACACCCAGAGTTGGTTAAACTTTAAACGTGGCGATGGAGAACGATTGCTGATTCCACAACAGCTCCATCCCCTTGTCTTGTCGTTAAAGTAGTGCATGTATACAGTACATAATGAATAACCATTTGAAGCATATTGTGTGTTTTATACTGTACACACTTGAAAACAGCCTGTATTTGATTGAAATTCCAGAATATCTAGATACTGCGGTGAAGGTTTGGTTGTCAATGAATGGGATTTTATAATAGGATTTTCCCAATAAATAGGTAAGAATAAACCTGGTTTTCAGATTTCTGTTATTTTCGGCAAAAAAGCACGACAAGCTTGTAATCAAAACACCAGAAGTGGAAAAGTAGGACATTTCCAATAGCAAGTGAAGGCAGCATAAGAAAGAATCAAGAGTTCCAGAAAGACATGTAATAAAAACAATAAAAATCTCATGTAGTGCTGAACTAATATTTTGATCATTTATTTTGTTCGATTAATCCTTTAAACATATAAAATCCCCAAATGATTAATTAAAACATTTTAAATATTGATTTTAATAATGAATTAATTTTCATATACTGTAATTCCACATGCTGCCCTATGATGCCTCCATACAATGTTTAAAGGCAATGAAAACAAAAATCATGAATATATATGTAGGCTGAATATTTTTAAATGAATCAAATTTGAAATTAAATGAATTTTTAACCAATTAGTTAAAAATAATCTGTTTAAAAGATTTTTTATTATTTGTATTAATCGGACTACACTGTTTTACTGTACAATGAGGCATGAGTTTGTATCATTTCCCAGCAGCCGGTCTTCCTCTCTCATTACACTGAATCAGACTGTGGACAAGAGCTTCAAGAGGTCACTCACCGGTCAGCACTGCTTTGGTGGAAGCTTCAGCCAAGTCAAGCGCTGTCCTTCCATCGGTGTTTCGGATGGTTGGCTCAGCACCATGTTGTAGTAAAACTATCAATGACAAACATGACACAAAAAACATTTTACATTCAACATACAAATGAGATCCACGTTTGATGTACTCTTCTCATCAAAACAAGGTATTATGAACGCATGTAAATTATTACTAGTCTACTAATTGTTACTAGAAGGTCTGAGAGGCACCAGGTTTTACCAATGCAGACGTCAATCTTGCCCTTGATGGCAGCCTCGTGGAGTGGGGTGTAATTCCAGTTGTCTCTGGAGTTGGCATCGGCCCCGTGTTGCAGAAGCAGGTTGACGACCTCAGCGTGACCAAAAGAGCAGGCGTTGTGAAGTGAGATTAGACCACCATCATCGCAGGCGTGCACGTTAGCACCATTTAGAAGGAGGTAGTCCACCACATCTCTACGGCCAAAACCTGCCACAGAACAGTCCATCGCTTTAATTTAGTCTTTAATTCACATATTAACATTGATTGGCAAACATAAACAGAAGCTCAACCGAACTTGCTTGACGCGTGCTGTGTGAACAAACCTCATTGGTTCTTGCTAAAGCTCAAACGTGCTGCGTAACAGAGAATGAACCTCATTGGTTCTCGCACATGAAGCGAATATGCTTGAGGTTCTGTTTACCTCTACTGATGTGTGAGTTGATGAATGTTTATATGTGAATTAAAGCCTAAATTAAATCTGTTCATCATATAAAGCGATTGAGTTTCTTCAGAAAATTTGGATTATACCGCTCAATTTATATGGATTTGTTTTATGATATGTTTGTTGAAATGTCAAAATGGCAGTTACAAAAATCTCTCAGATTTCATCAAACATATCTTCATTTGTGTTTAGAAGATGAATGAAAGTCTTACATGTTTGGAACGACATGAGGGTGAGTAATTAATGACAAAATTTCATTTTTGGGGTAACTATCTCTTATCTACAATAGTTAAATGAACTAACATTGAAAAATACTTCTAAAGCATTTATTAGTCTTAGTTTCTATAATTTCAAAACTAATACATTATTAATTATAGTAATATTTTCTTATTAATATATTCTGCATCTTTTGATATTATTTTATAGACCAGAACTGCATGAACAAATAATGAACTAATGTTACTAAGCAAAGATAAATAAATACTGTAACAAATGTATTGCTCATTGTTAGTTAATGTTAATCTTAACTAGCAATGGGTCCTTATTTTAAAGAGTTACCTCTATTAGTAGTTTAATGTGTATAGTGTATATATATATATATATATATATATATATACACACACACACACACACACACACACTAAACTACTAATAAATGTAACTCTTTAAAATAAGGACCCATTACTAGTTAAGATGGTTAAGACTAGTTAACAATGGGTGGTTGACATGACATTGGTCCAATGTGTCAAAGTAAATTATAGAAAATATATCAAAAACTGTGGTGATATTCAGTGGTGGAATGTAACGAAGTACAAATACTTCGTTACTTTACTTAAGTACATTTTTCACGTATCTTTACTTTACTTAAGTACAATAAATAGTGCCTACTTTTTACTTTTACTTCGTTACATTTTGCAGCAATTATTATACTTTCTACTCCACTACATTTCTACAACTTCTGTTACATTTTCGTTACATTTTCTGATCAGTTTTTCCCCTGACAAAACGTAATCTGACCGTCCGTTCGTTGCACGTTTGTCTCACCAGTGACGTTTGGTTGCCATAGATACAGTATATCAACCCGGTCACTAAATGCGTCTTGCACGCAGTGTGTTTATCATGCAACTCATACGCGAAAATTAGTTTTTACATGCATAGGAAACACACCGTGAGTAATATACGTTTGGTTAGGATTATGGCAAGCCAAGAGGTTCAGAATTACACCATAAATGAATCGCGTGTACTGCCAAACATAGTTATTAAACATATAGTAAGGATAAGCATGATATTGCCTAATTGCAAGCTTGTTTCAGAAATGGTGACATTTTTTTTCCATCATTATTGAACATTATTATAGGAGTAGGCTATTAGGTTGAATGAGTTAGAATTAAATGTTTTATTAATCATTAGAAAATAGACATTAAGATAATAAATTGTTATGCAAGTACTTTTACTTTTAATACTTAAAGTACATTTAAAATAAAGTACTTTTTACTTTTTACTTAAGTATGGTTGTCATTGTGTTACTTCTACTTTTACTAAAGTAAATATTTATCTGGGTATTTGTACTTTTACTTAAGTACTGAGATTCAGTACTTCCTCCACCACTGGTGATATTGTTCAGAAAGTTAAAAATATAAATTGCAAATAAAATTGCTCTTTTATATGAACATTCATGGGATTAATCTTCCATTTTATTCACAATTTTCAGCCAAACCAGAAAAAGCTCATGTGGCGTGATGTCCCAAGCACATTTTACTAATTTTGATTTTGAATAAAAACAAGAAAATTAATTAATTTTCTGTTTATTTAATCACATATTGATAATCCAGATGTCTACTTAAAATTATAAAGATATACAAACAGATTGTTGTGTGGTGTGTGATTCATCATGTGGTGTGACACGTCATTTGGTGTGACATTCAGAATTTTGAAAAAAAAATTAAGACTTTTTATTATCATAAAATCATGTGACAGATGGGGAATAGTGCCAGCAAAGGTTTACAAGCATTTTGGTTCTTTTATAACAAGGTATTCCCAAATTAATTTCTAAGTATATTGAAAGATTACGAGTAAACATCTTTCTATGAGTGTTGATAAAGTAAAATAATGCAAAATGTAAGATATTGCACATAAGAAATACTATACTTTTATATAGTAATGATAAAGAATCAGAATACATTGCATACAATATATATATATATATATATATATATAGTAACAATAATGACGACAATTTGTGATTTCAAGTGTTACAGAAATAACATAAGCACATGGTGTTCTTACTAGCTCTCAAAAAAATCTATATAAATTATGCTAAAAAGCTTTTGTCTTTTTTTAGTTGATTAATTATTAATAGTGATATGCAAATAGAATTGTATTCCGAAAAATGATAAAAATTGTAAGGGAATAGAATAGAATAGAATAGAATAGAATAGACAGTGGCACTTACCCGCAGCGAAGTGCAGCGGCGTGGATTTCCTGCCCGCCGTGTCTCTGCTGTTTACATTCTCCGGGCTCACGAGCTTCTTTACCCGCTCCAGGTCTCCTCTCCTGCAGGCCTCGAACAACTCCCTGCTCGGCTCGGCAGACCCAGAGCTCTCCGTGAGCGCCGCAAAGCGCCGGAGCGACATGGACAAGCTAGGGGCAGAGAGTGGGAAATGTGGAATACACACTATTCTTCCCAAGGCTTGACATGAAGGCAGGAAAGAGGCGCGGATCTCCACAGTTAAAACCTTTCTGTAACATCCATTAGAAGAGACGAAATGATTTAGGGTGTCTTTGGTTATTAATGTGCAGAGCTGTGTCTCGAAATCACAGAAATGTTAGGAACGGATAGAATGTCAATTCGCGAGAACGTGGGTCTTGGAATAGGCGGGGCTTTGAGGCTCAAAACGGATGAGTCAGAATAATAATAGTGCAATATGAATGCAGCAACTGTCCTTCGTTCTTGGAAAATACTCTCCCCAAATCCTCGAATTTCCCCCATTGAGTTAAAAAAAAGATTCGATAATGCATCAGAAATCATGAACCAAACCAACCAGGGCAGGGGTGCATTTCCCAAAAGCATATTCTATTGGATCGTTGGACAACTACTGGACAACTGCGACCATTAGTTGGCTTTGGGAAACTCACCCCAGATGAGCTACCTTGATTTTAAATAAAATATATTGGCTAATCAGACAAAAAAAGACAAAGATATAAAACGAGGGAAATGGGCTCTATGCACGGCGTTATTTCCGGTGAAGGATTAATGCTCGATAACTTCCGCCGATCATAGAGTCCAATGCAATACCGAGAATTCATATTGAATTTTATACTCCATGGTTATACTAATGAAACGTCACAAAAACAGATAAAACAGACACCCCTCGCTGTGTTTATGTTTCTTTTTAAAATTATATTAAATAAACATAACTATAAAATTACATCTAAACGTAGGCTATGTACGTTTCGTTTCAAAGACGGGAGGACAGAAAATATTGAAGACTCTGCCATAATCCCGTTTTCTCCGGTTTTCCTCCGCTTTAATCTACACAACCGGAAATGGACGAGCATCCTTACGTCAAATGCGGAACTTGTGTGCATGTAGCCCATAGGCTACCTACAAACCCATGATGCATTGCAAACGTCACAATCGAAATGCAAATGACAGTTAAAGTTTGTGACTGAGGTTATTTTTCAGTTAAGAATAGGCGAGGACATTTGAATTTTTTTGTGTCTGGAACATTCGCTTCTAGTAATCTTTACCTATATCCTTAAACAGCTTGTTATGCTGCTTGATTGCAAACTGGTAATCCTTACCATATTTGAATGTATTGTCTTAATTATAAACATGTTAGTTTGTCACAACCAGTTTTACAGTTTAATGCACAGTTTTATATTCGTTATTTCCCATAGCAGCAAATAAATCGGAAGTCTCGCACATTCACAGAAAACACCTTACTTGGTAAAATGGTAAATCGGGAGATTTGATATTCTCTGATTGGTGGAGACTTTTTGCAGAATCACGGGTAATGTAGTTTTGACATACCAATTGTAAGTTGCTTTAAAGCGCCAGCTAAATGAATAAATGTAAAAGTACACTTTTTGAGTATCTGTACTTGAATATTATTTTGTCTGGAAACTTTTTACTGTAACTGTCAATGTCCTCGAGTAGAAAGTAGTAATGTCAGTCAAGGGATGAGTTTGGTTACAACTTACAAGGGGTTGCATTTTGGTTGAAAATGAAAGTCGGGTTGACGTCAGAAACCTAAATTGGATTGACGTCAGAACTCGACTGAATTCTGACATCAACCCGATTTTGATTTTGAACCACAATACAACACCTGTCCAATGTTGGAGATTAACATCAATCTGACACTGGATTCTGACCTCAACCTGATTTTCATTTTAAATGCTGGGTTTGGTCTTCTAAATGCCAATTTTGTCAATGTTTTAGAGCACACTAGCTTATACAGTATAACAAATATGCTAAGGCTAACGTAATAAAAGCCAACAAACTTAAAGGGAACAGCCATTGGGGTGTCCAAAACCATTGTGGACGTTATTGAGTGCACTAATTCAATCTCACATTCAATCCCACACTGCTGGAACTGTGTTCTAGAAATAAATGTGATATTGATATAAGGGTAGGCAGGCATAGATTCTGAGGCAGGCAGACTGCAAGTATTACATACAACAATAATAAAACAATGCATTGACATTTACTTTTTTACTAGTACTTTTAAAAATGAGTAGGCCTATTCTGTACTTTCACTCAAGTAAGGAAGTTGTGTACATTACCTCTGCTGACAAATAGCCTTATAGATATCAGCAAACCCCTCATAGTACAGGCTATAATGCGGTAGGCAAAACCAGTCACAAGTAGCACGGTTGATTTGTGGCAGTAGCCAACAACATATTGTAATGGGTCAAAATCGATTTTTCTTTTATTGCAAAAATAATTGGATATTAGGCAAGATCATGTTCCATGAAGATATTTAGTAAATTTCCTATTGTAAATATATATATAAAAATATATTTATAATATTGAGTGAATGCTGCTCAATCGTGACCATATGGCGATTTTCTGAATGTTACGATTTTTTTACATCCTTGATCAGATTCTATCCAGATTTTCAAGTAGTATGAAAATAGTATAGTAGGCTATAGGATGTATCTCGGCCAAATATTGTCATATCAATGGGATGCTTGTATTCAGCTTGCATATGATGTGCCTAAATTTCAATAAAAAAATAAATAAAAATGACCCAAAAATAACCCAAAGTGACTGGTTTTGTGGTCCAGGGTCACATTTAGACTATGTCACGTCACAACTTTCATCAGAATTAATTAATTTAATGCTCTCCATGCACTGAACACCGAATTGGCTTTATGCCCAGCTGCACTACTTCCTGAACTTCCTGATTAATTCAGGTGTGCCTGACCTCAGTAGTCATGGCAACAATAATCAGACCCACCTGAATTAATCAAGCTTGCCCAATAATGGCAGACAGGAAACAAGGAGCTGGCTGAAGTTCAGGAAGAAGTGCAGCTGGGCATAAAGCCAATTCACTTCAGTTTCAAATAGGCTGGCACAATGTAAAGACTCGGTGCTGCCATCTTCAGTGCAGTGCCTGTTTTGTTTTTGTTTCCATAAAATTGTTGCATGCATGAACAACAGCAGCTTTGGAATTAAGCAGGCCTATCTTTTTTTTTTGCATATTTAATCACAAAATAAAATAAATGTAGAATTATATTATATGTAGAAATATATCAATAAATCTAGAGATATATCGTAAAAAGAATAATAATATAAGAATAATATAATAATATATAATATATATATAATATAATAATATAAGATATAAGAAAAAGTCTTAAATTACATACTTTTAATATGATTTACACAAACCAACATTGACTTTATTTAATGTTTTATAAACATTTATGTTTATAACATTCATTCATGTAAAATTTATAAAGAAAATATCATAATATGTATTTAAAAAGCATTAACAAATATGATCCAATCAATGATTGTAGTCTTTTGCATAAACTTAACATTCAGATTCAACATTCAAAAAGGAGGAGGTGGAGGAGGTGGTGGAACAAATTTTCCTCCAGTATTAGGAGGGGGAGGAGGCGGTGGTGGCATGGAGGCATTTTGGGGAGGTGGTGGTGGTGGAGGTATAGAAGACCCACTGTAGGCAGCTGGAGGAGGAGGAGGAGGAGGAGGAGGAACAGCTGTCTTGCCCTGAATAGGAGGTGGTGGTGGAGGTGGAGGAGGTGGACCAGCCATGTTATCTGGGGGAAGAGGAGGTGGTGGTGGAGGATTTGCTGATCTCATTGACATATTTTGGGCAGGTGGAGGTGGTGGAGGAGGAAGCAAAGATCCTCCATACTCAGAATTAGGTGGAGGTGGAGAGGGAGGAGGGGGTGGGGGTGGAGCGTCTCCCATCTCATCATCTAGGAGAGGTGGAGGAGGCAGCATGGACAGGTCGGGATAGGCATATGGAGGTGTAGACAGGGAGCGGTCAGATTTGAGTGAAGGAGAAGGTGAAGCTGGAGAGAGACCAGGAGAAGCTGTGAAACTAGAACCCATCCAGTCAGGCACTGATGGAGGAGGAACTGCGATACCCAAGAAAGACCTGAAACCACAGCAAATACGTCACATTTCTGAAGACAGTGGATGAAACTGAGTTCATAACCAAACTAGTAAAAGCCATTGTATTACATACCAGTTGAAGGTGCTGGTTTCCTGTGTGCCAAGTTGTTTTAAAGAGTTGTCATTGTCTGATTCCGATTTTGGCTCTTCCTTCGATGTCACAGATCAGCATAATAATTTGAAATAAACAAATCAATTCATCAAAATGAATTTTTCATAAGATATTAAAATATTTTACATTTTATTCCAAAATATGATAGAGGAACCTTATAATTAATGATTAAAAACATAACAAAGTAGAAGTATTTTTATTTTGGTATTATACTTATTTTGGTTCCAATGAATTTATGACTCTCTCTTAAAAAAAAAAAAAAAAAAAAAAATAGTGCAGTTAAAACCCGCTTTTTAAGAGGTAAGTACGCAATTCATTTGCTAGATATATTTCGAATGTTTTCTGTAATGCTATAGAAATAAGTCTCTTATGCTGACTAAGACTGCATTTACAGTATTTGATTAAAAATACAGTAAAAACAGTAATAAAATGTGATGCAATTTGATGCAAAGCTGAATTTCCATCATCATTACTTCAGTCTTCAGTGTCACATGATCCTTGAGAAATCATTCAAATATGATTTTCATTGTTGGAACTTTAGTGGAAATTTTGCTAAATTTCTTCCCCGCAATTTTATGATGCATAGAAAGTGCAAACAAAACAGCATTTAATGTAAAATTTCTTTTGTGTCATGTATTAATTTATTTATTTTACTGATCTCAAACTATTGAACATTAGTAGCCTAAGACTATTTAACCTAATAATATATAGACAACAGAATTCTACATAGGCCTGATTCATACATTACATAATATATATTATATGATTTATAACATTAAAATATGTCTAAATTTTCTATTAATTCAATCAGAAGTAAAAAAACAAAAAACAAAAAAAAAAAAACAGCAATGTAAGTAAAAAGTATTATGTTTGGATATATATTTGCTCACATTGTTGTTGGCTTCCCAGTGGCTGTGGCCCAGTTTGTCCAGGCGGGTGTAGGATATGGGAACACGTCTGTACACACGAAACGGCTCCCGTCCTTCTGCTGGGGGAACCAACTTCTGCGTCCGGGGAACTTTTGACTGTTTGGTCAGCACTCCGATCTCTCTCCGGGCAATTTTCTCCTTGTACATGCCAACTGTCTGAAGGTAAACACTGACATTAAGAGGCTATTTTTGCCATATACTACTTTGATAAGATTATTATTAATCTGTACTGTAATGCTTTATTAGCTGGTTGTCCTGCATCCTCAATAAACAAGCTACAGTTAGTGCGAAATGCAGCTGCTAGAGTTCTTCTTATGTCAAGAAAATATGATCATATAACACCAATTTTATCATCTCTACACTGGTGACCCATGAAGTTCCGTATCAATTACAAAATATTACTACTGAACTATAAAGCCCTAAATGGTCTAGCACCTGTTTATTTAATGGACCTTCTATCGCCCTACAATCTATCGCGTTTTTTAAAAGCACAAAATGCAGGAATTCCGTTTTTGTCAAACAGCGACCCCTAGAGTTGCTGTGGAGTACTTCTATTTAATGTCACTGTCGTAAATACCACTCACATAGAGCGTCTCTGCCATAGACTGGTCTCTGCACTCACAGCCTGAATCCCATTTGAAGCTGTTATATTAAGGGACAAATCTTGCATAGTGTGCATTTTTAGCATTAAATAAGAGATCTAGTGCTAAAATGTGTTTTTGAACTCAAGCTGAGCGCTCGTGTCTGCTACTATCAGTGTCATGGATACATAGTGTCTTATGTGGTGGCACACGCGCAGTCTTCACTCGGACACGCTCTATTCATTCACACACTCTAAAAAATGCTGGGTTGTTTCAACCCAATTTTGGGTAAAATATGGACATACCCAGCCATTGGGTTAATTTTTTTTTAATTACATTTTTAACCCAACGTTTGGGTTCGTCCATATTTCACCCAAAATTGGGTTGAAACAACCCAGCATTTTTTAGAGTGCACTCTATTCATTCCGGTGAGATCACAAAATAAAATGCACAAAAAACGTGTCAATGCGTGTAACCTCTGACACGCTTGGAAAAAGATCTACTACTAGACCTCTCAAACTTAGCCCCAAGCTTTACAACCAGGATGATTCACCCTACTATGAGTTTGTTTTCCACCGAAATGACTTTGAAGCTGTTTTATTAAGGTACAATTGTTACATAGTGTGCCTTTAAGATCACTAAATTCCAGGCTTCTGGTCATTCCTAGGATATCTAAGTCCACTAAAGGAGGGAGGGCATTCTCACATTTGGAATAGCCAACTCTGGAATAGCCTTCCTGATATTGTTCGAGGCTCAGACTCGCTGTCCCAGTTTAAAACTAAATTAAAGACACATGTCTTTAGCAAAGCATTCACATAATGCTTATCTTTTATACCACTGTTAAATCAGATCGAATGCATTAATATTATGAACAGCAGCTATGGACATTATTTCCCATCTGCTTTTCTGGGGTCGCTAGTCTAAGGTAAATAGCGTTTGTCAGCTCCAGTTTGTATCAAGCCTCTCACAGAGACGAGTAGCCCCAACACCTGCGATGAGATGACTAAACGCCTGTGAAGAGAGGACTCGATGCCTGTGAAGAGACGACTCAACGCCGGAGATATGTTATGCCCTAAATTATTACATGATTAACTAAATATATTTTTCTATGTACATTTCTGAAATACACTTCCTGTAAAGCTGCTTTGAAACAATATGTATTGTGAAAAGCGCTATACAAATACATTTGAATTGAATTATTCATGTCTCTTAACCAGGACCAATAGTGTTTCATATTTCCAGAATTGTCCTGACTTTCCTGCCCTTAGTATAACTGGCATTGTATTCCATGATATTCTGGTGCTTTCCGTTGAGTGATAACAGGAGCTCACCAGAGCCAGCATGTTGACGGAGGACTCCATCTGTTTGAGCTGCACCGTCTGCGCATCTAAAATCTTCAGCACAGATGTGGCCAGATTGTTGATCTGGTACGAGACACTGGCCAGGGCCTGTGTGGTGAGAGCTTTGGACTCTTCAATGACACTTTTGGTGTCCTCCACCTAAAGGTAAATAATCATTTTCAATAGGCCTATTCAGACTCTTCCATGTTTTTTCATGTTTTTTTTTTTTTTTTTTAAATTATGAATAACAGCAGATTGAAAGACCTCCAGACATCTGAAACATGCAATTAAGGACTAACATTTATAGTTTGAATGAATATTACAGAAAAGTGTGTTGTGTCTGAAAAATGCTACTTTTGCCGACAGTAGCCTATTAACACAGTCTCATCCCAAAACGTCATTTAACTGACGTCTTGGGACGTCTTTTGACCATACGTCAACATCCGCCTTTTTAGGGTACCCTTAAACATCGGTTAGTTGACGATCCCGGGCCGTCATACAACTGACGCTTTACCTTTAATGTTCAGTTAGGTGACGGGGTAGGTTTAGGTCTGGGGTAGGGTTAGGATCCGATAACGTCATCTAACCGACGTTTAACCCTTATGCTGCATTAGGGACATTTTTGGTCTTTTGCAGTTTAATTTCTTTGACCATTTTGGCTGTTTTAATGCAAATGGTATGAAATTTGGCAAAATTGTGACTTTTTGGATACATGTAAAAAATGTGATCCCATTTTGCAAAATATGTATAACACACACTGTGTAGATCAAATAGTAACACTCAGCACCATAAAGACCAAAAATGGCCCATTGAAACCCATTAAAACGTTGTTTAAATCTGAGGCTGTCAGTAATACATGAAACATGATTTTTGCACAAACATCCTTTCATTTTGAAGCAAAAAGCATTATATTTGCATTATATAGTGTATTCCACCAGATGACGTCACTACATATTTATTCCCTATGGGTGGAAATGCACCTTATTTTAGGTAATAGGCAATGTTTAATAGGTGGCCATTTTTGGTCTCTAATGCGCTAAGTGGGATTTTTTGCAAAGTGGGACTGTGATAATCCAAATCTAAAGTTTTCTCTTTGCATTTAGTTTATTGAAAATAATTGAATTTTTGTGTTTTTTCCTCTTATACAAATCGATGGTTTCGCAAAAAAAAAAAAAAAGAAGGTAATTAAAGGGTTAAAATCCTGAAATTGAATACATTTTTGGTAGTTATGATGAGGACTGATGCTGGTTAAAAGATTTAACTTGATAAAAGTGGAAAATAATAATAATATATAATATTTTAGGCAATGTTTAATATGTGGCCATTTTTGGTCCTTAATGCACTCAACGGTGTTAAAAATCTAATGCAGCACAAGGGTTAAGGGTACCCTAAAAAGGCGGATGTTGACGTATGGTCAAAAGACGTCCCAAGACATTAGATGACATCTTGGGATGAGACTAAGTAGGTATGTCTAAATGAATGCACTATAGGCCTACTATTCAGAGTGTAATATTTTTTGTTAGAGTATTTTATGTTCACCAAAGCAGCATTTAAATGGATCATGCTCATTTGATAAAATTTCATACCTGACAAACCTGACAAAACAGGTTCGGCAAACACTCTTGATCACAATGGTCAACCTCTTTTACAAAGTGTAGACTCAATGCAAGTAAGAGATTCATTGTGCACTGTAGACAGCACTGTGAATCTTTGTGAGATTGTGATGAACTGAGGTGAATGACAGCATCATTTTAGTGATTATAACATGAGCAGTCTTTCAATATAATATTACATACTCTTCATTTTGATGGTCCCTTTAACAGATTCTCTTCACTATAAGCAACATTGCAATCTACTAACTCTCATTCATTAGAGTGTCAGCAGATTATTAGTAGACTGGAAGAGTTAGGCTTAGAATAAGTTGACGTACTTTCAAAGTTACTTGTAGTCAGTAGAATGACTTCTTCGGGACCATAACAGTAAAGAGTTAGTAGAAATTAAACAGACAGTCTACTAATACTCAAAAGAGAGTTAGTTGGCATGCAGTTGCAGAGTTTTTAGTTCAAAAGAGACCATCAAAATTAAGTGTTAGCCTACTATTATTAAAAATTATTCTTATTATTAAAGACCTGCAAATGATGAAAGGCGTTTGCAAAATGATTGCTTTCAAAATAACAGACCTCCAGGATACAGATAGGGATTGCTAGATAAACATGTTAAGAACAGTTTTCATGGAGTTCTAGGAATACATACCACAGCCTTGTTTAGGCATGTATGCCCTCGGTACAAGACTCCAAAAGAGTCCAGACTTAAGAAACGTGTTTTCAGTAATCCATGTGAATAATTCATAGCAATGGAGCTTTAAAATTAATTCCACTTTTAGTGAGACACTGTGAGATATTTTGCAAATGTAATAAAATCCAGTTATATATTAGTGTAAACATTACAATGTCGTATAGCATTTTTAAATCAGTATAATATATATTTTTGGCCTAATCAGATAATATCAAGTAAAATCTCTAAAATACTCTATTTATGACAATAGAATTTATTTATAAACAAATCAATTCTTATTTGATGTATAGAAAAACAATGAAATCAATGTCTCACGCTGAGGTATTTGTTCTGGCAGTAATCGGCCACTCTGTGCAGGTTGCTGTGGTTGTCTAGAAGAGCTTTTCTTGCCGTCGGAGCCTCTTGAAGGATTTTGTCGATGCATTCTTTACAGTTGTTGTCTCTCATTGTGCTGATCTGCAGTATAATGTACTGTATGCTGCTGGATCCTCTACTGACTCTGGTTAGACAAAACTAAGGTGAACTAGTGAGCGACTGAAGTGAAGATG